>NC_091201.1:957255-1257995 GCF_040958095.1 Procambarus clarkii
AAATACTGAGATATTAAAAAGGGGAGAAGTTCTGTTTTTATTGCATATATCGACGTTTCAGCCGGAATAGAGCGTTTTTCGTGTACATTTTCCATAGGTAATATAAACGGAAAATCAGGAACATTTTAGTTAATGCTAATGAAAACACATTGTTTTTTATCATTTGTATTGAAAACAACATTGTCATATTTCTTTTCTTGGATCTAAATAATACGAAACTCGCTCCATGATTTGAAGTTAAAATCCTCAAATATTGTATAATAGTGACTTTTTTACGTTAATCATGTAGTTTGACATTACGTAAATATATTAATTTTTACCAATATTTCGATAATATTTCATGTAGTCTCACGATATGTGATTTGGCTTTCAAATCTCAGAATGTCGCATAATATTGCATTTTAAGCATGTTTTCTCGCATTTTGTTTCGTACGAAAAATCGTCTAATTTAGCAATATTTTGACGTTTCTCATCCACTTTTCCTCTATGTGATTTAAACAAAATATCATTGAATTAGGCAATATTTTGCCGTTTTTCCACGTTTTTGTGAATTTTCAGTCTATGGGTATTAATTCATTATATATACGATAAAAATGATGCAAACACATAATTGATTAGATAATAACCTAAAATACTTCATTTTCAATCATCTATTTGTTTCTCGTTAAAATACTGTGTAAGATATTGAAAAGGGGAGAAGTTCTGTTTTTATTGCATATATCGACGTTTCAGCCGGATTAGAGCGGTTTTACGTGTACATCTTCCATCGGTAATATAAACGGAAAATCAAGAACATTTTAGTTAATTCTAATGAAAACACATTGTTTTTTATCATTTGTATTGAAAACAACATTGTCATATGTCTTTTCTTAGATCTAAATAATACGAAACCTCGCTCTATGATTTGAAGTTAAAACCCTCATATATGGTAAAATAGTGACTTTTTTCACGTTTTTCATGCAGTGTGATTTTACGTATATATATACGTTTTTACCAATATTTCGATACTGTTTCATGTAGTATCACGATATGTGATTTGGTCTTCAAATCTCAGAATTTCGCATAATATTGCATTTTAAGCAAGTTTTCTTGCATTTTGTTTCGTACGAAAAATCATCGAATTTAGCAATATTTTGACGTTTATCATTCACTTTTCCTCTATGTGCTTTAAACAAAATATCATCGAATTAGGCAATATTTTGCCGTTTTTCCACGTTTTTGTGAATTTTCAGTTTATGGGTTTAATTCATTATATATACGATAAAAATGATGCAAACACATAATTGATTAGATAATAACCTTAAATACTTCATTTTCAATCATCTATTTGTTTCTCGTTAAAATACTGTGTAAGATATTGAAAAGGGGAGAAGTTCGGTTTTTATTGCATATATCGACGTTTCAGCCGGATTAGAGCGGTTTTACGTGTACATCTTCCATCGGTAAAAAACACCGAAAATCAAGAACTTTTTAGTTAATGCTAATGAAAACACATTGTTTTTTATCATTTGTATTGAAAACAACATTGTCATATATTTTTTCTTGGATCTAAATAATACGAAACCTCGCTCTATGATTTGAAGTCAAAATCCTCAAATATTGTATAATAGTGACGTTTTCACGTTAATCATGTAGTTTCATATTACGTAAATATATTCATTTTTACCAATATTTCGATACAATTTCATGTAGTATCACGATATGTGATTTGGCCTTCAAATATTAGAATGTCGCATAATATTGCATTTTAAGCAAGTTTTCTTGCATTTTGTTTCGTACGAAAAATCATCGAATTTAGCAATATTTTGACGTTTATCATCCACTTTTCCTCTATGTGATTTAAACAAAATATCATCGAATTAGGCAATATTTTGCCGTTTTTCCACGTTTATGTGAATTTTCAGTTTATGGGTTTAATTCATTATATATAGGATAAAAATGATGCAAGCACATAATTGATTTGATAATAACCTTAAATACTTCATTTTCAATCAACTATTTGTTTCTCGTTAAAATTCTGAGTAAGATATTAAAAAAGGGAAAAGTTCTGTTTTTATTGCATATATCGACGTTTCAGCCGGAATAGAGCGTTTTTCGTGTACATTTTCCATAGGTAATATAAACGGAAAATCAGGAACATTTTAGTTAATGCTAATGAAAACACATTGTTTTTTATCATTTGCATTGAAAACAACATTGTCATATTTCTTTTCTTGGATCTAAATAATACGAAACTCGCTCCATGATTTGAAGTTAAAATCCTCAAATATTGTATAATAGTGACTTTTTCACGTTAATCATGTAGTTTGATATTACGTAAATATATTCATTTTTACCAATATTTCGATACTATTTCATGTAGTCTCACGATATGTGATTTGGCTTTCAAATCTCAGAATGTCGCATAATATTGCATTTTAAGCATGTTTTCTCGCATTTTGTTTCGTACGAAAAATCGTCTAATTTAGCAATATTTTGACGTTTCTCATCCACTTTTCCTCTATGTGATTTAAACAAAATATCATCGAATTAGGCAATATTTTGCCGTTTTTCCACGTTTTTGTGAATTTTCAGTCTATGGGTATTAAT
The DNA here is from genome assembly GCF_040958095.1 of Procambarus clarkii. Classification (NCBI taxonomy): domain Eukaryota; kingdom Metazoa; phylum Arthropoda; class Malacostraca; order Decapoda; family Cambaridae; genus Procambarus; species Procambarus clarkii. Next base: position 959,845 of record NC_091201.1, read on the forward strand.
TCATTATATATACGATAAAAATGATGCAAACACATAATTGATTAGATAATAACCTTAAATACTTCATTTTCAATCATCTATTTGTTTCTCGTTAAAATACTGTGTAAGATATTGAAAAGGGGAGAAGTTCGGTTTTTATTGCATATATCGACGTTTCAGCCGGATTAGAGCGGTTTTACGTGTACATCTTCCATCGGTAATATAAACGGAAAATCAAGAACATTTTAGTTAATTCTAATGAAAACACATTGTTTTTTATCATTTGTATTGAAAACAACATTGTCATATGTCTTTTCTTAGATCTAAATAATACGAAACCTCGCTCTATGATTTGAAGTAAAAACCCTCATATATGGTAAAATAGTGACTTTTTTCACGTTTTTCATGCAGTGTGATTTTACGTATATATATACGTTTTTACCAATATTTCGATACTATTTCATGTAGTATCACGATATGTGATTTGGTCTTCAAATCTCAGAATTTCGCATAATATTGCATTTTAAGCAAGTTTTCTTGCATTTTGTTTCGTACGAAAAATCATCGAATTTAGCAATATTTTGACGTTTATCATCCACTTTTCCTCTATGTGCTTTAAACAAAATATCATCGAATTAGGCAATATTTTGCCGTTTTTCCACGTTTTTGTGAATTTTCAGTTTATGGGTTTAATTCATTATATATACGATAAAAATGATGCAAACACATAATTGATTAGATTAGATACCTTAAATACTTCATTTTCAATCATCTATTCGTTTCTCGTTAAAATACTGTGTAAGATATTGAAAAGGGGAGAAGTTCGGTTTTTATTGCATATATCGACGTTTCAGCCGGATTAGAGCGGTTTTACGTGTACATCTTCCATCGATAATATAAACGGAAAATCAAGAACATTTTAGTTAATGCTAATGAAAACACATTGTTTTTTATCATTTGTATTGGAAACAACATTGTCATATGTCTTTTCTTAGATCTAAATAATACGAAACCTCGCTCTATGATTTGAAGTTAAAACCCTCATATATGGTAAAATAGTGACTTTTTTCACGTTTTTCATGTAGTGTGATTTTACGTAAATATATACGTTTTTACCAATATTTCGATACTATTTCATGTAGTATTACGATATGTGATTTGGCCTTCAAATCTCAGAATTTCGCATAATATTGCATTTTAAGCAAGTTTTCTTGCATTTTGTTTTGTACGAAAAATCGTCGAATTTAACAATATTTTGACGTTTATCATCTCCTTTTCCTCAAGAGAGTGAAGAGGCTCAAGAGAGTGCTGCAGAGGCTCAAGAGAATGATGTAGAGGCTTAAGAGAGGGATGCAGAGGCTCAAGAGAATGATGCAGAGGCTCAAGAGAGTGATGCAGAGGATCAAGAGCGGGATGCAGAGGCTTAAGAGACTGATGCAGAGGCTCAAAAGAGGGATTCAGAGGCTTAAGAGGGTGATGCAGAGGCTCAAGAGAGTGATGCAGAGGCTCAATAGAGGGATGCAGGGGCTCAAGAGAGTGATGGAGAGGCTCAAGAGAGTGATTCAGAGGTTTACGGGAGTGATGCAGAGGCTTAAGAGAGTGATGCAGAGGCTTACGAGAGTGATGCAGAGGCTCTTGAGAGTGATGCCGAGGCTCAAGAAAGGGATGCAGAGGCATAAGAGAGTGATGCAAAGGCTCAAGAGAGGGATGCAGATGCTCATGAGAGGGATGCAGGAGTTCTAGAGAGGGATGCAGAGGCTTAAGAGAGTGATGCATAGGCTTACGAGAGTGATGCAGAGGCTCTTGAGAGTGATGCAGAGGCTTAAGAGAAGGATGCAGAGGCTCAAGAGAGTGTTGCAGAGGCTCAATAGAGGGATGCAGGGGCTCAAGAGAGTGATGGAGACTCTCAAGAGAGTGATTCAGAGATTTACAGTAGTGATGCAGAGGCTTACGAGAGTGATGCAGAGGCTTAAGAGAGTGATGCAGAAGCTCAAGAGAGGGATGGAGAGGCTCAAGAGAGTGATTCAGAGGTTTTCGGGAGTGATGCAGAGGCTTAAGAGAGTGATGCCGAGGCTTAAGAGACGGATGCAGAGGCTCAAGAGAGGGATGCAGAGGCTCAAGTGAGGGATGAAGAGGCACAGGAGAGGGATGCAGAGGCTCAAGAGAGTGATGCAGAGGCTTAAGAGAGGGATGCATAGGCTCAAGAGAGTGATGCAGAGGCTTAAGAGAGGGATGCAGAGGCTCAAGAAAGTGTTGCAGAGGCTCAAGAGAGTGATGCAGAGGCTCAATAGAAGGATGCAGGGGCTCAAGAGAGTGATGGAGAGGCACAAGAGAGTGATTCAGAGGTTTATGGGAGTGATGCAGAGGCTTAAGAGAGTGATGCAGAGGCTTACGAGAGTGATGCAGAGGCTTAAGAGAGTGATGCAGAGGCTCAAGAGAGGGATGCAGAGGCATAAGAGAGTGATGCAAAGGCTCTTGAGAGTGATGCCGAGGCTGAAGAGAGGGATGCAGAGGCATAAGAGAGTGATGCAAAGGCTCAAGAGAGGGATGTAGAGGCTCAATAGAGGGATGTAGAGGCCCAAGGGAGTGATGCAGAGGCTCAAGAGAGTGATGCAGAGGCTGAAGAGAGAGATGCAGAGGCTTAATTGAGAGTGCTGCAGAGGTTCAAGAGAGTGATGCAGAGGCACAAGAGAATGATGTAGAGGCTTAGGAGAGGGATGCAGAGGCTCAAGAGATGGATGTAGAGGCCCAGGAGAGTGATGCAGAGGCTCAAGAGAGTGGTGTAGAGGCTGAAGAGAGAGATGCAGAGGCTTAGGAGAGTGATGCAGAGGTTCAAGAGAGTGATAGAGAGGCTCAAGAGAGGGATGCAGAGGCTTAAGAAAGTGATGCAGAGGCTCAAAAAAGGAATGCAGAGGCTTAAGAGAGTGATGCAGAAGCTTAAGAGAGTGTTGCAGAGGCTTAAGAGAGGGATGCAGAGGCTCAAGAAAGTGATGCAAAAGCTCAGGAGAGTGATGCAGAGGCTTAAGAGAGGGATGCAGAGGCTCAATAGAGGGATGTAGAGGCTTAAGAGAGGGATGCAGAGGCTCAAGAGAGGGATGTAGAGGCCCAAGAGAGTGATGCAGAGGCTCAAGAGAGTGGTGTAGAGGCTGAAGAGAGAGATGCAGAGGCTTAAGAGAGTGATGCAGAGGCTCAAGAGTGGGATGTAGAGGCTCAAGAGAGTGATTCAGAGGCTTACGAGAGTGATGCAGAGGCTTAAGAGAGTGATGCAGAGGCTAAATGAGGGATGCAGAGGCTCAAGAGAGGGATGCAGATGCTCAAGAGAGGGATGCAATGGCTTAAGAGAGTGATGCAGAGGCTCAAGAGAGGGATGCAGAGGCTGAAGAGAGTGATGCAGAGGCTCAAGAGAGGGATGCAGAGGCTCATAAGAGGGATGCAGGAGTTCAAGAGAGTGATGCAGAGGCTCAAGATATAACTGAAAGAAGATGTACACGAAAACCGCTCTATTCCGGCTGGAACGTCGATATATGCAAAAAAAACAGAACTTCTCCCCTTTTAAATATCTTGCTCAGTATTTTAACGAGAAACAAATAGTTGATTGAAAATGAAGTATTTAAGGTTATTATCTAATCAATTTTGTGTTTGCATCATTTTTATCGTGTATATAATGAATTAATACCAGTAACCTGAAAATTCACAAAAACGTGGAAAAACGGCAAACTATTGCCTAATTCGATGATATTTTGTTTAAATATCATAAAGGAAAAGGGGATGAAAACCTCAAAATATTGCTAAATTCGATGATTTTTCGTACGAAACAAAATGCAAGAAAACTTGCTTAAAATGCAATATTATGCGAAATTCTATATTACTGATGCAGAGGCTCAAGAGAGGGATGTAGAGGCCCAAGAGAGGGATGCAGAGGCTCAAGAGAGGGATACAGAGGGTCACGTGAGGGAATCAGAGGAACAAGAGAGGGATGCAGATTGTCTTGAGAGTGATGCAGAGGCTCAAGTGAGGGATGCAGAATCTCATGAGAGGGATGCAGGAGTTCATGAGAGTGATGCTGAGGCTCAAGAAAGGGATGCAGAGGCTTACGAAAGTGATGCAGAGGCTCAAAAAAGGGAAGCAGAGGCTTAAGAGAGTGATGAAGAGGCTGAAAAGAGTGTTGCAGAGGCTTAAGAGAGGGATGCAGTGGCTCAAGAGAGTGATGCAAAGGCTCAAGAGTGTGATGCAGAGGCAGAGGAGATTGTTGCAGAGGCTTAAGAGAGGGATGCAGAGGCTCAAAGGAGGGATGCAGAGGCGTAAGAGAGTGATTCAGAGGCTTACGAGATTGATGCAGAGAATCAAGAGAGTGATGCAGAGCTTCAAGAGAGGTATGCAGAGGCCTCAAAAGAGGGATTCAGAGGCTTAAGAGAGTGATGCAGAGGCTGAAGAGAGTGTTGCAGAGGCTCAAGAGAGGGATGAAGAGGCTGAAGAGAGTGATGCAGAGGCTCAAGAGACGGATGCAGAGGCTCAAGACAGTGATGCACAGGCTTAACAGAGTGAGGCAGAGGCTTAGGAGAGGGATGCAGAGGCTCAAGAGAGTAATGCAGATGCTTAATAGGGTGATGCAGAGGCTCAAGAGAGTGATGCAGAGGCTTGAGAGAGGGATGCAGGGGCTCAAGAGAGTGATGCAGAGGTTCAAGAGAGTGATGCAGAGGTTTAAGAGATTGATGCAGAGGCTTAAGAGAGGGATGCAGAGGCTCAAGAGAGTGATGCAGAGGCTGAAGAGAGTGTTGCAGAGGCTTAAGAGAAGGATGCAGAGGCTGAAACGAGGGATGCAGAGGCTTAAGAGAGTGATGCAGAGGCTGAAGAGAGTGTTGCAGAGAATCAAGAGAGTGATGCAGAGCTTCGAGAGAGTTATGCAGAGGCCTCAAGAGAGGGATTGAGAGGCTTAAGAGAGTGATGCAGAGGCTGAAGAGAGTGTTGCAGAGGCTCAAGAGAGGGATGAAGAGGCTGAAGAGAGTGATGCAGAGGCTCACGAGAGGGATGCAGAGGCTCAAGAGAGTGATGCACAGGCTTAACAGAGTGAGGCAGAGGCTTAGGAGAGGGATGAAGAGGCTCAAGAGAGTAATGCAGAGGCTTAATAGGGTGATGCAGAGGCTCAAGTGAGTGATGCAGAGGCTTGAGAGAGGGATACAGGGGCTCAAGAGAGTGATGCAGAGGCTCAAGAGTGTGATGCAGAGGCTTAAGAGAGTGATGCAGAGGCTTAAGAGAGGGATGCAGAAGCTCAAGAGAGGGATGTAGAGGCCCAAGAGAGGGATGCAGAGGCTCAAGAGAGGGATACAGAGGCTCAAGTGAGGGAATCAGAGGAACAAGAGAGGGATGCAGAGGGTCTTGAGAGTGATGCAGAGGCTCAAGAGAGGGATGCAGAGGCTTAAGAGAGTGATGCAAAGGCTAAAAACAGGGATGCAGAGGCTCATGAGAGGGATACAGGAGTTCAAGAGAGGGATGCAGAGGCTCAAGAGAGTGATTCAGAGGCTTACAAGAGTGATGCAGAGGCTTAAGAGAGTGATGCAGAGGCTTAAGAGAGGGATGCAGGGGCCAAAGAGAGGGATGCAGAGGCTCAAGAGAGGGATGCAGAGGCTCAAGTGAGGGATGCAGAGGAACAAGAGAGGGATGCAAAAGCTCTTGAGAGTGATGCAAAGGCTCAAGAGAGGGATGCAGAGGCTTAAGAGAGAGATGCAAAAGCTCAAGAGACGGATGCAGAGGCTCATGAGAGGGATACAGGAGTTCAGGAGAGGGATGCAGAGGCTCAAGAGAGTGATTCAGAGGCTTACGAGAGTGATGCAGAGGCTTATGAGAGTGATGCAGAGGCTTAAGAGAGAGATGCAGGGGCTCAAGAGAGGGATGCAGAGGCTCAAGAGAGGGATGCAGGAGCTCAAGAGAGGGATGCAGAGGCACAAGAGAGGGATGCAGAGGCTCTTGAGAGTGACGCAGAGGCTCAAGAGAGGGATGCAGAGGCTCATGAGAGGGATGCAGGAGTTCAAGAGAGTGATGCATAGGCTCAAAAAAGGGATGCAGAGGCTTAAGACAGTGATGCAGAGGCTCAAAAAAAGGATGCAGAGGCTTAAGAGAGTGATGCAGAGGCTGAAGAGAATGTTTCAGAGGCTTAAGAGAGGGATGCAGAGGCTCAAGAGAGTGATGCAAAGGTTCAAGAAAGTGATGCAGAGGCTTAAGAGAGTGATTCAGAGGCTTACGAGATTGATGCAGAGAATCAAGAGAGTGATGCAGAGCTTCAAGAGAGTTATGCAGAGGCCTCAAAAGAGGGATTCAGAGGCTTAAGAGAGTGATGCAGAGGCTGAAGAGAGTGTTGCAGAGGCTCAAGAGAGGGATGAAGAGGCTGAAGAGAGTGATGCAGAGGCTCAAGAGACGGATGCAGAGGCTCAAGAGAGTGATGCACAGGCTTAACAGAGTGAGGCAGAGGCTTAGGAGAGGGATGCATAGGCTCAAGAGAGCAATGCAGAGGCTTAATAGGGTGATGCAGAGGCTCAAGAGAGTGATGCAGAGGCTTGAGAGAGGGATGCAGGGGCTCAAGAGATTGATGCAGAGGTTCAAGAGAGTGATGCAGAGGCTTAAGAGATTGATGCAGAGGCTTAAGAGAGGGGTGCAGAGGCTCAAGAGAGGGATGTAGAGGCCCAAGAGAGGGATGCAGAGGCTCAAGAGAGGGATACAGATGCTCAAGTGAGGGAATCAGAGGAACAAGAGAGGGATGCAGAGGGTCTTGAGAGTGATGCAGAGGCTCAAGAGAGGGATGCAGAGGCTTAAGAGAGTGATGCAAAGGCTAAAAACAGGGATGCAGAGGCTCATGAATGGGATGCAGGAGTTCAAGGGAGGGATGCAGAGGCTCAAGAGAGTGATTCAGAGGCTTACAAGAGTGACGCAGAGGCTTAGGAGAGTGATGCAGAGGCTTAAGAGAGGGATACAGGGGCTCAAGAGAGGGATGCAGAGGCTCAAGTGAGGGATGCAGAAGCTCATGAGAGGGATGCAGGAGTTCATGAGAGTGATGCAGAGGCTCAAGTAAGGGATGCAGAGGCTTACGAAAGTGATGCAGAGGCTCAAAAAAGGGATGCAGAGGCTTAAGAGAGTGATGCAGAGGCTGAAAAGAGTGTTGCAGAGGCTTAAGAGAGGGATGCAGAGGCTCAAGAGAGTGATGCAAAGGCTCAAGAGTGTGATGCAGAGGCAGAGGAGAGTGTTGCAGAGGCTTAAGAGAGGGATGCAGAGGCTTAAAGGAGGGATGCAGAGGCTTAAGAGAGTGATTCAGAGGCTTACAAGATTGATGCAGAGAATCAAGAGAGTGATGCAGAGCTTCAAGAGAGGTATGCAGAGGCCTCAAAAGAGGGATTCAGAGGCTTAAGAGAGTGATGCAGAGGCTGAAGAGAGTGTTGCAGAGGCTCAAGAGAGGGATGAAGAGGCTGAAGAGAGTGATGCAGAGGCTCAAGAGACGGATGCAGAGGCTCAAGAGAGTGATGCACAGGCTTAACAGAGTGAGACAGAGGCTTAGGAGAGGGATGCAGAGGCTCAAGAGAGTAATGCAGAGGCTTAATAGGGTGATGCAGAGGCTCAAGAGAGTGATGCAGAGGCTTGAGAGAGGGATGCAGTGGCTCAAGAGAGTGATGCAGAGATTCAAGAGAGTGATGCAGAGGTTTAAGAGATTGATGCAGAGGCTTAAGAGAGGGGTGCAGAGGCTCAAGAGAGGGATGTAGATGCCCAAGAGAGGGATGCAGAGGCTCAAGAGAGCGATACAGATGCTCAAGTGAGGGAATCAGAGGAACAAGAGAGGGATGCAGAGGGTCTTGAGAGTGATGCAGAGGCTCAAGAGAGGGATGCAGAGGCTTAAGAGAGTGATGCAAAGGCTAAAAACAGGGATGCAGAGGCTCATGAATGGGATGCAGGAGTTCAAGAGAGGGATGCAGAGGCTCACGAGAGTGATTCAGAGGCTTACAAGAGTGACGCAGAGGCTTAAGAGAGTGATGCAGAGGCTTAAGAGAGGGATGCACGGGCTCAAGAAAGGGATGCAGAGGCTCTAGAGAGGGATGCAGGGGCTCAAGAGAGGGATGCAAAGGCTCAAGTGAGGGATGCAGAGGCACAAGAGAGGGATGCAGAGGCTCTTGAGAGTGACGCAGAGGCTCAAGAGAGGGATGCAGAGGCTTAAAGGAGTGATGCAAAGGCTCAGGAGAGGGATGCAGAGGCTCATGAGAAGGATGCAGGAGTTCAAGAGAGTGATGCAGAGGCTAAAGAAAGGGATGCAGAGGCTTAAGAGAGGGATGCTGAGGCTCAAGAGAATGATGCAAAGGCTCAAGAGAGTGCTGCAAAAGGCTCAAGAGAGTGATGCAGAGGCACAAGAGAATGATGTAGATGCTTAAGAGAGGGATGCAGAGGCTCAAGAGAATGATGCATGGGCTCAAGAGAATGATGCAGAGGCTTAACAGAGTGATGCAGAGGCTAAAGAGAGTGATGCAGAAGCTCAAGGGAGTGATGCAGACGATCAAGAGAGGGATGCAAGGCATAAGAGAGTGATGCAGAGGCTGAAGAGAGTGTTTTAGAGGCTTAAGAGAGGGATGCAGAGGCTCAAGAGAGGGATGCAGAGGCTCAAGAGAGTGATGCAGAGGCTGAAGAGAGTGTTGCAGAGGCTTAAGAGAAGGATGCAGAGGCTCAAGAGAGGGATGCAGAGGCTTAAGAGAGTGATGCAGAGGCTGAAGATAGTGTTGCAGAGGCTTAAGAGAGGGATGCAGAGGCTCAAGAGAGTGATGCAAAGGCTCAAGAAAGTGATGCAGAGGCTTAAGAGAGTGATTCAGAGGCTTACGAGAGTGTTGCAGAGAATCAAGAGAGTGATGCAGAGTTCGAGAGAGTTATGCAGAGGCCTCAAGAGAGGGATTGAGAGGCTTAAGAGTGTGATGCAAAGGCTGAAGAGTGTTGCAGAGGCTCAAGAGAGGGATGAAGAGGCTGAATAGAGTGATGCAGAACCTGAAGAGAGGGATGCACAGGCTTGAGAGAGGGATGCAGGGTCTCAAAAGAGTGATGCAGAGGCTCAAGAGAGTGATTCAGAGGCTTACGAGAGTGATGCAGAGGCTTAAGAGAGTGATGCAGAGGCTAAATGAGGGATGCAGAGGCTCAAGAGAGGGATGCAGAGGCTCAAGAGAGGGATGCAATGGCTTAAAAGAGTGATGCAGAGGCTCAAGAGAGGAATGCAGAGGCTGAAGAGAGTGATGCAGAGGCTCAAGAGAGGGATGCAGAGGCTCATAAGAGGGATGCAGGACTTCAAGAGAGTGATGTAGAGACTCAAGAGAGTGATTCAGAGGTTTACAGGAGTGATGCAGAGGCTTACGAGAGTGATGCAGAGGCTTAAGAGAGTGATGCAGAGGCTCAAGAGTGGGATGTAGAGGCTCAAGAGAGTGATTCAGAGGCTTACGAGAGTGATGCAGAGGCTTAAGAGAGTGATGCAGAGGCTAAATGAGGGATGCAGAGGCTCAAGAGAGGGATGCAGATGCTCAAGAGAGGGATGCAATGGCTTAAGAGAGTGATGCAGAGGCTCAAGAGAGGGATGCAGAGGCTGAAGAGAGTGATGCAGAGGCTCAAGAGAGGGATGCAGGGGCTCATAAGAGGGATGCAGGAGTTCAAGAGAGTGATGCAGAGGCTCAAGATATTTCTGATGGAAGATGTACACGAAAACCGCTCTATTCCGGCTGAAACGTCGATATATGCAAAAAAAAAACAGAACTTCTCCCCTTTTCAATATCTTGCTCAGTATTTTAACGAGAAACAAATAGTTGATTGAAAATGAAGTATTTAAGGTTATTATCTAATCAATTTTGTGTTTGCATCATTTTTATCGTGTATATAATAAATTAATATCAGTAACCTGAAAATTCACAAAAACGTGGAAAAACGGCAAACTATTGCCTAATTCGATGATATTTTGTTTAAATCTCATAAAGGAAAAGGGGATGAAAACCTCAAAATATTGCGAAATTCGATGATTTTTCGTACGAAACAAAATGCAAGAAAACTTGCTTAAAATGCAATATTATGCGAAATTCTATATTACTGATGCAGAGGCTTAAGAAAGGGATGTAGAGGCCCAAGAGAGGGATGCAGAGGCTCAAGAGAGGGATACAGAGGCTCAAGTGAGGGAATCAGAGGAACAAGAGAGGGATGCAGATTGTCTTGAGAGTGATGGAGAGGCTCAAGTGAGGGATGCAGAATCTCATGAGAGGGATGCAGGAGTTCATGAGAGTGATGCAGAGGCTCAAGAAAGGGATGCAGAGGCTTACGAAAGTGATGCAGAGGCTCAAAAAAGGGATGCAGAGGCTTAAGAGAGTGATGCAGAGGCTGAAAAGAGTGTTGCAGAGGCTTAAGAGAGGGATGCAGAGGCTCAAAGAAGGGATGCAGAGGCTTAAGAGAGTGATTCAGAGGCTTACGAGATTGATGCAGAGAATGAAGAGAGTGATGCAGAGCTTCAAGAGAGGTATGCAGAGGCCTCAAAAGAGGGATTCAGAGGCTTAAGAGAGTGATGCAGAGGCTGAAGAGAGTGTTGCAGAGGCTCAAGAGAGGGATGAAGAGGCTGAAGAGAGTGATGCAGAGGCTCAAGAGACGGATGCAGAGGCTCAAGACAGTGATGCACAGGCTTAACAGAGTGAGGCAGAGGCTTAGGAGAGGGATGCAGAGGCTCAAGAGAGTAATGCAGAGGCTTAATAGGGTGATGCAGAGGCTCAAGAGAGTGATGCAGAGGCTTGAGAGAGGGATGCAGGGGCTCAAGAGAGTGATGCAGAGGTTCAAGAGAGTGATGCAGAGGTTTAAGAGATTGATGCAGAGGCTTAAGAGAGGGATGCAGAGGCTCAAGAGAGGGATGCAGAGGCTCAAGAGAGTGATGCAGAGGCTGAAGAGAGTGTTGCAGAGGCTTAAGAGAAGGATGCAGAGGCTGAAGAGAGGGATGCAGAGGCTAAAGAGAGTGATGCAGAGGCTGAAGAGAGTGTTGCAGAGAATCAAGAGAGTGATGCAGAGCTTCGAGAGAGTTATGCAGAGGCCTCAAGAGAGGGATTGAGAGGCTTAAGAGAGTGATGTAGAGGCTGAAGAGAGTGTTGCAGAGGCTCAAGAGAGGGATGAAGAGGCTGAAGAGAGTGATGCAGAGGCTCAAGAGAGGGATGCAGAGGCTCAAGAGAGTGATGCACAGGCTTAACAGAGTGAGGCAGAGGCTTAGGAGAGGGATGAAGAGGCTCAAGAGAGTAATGCAGAGGCTTAATAGGGTGATGCAGAGGCTCAAGAGAGTGATGCAGAGGCTTGAGAGAGGGATGCAGGGGCTCAAGAGAGTGATGCAGAGGCTCAAGAGTGTGATGCAGAGGCTTAAGTGAGTGATGCAGAGGCTTAAGAGAGGGATGCAGAAGCTCAAGAGAGGGATGTAGAGGCCCAAGAGAGGGATGCAGAGGCTCAAGAGAGGGATACAGAGGCTCATGTGAGGGAATCAGAGGAACAAGAGAGGGATGCAGAGGGTCTTGAGAGTGATGCAGAGGCTCAAGAGAGGGATGCAGAGGCTTAAGAGAGTGATGCAAAGGCTAAAAACAAGGATGCAGAGGCTCATGAGAGGGATGCAGGAGTTCAAGAGAGGGATGCAGAGGCTCAAGAGAGTGATTCAGAGGCTTACAAGAGTGATGCAGAGGCTTAAGAGAGTGATGCAGAGGCTTAAGAGAGGGATGCAGGGGCCAAAGAGAGGGATGCAGAGGCTCAAGAGAGGGATGCAGAGGCTCAAGTGAGGGATGCAGAGGAACAAGAGAGGGATGCAGAAGCTCTTGAGAGTGATGCAAAGGCTCAAGAGAGGGATGCAGAGGCTTAAGAGAGAGATGCAAAAGCTCAAGAGAGGGATGCAGAGGCTCATGAGAGGGATACAGGAGTTCAGGAGAGGGATGCAGAGGCTCAAGAGAGTGATTCAGAGGCTTACGAGAGTGATGCCGAGGCTTATGACAGTGATGCAGAGGCTTAAGAGAGAGATGCAGGGGCTCAAGAGAGGGATGCAGAGGCTCAAGAGAGGGATGCAGGAGCTCAAGAGAGGGATGCAGAGTCACAAGAGAGGGATGCAGAGGCTCTTGAGAGTGACGCAGAGGCTCAAGAGAGGGATGCAGAGGCTCATGAGAGGGATGCAGGAGTTCAAGAGAGTGATGCAGAGGCTCAAGAAAGGGATGCAGAGGCTTAAGAGAGTGATGCAGAGGCTGAAGAGAATGTTTCAGAGGCTTAAGAGAGTGATGCAGAGGCTGAAGAGAATGTTTCAGAGGCTTAAGAGAGGGATGCAGCTAGAGGCTCAAGAGAGTGATGCAAAGTTTCAAGAAAGTGATGCAGAGGCTTAAGAGAGTGATTCAGAGACTTACGAGATTGATGCAGAGAATCAAGAGAGTGATGCAGAGCTTCAAGAGAGTTATGCAGAGGCCTCAAAAGAGGGATTCAGAGGCTTAAGAGAGTGATGCAGAGGCTGAAGAGAGTGTTGCAGAGGCTCAAGAGAGGGATGAAGAGGCTGAAGAGAGTGATGCAGAGGCTCAAGAGACGGATGCAGAGCTCAAGAGAGTGATGTACACGCTTAACAGAGTGAGGCAGAGGCTTAGGAGAGGGATGCAGAGGCTCAAGAGAGCAATGCAGAGGCTTAATAGGGTGATGCAGAGGCTCAAGAGAGTGATGCAGAGGCTTGAGAGAGGGATGCAGGGGCTCAAGAGATTGATGCAGAGGTTCAAGAGAGTGATGCAGAGGCTTAAGAGATTGATGTAGAGGCTTAAGAGAGGGGTGCAGAGGCTCAAGAGAGGGATGTAGAGGCCCAAGAGAGGGATGCAGAGGCTCAAGAGAGGAATACAGATGCTCAAGTGAGGGAATCAGAGGAACAAGAGAGGGATGCAGAGGGTCTTGAGAGTGATGCAGAGGCTCAAGAGAGGGATGCAGAGGCTTAAGAGAGTGATGCAAAGGCTAAAAACAGGGATGCAGAGGCTCATGAATGGGATGCAGGAGTTCAAGAGAGGGATGCAGAGGCTCAAGAGAGTGATTCAGAGGCTTACAAGAGTGACGCAGTGGCTTAGGAGAGTGATGCAGAGGCTTAAAAGAGGGATACAGGGGCTCAAGAGAGGGATACAGAGGCTCAAGTGAGGGATGCAGAAGCTCATGAGAGGGATGCAGGAGTTCATGAGAGTGATGCAGAGGCTCAAGAAAGGGATGCAGAGGCTTACGAAAGTGATGCAGAGGCTCAAAAAAGGGATGCAGAGGCTTAAGAGAGTGATGCAGAGGCTGAAAAGAGTGTTGCAGAGGCTTAAGAGAGGGATGCAGAGGCTCAAGAGAGTGATGCAAAGGCTGAAGAGTGTAATGCAGAGGCAGAGGAGAGTGTTGCAGAGGCTTAAGAGAGGGATGCAGAGGCTCAAAGGATGGATGCAGAGGCTTAAGAGAGTGATTCAGAGGCTTACGAGATTGATGCAGAGAATCAAGAGAGTGATGCAGAGCTTCAAGAGAGGTATGCAGAGGCCTCAAAAGAGGGATTCAGAGGCTTAAGAGAGTGATGCAGAGGCTGAAGAGAGTGTTGCAGAGGCTCAAGAGAGGGATGAAGAGGCTGAAGAGAGTGATGCAGAGGCTCAAGAGACGGATGCAGAGGCTCAAGAGAGTGATGCACAGGCTTAACAGAGTGAGGCAGAGGCTTAGGAGAGGGATGCAGAGGCTCAAGAGAGTAATGCAGAGGCTTAATAGGGTGATGCAGAGGCTCAAGAGAGTAATGCAGAGGCTTGAGAGAGGGATGCAGGGGCTCAAGAGAGTGATGCAGAGATTCAAGAGAGTGATGCAGAGGTTTAAGAGATTGATGCAGAGGCTTAAGAGAGGGATGCAGGGGCTCAAGAAAGGGATGCAGAGGCTCAAGAGAGGGATGCAGGGGCTCAAGAGAGGGATGCAAAGGCTCAAGTGAGGGATGCAGAGGCACAAGAGAGGGATGCAGAGGCTCTTGAGAGTGACGCAGAGGCTCAAGAGAGGGATGCAGAGGCTTAAAGGAGTGATGCAAAGGCTCAGGAGAGGGATGCAGAGGCTCATGAGAAGGATGCAGGAGTTCAAGAGAGTGATGCAGAGGCTAAAGAAAGGGATGCAGAGGCTTAAGAGAGGGATGCTGAGGCTCAGGAGAATGATGCAACGGCTCAAGAGAGTGCTGCAAAAGGCTCAAGAGAGGGATGCTGAGGCTCCAGAGAGGGATGCAGAGGCTCAAGAGAGTGATGCAGAACCACAAGAGAATGATGTAGAGACTTCAGAGAGGGATGCAGAGGCTCAAGAGAGTGATTCCGAGGCTTATGAGAGTGATGCAGAGAATCATGAGAGTGATGCAGAGGCTCGAAAGAGTTATGCAGAGGCCTCAAGAGTGTGATGCAGAGGCAGAGGAGAGTGTTGCAGAGGCTTAGGACAGGGATGCAGAGGCTCAAGAGAGTGATGCAAAGGCTCAAGAGTGTGATGCAGAGGCAGAGGAGAGTGTTGCAGAGGCTTAAGAGAGGGATGCAGAGGTTCAAAGGAGGGATGCAGAGGCTTTAGAGAGTGATGCAGAGGCTGAAGAGAGTGTTGCAGAGGCTTAAGAGAGGGATGCAGAGGCTCAAGAAAGTGATGCAAAAGCTCAGGAGAGTGATGCAGAGGCTTAAGAGAGGGATGCAGAGGCTCAATAGAGGGATGTAGAGGCCCAAGCGAGTGATGCAGAGGCTCAAGAGAGTGATGCAGAGGCTGAAGAGAGAGATGCAGAGGCTTAATTGAGAGTGATGCAGAGGTTCAAGAGAGTGATGCAGAGGCACAAGAGAATGATGTAGAGGCTTAAGAGAGGGATGCAGAGGCTCAAGAGAGGGATGTAGAGGCCCAGGAGAGTGATGCAGAGGCTCAAGAGAGTGGTGTAGAGGCTGAAGAGAGAGATGCAGAAGCTTAGGAGAGTGATGCAGAGGTTCAAGAGAGTGATAGAGAGGCTCAAGAGAGGATGCAGAGGCTTAAGAAAGTGATGCAGAGGCTCAAAAAAGGAATGCAGAGGTTTAAGAGAGTGATGCAGAAGCTTAAGAGAGTGTTGCAGAGGCTTAAGAGAGGGATGCAGAGGCTCAAGAAAGTGATGCAAAAGCTCAGGAGAGTGATGCAGAGGCTTAAGAGAGGGATGCAGAGGCTCAATAGAGGGATGTAGAGGCCCAAGAGATTGATGCAGAGGCTCAAGAGAGTGATGCAGAGGCTGAAGAGAGAGATGCAGAGGCTTAATTGAGAGTGATGCAGAGGTTCAGGAGAGTGATGCAGAGGCACAAGAGAATGATGTAGAGGCTTAAGAGAGGGATGCAGAGGCTCAAGAGAGGGATGTAGAGGCCCAAGAGAGTGATGCAGAGGCTCAAGAGAGTGGTGTAGAGGCTGACGAGAGAGATGCAGAGGCTTAAGAGAGTGATGCAGAGGTTCAAGAGAGTGATGCAGAGGCACAAGAGAATGATGTAGATGCTTAAGAGAGGGATGCAGAGGCACAAGAGAATGATGCATGGGCTCAAGAGAATGATGCAGAGGCTTAAGAGAGTGATGCAGAGGCTCAAGACAGTGATGCAGAGGCTCAAGAGAATGATAGAGAGGCTAAAGAGGGTGATGCAGAGGCTCAAGGGAGTGATGCAGACGATCAAGAGAGGGATGCAGAGGCATAAGAGAGTGATGCAGAGGCTGAAGAGAGTGTTTTAGAGGCTTAAGAGAGGGATGCAGAGGCTCAAGAGAGGGATGCAGAGGCTCAAGAGAGTGATGCAGAGGCTGAAGAGAGTGTTGCAGAGGCTTAAGAGAAGGATGCAGAGGCTCAAGAGAGGGATGCAGAGGCTTAAGAGAGTGATGCAGAGGCTGAAGAGAGTGTTGCAGAGGCTTAAGAGAGGGATGCAGAGGCTCAAGAGAGTGATGCAAAGGCTCAAGAAAGTGATGCAGAGGCTTAAGAGAGTGATTCAGAGGCTTACGAGAGTGTTGCAGAGAATCAAGAGAGTGATGCAGAGTTCGAGAGAGTTATGCAGAGGCCTCAAGAGAGGGATTGAGAGGCTTAAGAGTGTGATGCAAAGGCTGAAGAGAGTGTTGCAGAGGCTCAAGAGAGGGATGAAGAGGCTGAATAGAGTGATGCAGAGGCTGAAGAGAGGGATGCAGAGGCTCAAGAGAGTGATGCACAGGCTTGAGAGAGGGATGCAGGGGCTCAAGAGAATGATGCATGGGCTCAAGAGAATGATGCAGAGGCTTAAGAGAGTGATGCAGAGGATCAAGACAGTGATGCAGAGGCTCAAGAGAATGATAGAGAGGCTAAAGAGAGTGATGCAGAGGCTCAAGGGAGTGATGAAAACGATCAAGAGAGGGATGCAGAGGCATAAGAGAGTGATGCAGAGGCTGAAGCGAGTGTTTTAGAGGCTTAAGAGAGGGATGCAGAGGCTCAAGAGAGGGATGCAGAGGCTCAAGAGAGTGATGCAGAGGCTGAAGAGAGTGTTGCAGAGGCTTAAGAGAAGGATGCAGAGGCTCAAGAGAGGGATGCAGAGGCTTAAGAGAGTGATGCAGAGGCTGAAGAGAGTTTTGCAGAGGCTTAAGAGAGGGATGCAGAGGCTCAAGAGAGTGATGCAAAGGCTCAAGAAAAAGATGCAGAGGCTTAAGAGAGGGATGCAGGGGCCAAAGAGAGGGATGCAGAGGCTCAAGAGAGGGATGCAGAGGCTCAAGTGAGGGATGCAGAGGAACAAGAGAGGGATGCAGAAGCTCTTGAGAGTGATGCAAAGGCTCAAGAGAGGGATGCAGAGGCTTAAGAGAGAGATGCAAAAGCTCAAGAGAGGGATGCAGAGGCTCATGAGAGGGATACAGGAGTTCAGGAGAGGGATGCAGAGGCTCTAGAGAGTGATTCAGAGGCTTACGAGAGTGATGCCGAGGCTTATGAGAGTGATGCAGAGGCTTAAGAGAGAGATGCAGGGGCTCAAGAGAGGGATGCAGAGGCTCAAGAGAGGGATGCAGGAGCTCAAGAGAGGGATGCAGAGTCACAAGAGAGGGATGCAGAGGCTCTTGAGAGTGACGCAGAGGCTCAAGAGAGGGATGCAGAGGCTCATGAGAGGGATGCAGGAGTTCAAGAGAGTGATGCAGAGGCTCAAGAAAGGGATGCAGAGGCTTAAGAGAGTGATGCAGAGGCTGAAGAGAATGTTTCAGAGGCTTAAGAGAGTGATGCAGAGGCTGAAGAGAATGTTTCAGAGGCTTAAGAGAGGGATGCAGCTAGAGGCTCAAGAGAGTGATGCAAAGTTTCAAGAAAGTGATGCAGAGGCTTAAGAGAGTGATTCAGAGACTTACGAGATTGATGCAGAGAATCAAGAGAGTGATGCAGAGCTTCAAGAGAGTTATGCAGAGGCCTCAAAAGAGGGATTCAGAGGCTTAAGAGAGTGATGCAGAGGCTGAAGAGAGTGTTGCAGAGGCTCAAGAGAGGGATGAAGAGGCTCAAGAGAGTGATGCAGAGGCTCAAGAGACGGATGCAGAGCTCAGGAGAGTGATGCACAGGCTTAACAGAGTGAGGCAGAGGCTTAGGAGACGGATGCAGAGGCTCAAGAGAGCAATGCAGAGGCTTAATAGGGTGATGCAGAGGCTCAAGAGAGTGATGCAGAGGCTTGAGAGAGGGATGCAGGGGCTCAAGAGATTGATGCAGAGGTTCAAGAGAGTGATGCAGAGGCTTAAGAGATTGATGTAGAGGCTTAAGAGAGGGGTGCAGAGGCTCAAGAGAGGGATGTAGAGGCCCAAGAGAGGGATGCAGAGGCTCAAGAGAGGAATACAGATGCTCAAGTGAGGGAATCAGAGGAACAAGAGAGGGATGCAGAGGGTCTTGAGAGTGATGCAGAGGCTCAAGAGAGGGATGCAGAGGCTTAAGAGAGTGATGCAAAGGCTAAAAACAGGGATGCAGAGGCTCATGAATGGGATGCAGGAGTTCAAGAGAGGGATGCAGAGGCTCAAGAGAGTGATTCAGAGGCTTACAAGAGTGACGCAGTGGCTTAGGAGAGTGATGCAGAGGCTTAAAAGAGGGATACAGGGGCTCAAGAGAGGGATACAGAGGCTCAAGTGAGGGATGCAGAAGCTCATGAGAGGGATGCAGGAGTTCATGAGAGTGATGCAGAGGCTCAAGAAAGGGATGCAGAGGCTTACGAAAGTGATGCAGAGGCTCAAAAAAGGGATGCAGAGGCTTAAGAGAGTGATGCTGAGGCTGAAAAGAGTGTTGCAGAGGCTTAAGAGAGGGATGCAGAGGCTCAAGAGAGTGATGCAAAGGCTGAAGAGTGTAATGCAGAGGCAGAGGAGAGTGTTGCAGAGGCTTAAGAGAGGGATGCAGAGGCTCAAAGGAGGGATGCAGAGGCTTAAGAGAGTGATTCAGAGGCTTACGAGATTGATGCAGAGAATCAAGAGAGTGATGCAGAGCTTCAAGAGAGGTATGCAGAGGCCTCAAAAGAGGGATTCAGAGGCTTAAGAGAGTGATGCAGAGGCTGAAGAGAGTGTTGCAGAGGCTCAAGAGAGGGATGAAGAGGCTGAAGAGAGTGATGCAGAGGCTCAAGAGACGGATGCAGAGGCTCAAGAGAGTGATGCACAGGCTTAACAGAGTGAGGCAGAGGCTTAGGAGAGGGATGCAGAGGCTCAAGAGAGTAATGCAGAGGCTTAATAGGGTGATGCAGAGGCACAAGAGAGTAATGCAGAGGCTTGAGAGAGGGATGCAGGGGCTCAAGAGAGTGATGCAGAGATTCAAGAGAGTGATGCAGAGGTTTAAGAGATTGATGCAGAGGCTTAAGAGAGGGATGCAGGGGCTCAAGAAAGAGATGCAGAGGCTCAAGAGAGGGATGCAGGGGCTCAAGAGAGGGATGCAAAGGCTCAAGTGAGGGATGCAGAGGCACAAGAGAGGGATGCAGAGGCTCTTGAGAGTGACGCAGAGGCTCAAGAGAGGGATGCAGAGGCTTAAAGGAGTGATGCAAAGGCTGAGGAGAGGGATGCAGAGGCTCATGAGAAGGATGCTGGAGTTCAAGAGAGTGATGCAGAGGCTAAAGAAAGGGATGCAGAGGCTTAAGAGAGGGATGCTGAGGCTCAGGAGAATGATGCAACGGCTCAAGAGAGTGCTGCAAAAGGCTCAAGAGAGGGATGCTGAGGCTCCAGAGAGGGATGCAGAGGCTCAAGAGAGTGATGCAGAACCACAAGAGAATGATGTAGAGACTTCAGAGAGGGATGCAGAGGCTCAAGAGAGTGATTCCGAGGCTTATGAGAGTGATGCAGAGAATCATGAGAGTGATGCAGAGGCTCGAAAGAGTTATGCAGAGGCCTCAAGAGTGTGATGCAGAGGCAGAGGAGAGTGTTGCAGAGGCTTAGGACAGGGATGCAGAGGCTCAAGAGAGTGATGCAAAGGCTCAAGAGTGTGATGCAGAGGCAGAGGAGAGTGTTGCAGAGGCTTAAGAGAGGGATGCAGAGGTTCAAAGGAGGGATGCAGAGGCTTTAGAGAGTGATGCAGAGGCTGAAGAGAGTGTTGCAGAGGCTTAAGAGAGGGATGCAGAGGCTCAAGAAAGTGATGCAAAAGCTCAGGAGAGTGATGCAGAGGCTTAAGAGAGGGATGCAGAGGCTCAATAGAGGGATGTAGAGGCCCAAGCGAGTGATGCAGAGGCTCAAGAGAGTGATGCAGAGGCTGAAGAGAGAGATGCAGAGGCTTAATTGAGAGTGATGCAGAGGTTCAAGAGAGTGATGCAGAGGCACAAGAGAATGATGTAGAGGCTTAAGAGAGGGATGCAGAGGCTCAAGAGAGGGATGTAGAGGCCCAAGAGAGTGATGCAGAGGCTCAAGAGAGTGGTGTAGAGGCTGACGAGAGAGATGCAGAGGCTTAAGAGAGTGATGCAGAGGTTCAAGAGAGTGATGCAGAGGCACAAGAGAATGATGTAGATGCTTAAGAGAGGGATGCAGAGGCACAAGAGAATGATGCATGGGCTCAAGAGAATGATGCAGAGGCTTAAGAGAGTGATGCAGAGGCTCAAGACAGTGATGCAGAGGCTCAAGAGAATGATAGAGAGGCTAAAGAGGGTGATGCAGAGGCTCAAGGGAGTGATGCAGACGATCAAGAGAGGGATGCAGAGGCTGAAGAGAGTGTTGCAGAGGCTTAAGAGAAGGATGCAGAGGCTCAAGAGAGGGATGCAGAGGCTTAAGAGAGTGATGCAGAGGCTGAAGAGAGTGTTGCAGAGGCTTAAGAGAGGGATGCAGAGGCTCAAGAGAGTGATGCAAAGGCTCAAGAAAGTGATGCAGAGGCTTAAGAGAGTGATTCAGAGGCTTACGAGAGTGTTGCAGAGAATCAAGAGAGTGATGCAGAGTTCGAGAGAGTTATGCAGAGGCCTCAAGAGAGGGATTGAGAGGCTTAAGAGTGTGATGCAAAGGCTGAAGAGAGTGTTGCAGAGGCTCAAGAGAGGGATGAAGAGGCTGAATAGAGTGATGCAGAGGCTGAAGAGAGGGATGCAGAGGCTCAAGAGAGTGATGCACAGGCTTGAGAGAGGGATGCAGGGGCTCAAGAGAATGATGCATGGGCTCAAGAGAATGATGCAGAGGCTTAAGAGAGTGATGCAGAGGATCAAGACAGTGATGCAGAGGCTCAAGTGAATGATAGAGAGGCTAAAGAGAGTGATGCAGAGGCTCAAGGGAGTGATGCAAACGATCAAGAGAGGGATGCAGAGGCATAAGAGAGTGATGCAGAGGCTGAAGCGAGTGTTTTAGAGGCTTAAGAGAGGGATGCAGAGGCTCAAGAGAGGGATGCAGAGGCTCAAGAGAGTGATGCAGAGGCTGAAGAGAGTGTTGCAGAGGCTTAAGAGAAGGATGCAGAGGCTCAAGAGAGGGATGCAGAGGCTTAAGAGAGTGATGCAGAGGCTGAAGAGAGTTTTGCAGAGGCTTAAGAGAGGGATGCAGAGGCTCAAGAGAGTGATGCAAAGGCTCAAGAAAAAGATGCAGAGGCTTAAGAGAGTGATTCAGAGGCTTACGAGAATGTTGCAGAGAATCAAGAGAGTGATGCAGAGTTCGAGAGAGTTATGCAGAGGCCTCAAGAGAGGGATTGAGAGGCTTAAGAGTGTGATGCAATGGCTGAAGAGAGTGTTGCAGAGGTTCAAGAGAGGGATGAAGAGGCTGAATAGAGTGATGCAGAGGCTGAAGAGAGGGATGCAGAGGCTCAAGAGAGTGATGCACAGGCTTGAGAGTGGGATGCAGGGGCTCAAGAGAGTGATGCAGAGGCTCAAGAGTGTGATTCAGAGGCTTACGAGAGTGATGCAGAGGCTTAAGAGAGTGATGCAGAGGCTAAATGAGGGATGCAGAGGCTCAAGAGAGGGATGCAGAGGCTCAAGAGAGGGATGCAGAGGCTCAAGAGAGGGATGAAGAGGCTGAATAGAGTGATGCAGAGGCTGAAGAGAGGGATGCAGAGGCTCAAGAGAGTGATGCACAGGCTTGAGAGAGGGATGCAGGGGCTCAAGAGAATGATGCATGGGCTCAAGAGAATGATGCAGAGGCTTAAGAGAGTGATGCAGAGGATCAAGACAGTGATGCAGAGGCTCAAGAGAATGATAGAGAGGCTAAAGAGAGTGATGCAGAGGCTCAAGGGAGTGATGCAAACGATCAAGAGAGGGATGCAGAGGCATAAGAGAGTGATGCAGAGGCTGAAGAGAGTGTTTTAGAGGCTTAAGAGAAGGATGCAGAGGCTCAAGAGAGGGATGCAGAGGCTTAAGAGAGTGATGCAGAGGCTGAAGATAGTGTTGCAGAGGCTTAAGAGAGGGATGCAGAGGCTCAAGAGAGTGATGCAAAGGCTCAAGAAAGTGATGCAGAGGCTTAAGAGAGTGATTCAGAGGCTTACGAGAGTGTTGCAGAGAATCAAGAGAGTGATGCAGAGTTCGAGAGAGTTATGCAGAGGCCTCAAGAGAGGGATTGAGAGGCTTAAGAGTGTGATGCAAAGGCTGAAGAGTGTTGCAGAGGCTCAAGAGAGGGATGAAGAGGCTGAATAGAGTGATGCAGAACCTGAAGAGAGGGATGCACAGGCTTGAGAGAGGGATGCAGGGTCTCAAAAGAGTGATGCAGAGGCTCAAGAGAGTGATTCAGAGGCTTACGAGAGTGATGCAGAGGCTTAAGAGAGTGATGCAGAGGCTAAATGAGGGATGCAGAGGCTCAAGAGAGGGATGCAGAGGCTCAAGAGAGGGATGCAATGGCTTAAAAGAGTGATGCAGAGGCTCAAGAGAGGGATGCAGAGGCTGAAGAGAGTGATGCAGAGGCTCATAAGAGGGATGCAGGAGTTCAAGAGAGTGATGTAGAGACTCAAGAGAGTGATTCAGAGGTTTACAGGAGTGATGCAGAGGCTTACGAGAGTGATGCAGAGGCTTAAGAGAGTGATGCAGAGGCTCAAGAGTGGGATGTAGAGGCTCAAGAGAGTGATTCAGAGGCTTACGAGAGTGATGCAGAGGCTTAAGAGAGTGATGCAGAGGCTAAATGAGGGATGCAGAGGCTCAAGAGAGGGATGCAGATGCTCAAGAGAGGGATGCAATGGCTTAAGAGAGTGATGCAGAGGCTCAAGAGAGGGATGCAGAGGCTGAAGAGAGTGATGCAAAGGCTCAAGAGAGGGATGCAGAGGCTCAAGATATTACTGATGGAAGATGTACACGAAAACCGCTCTATTCCGGCTGAAACGTCGATATATGCAAAAAAAAACAGAACTTCTCCCCTTTTCAATATCTTGCTCAGTATTTTAACGAGAAACAAATAGTTGATTGAAAATGAAGTATTTAAGGTTATTATCTAATCAATTTTGTGTTTGCATCATTTTTATCGTGTATATAATAAATTAATACCAGTAACCTGAAAATTTACAAAAACGTGGAAAAACGGCAAACTATTGCCTAATTCGATGATATTTTGTTTAAATCTCATAAAGGAAAAGGGGATGAAAACCTCAAAATATTGCGAAATTCGATGATTTTTCGTACGAAACAAAATGCAAGAAAACTTGCTTAAAATGCAATATTATGCGAAATTCTATATTACTGATGCAGAGGCTCAAGAAAGGGATGTAGAGGCCCAAGAGAGGGATGCAGAGGCTCAAGAGAGGGATACAGAGGCTCAAGTGAGGGAATCAGAGGAACAAGAGAGGGATGCAGATTGTCTTGAGAGTGATGCAGAGGCTCAAGTGAGGGATGCAGAATCTCATGAGAGGGATGCAGGAGTTCATGAGAGTGATGCAGAGGCTCAAGAAAGGGATGCAGAGGCTTACGAAAGTGATGCAGAGGCTCAAAAAAGGGATGCAGAGGCTTAAGAGAGTGATGCAGAGGCTGAAAAGAGTGTTGCAGAGGCTTAAGAGAAGGATGCAGAGGCTCAAGAGAGTGATGCAAAGGCTCAAGAGTGTGATGCAGAGGCAGAGGAGAGTGTTGCAGAGGCTTAAGAGAGGGATGCAGAGGCTCAAAGAAGGGATGCAGAGGCTTAAGAGAGTGATTCAGAGGCTTACGAGATTGATGCAGAGAATGAAGAGAGTGATGCAGAGCTTCAAGAGAGGTATGCAGAGGCCTCAAAAGAGGGATTCAGAGGCTTAAGAGAGTGATGCAGAGGCTGAAGAGAGTGTTGCAGAGGCTCAAGAGAGGGATGAAGAGGCTGAAGAGAGTGATGCAGAGGCTCAAGAGACGGATGCAGAGGCTCAAGACAGTGATGCACAGGCTTAACAGAGTGAGGCAGAGGCTTAGGAGAGGGATGCAGAGGCTCAAGAGAGTAATGCAGAGGCTTAATAGGGTGATGCAGAGGCTCAAGAGAGTGATGCAGAGGCTTGAGAGAGGGATGCAGGGGCTCAAGAGAGTGATGCAGAGGTTCAAGAGAGTGATGCAGAGGTTTAAGAGATTGATGCAGAGGCTTAAGAGAGGGATACAGAGGCTCAAGAGAGGGATGCAGAGGCTCAAGAGAGTGATGCAGAGGCTGAAGAGAGTGTTGCAGAGGCTTAAGAGAAGGATGCAGAGGCTGAAGAGAGGGATGCAGAGGCTAAAGAGAGTGATGCAGAGGCTGAAGAGAGTGTTGCAGAGAATCAAGAGAGTGATGCAGAGCTTCGAGAGAGTTATGCAGAGGCCTCAAGAGAGGGATTGAGAGGCTTAAGAGAGTGATGTAGAGGCTGAAGAGAGTGTTGCAGAGGCTCAAGAGAGGGATGAAGAGGCTGAAGAGAGTGATGCAGAGGCTCAAGAGAGGGATGCAGAGGCTCAAGAGAGTGATGCACAGGCTTAACAGAGTGAGGCAGAGGCTTAGGAGAGGGATGAAGAGGCTCAAGAGAGTAATGCAGAGGCTTAATAGGGTGATGCAGAGGCTCAAGAGAGTGATGCAGAGGCTTGAGAGAGGGATGCAGGGGCTCAAGAGAGTGATGCAGAGGCTCAAGAGTGTGATGCAGAGGCTTAAGAGAGTGATGCAGAGGCTTAAGAGAGGGATGCAGAAGCTCAAGAGAGGGATGTAGAGGCCCAAGTGAGGGAATCAGAGGAACAAGAGAGGGATGCAGAGGGTCTTGAGAGTGATGCAGAGGCTCAAGAGAGGGATGCAGAGGCTTAAGAGAGTGATGCAAAGGCTAAAAACAAGGATGCAGAGGCTCATGAGAGGGATGCAGGAGTTCAAGAGAGGGATGCAGAGGCTCAAGAGAGTGATTCAGAGGCTTACAAGAGTGATGCAGAGGCTTAAGAGAGTGATGCAGAGGCTTAAGAGAGGGATGCAGGTGCCAAAGAGAGGGACGCAGAGGCTCAAGAGAGGGATGCAGAGGCTCAAGTGAGGGATGCAGAGGAACAAGAGAGGGATGCAGAAGCTCTTGAGAGTGATGCAAAGGCTCAAGAGAGGGATGCAGAGGCTTAAGAGAGAGATGCAAAAGCTCAAGAGAGGGATGCAGAGGCTCATGAGAGGGATACAGGAGTTCAGGAGAGGGATGCAGAGGCTCAAGAGAGTGATTCAGAGGCTTACGAGAGTGATGCCGAGGCTTATGAGAGTGATGCAGAGGCTTAAGAGAGAGATGCAGGGGCTCAAGAGAGGGATGCAGAGGCTCAAGAGAGGGATGCAGGAGCTCAAGAGAGGGATGCAGAGTCACAAGAGAGGGATGCAGAGGCTCTTGAGAGTGACGCAGAGGCTCAAGAGAGGGATGCAGAGGCTCATGAGAGGGATGCAGGAGTTCAAGAGAGTGATGCAGAAGCTCAAGAAAGGGATGCAGAGGCTTAAGACAGTGATGCAGAGGCTCAAAAAAAGGATGCAGAGGCTTAAGAGAGTGATGCAGAGGCTGAAGAGAATGTTTCAGAGGCTTAAGAGAGGGATGCAGCTAGAGGCTCAAGAGAGTGATGCAAAGTTTCAAGAAAGTGATGCAGAGGCTTAAGAGAGTGATTCAGAGACTTACGAGATTGATGCAGAGAATCAAGAGAGTGATGCAGAGCTTCAAGAGAGTTATGCAGAGGCCTCAAAAGAGGGATTCAGAGGCTTAAGAGAGTGATGCAGAGGCTGAAGAGAGTGTTGCAGAGGCTCAAGAGTGGGATGAAGAGGCTGAAGAGAGTGATGCAGAGGCTCAAGAGACGGATGCAGAGCTCAAGAGAGTGATGCACAGGCTTAACAGAGTGAGGCAGAGGCTTAGGAGAGGGATGCAGAGGCTCAAGAGAGCAATGCAGAGGCTTAATAGGGTGATGCAGAGGCTCAAGAGAGTGATGCAGAGGCTTGAGAGAGGGATGCAGGGGCTCAAGAGATTGATGCAGAGGTTCAAGAGAGTGATGCAGAGGCTTAAGAGATTGATGTAGAGGCTTAAGAGAGGGGTGCAGAGGCTCAAGAGAGGGATGTAGAGGCCCAAGAGAGGGATGCAGAGGCTCAAGAGAGGAATACAGATGCTCAAGTGAGGGAATCAGAGGAACAAGAGAGGGATGCAGAGGGTCTTGAGAGTGATGCAGAGGCTCAAGAGAGGGATGCAGAGGCTTAAGAGAGTGATGCAAAGGCTAAAAACAGGGATGCAGAGGCTCATGAATGGGATGCAGGAGTTCAAGAGAGGGATGCAGAGGCTCAAGAGAGTGATTCAGAGGCTTACAAGAGTGACGCAGTGGCTTAGGAGAGTGATGCAGAGGCTTAAAAGAGGGATACAGGGGCTCAAGAGAGGGATACAGAGGCTCAAGTGAGGGATTCAGAAGCTCATGAGAGGGATGCAGGAGTTCATGAGAGTGATGCAGAGGCTCAAGAAAGGGATGCAGAGGCTTACGAAAGTGATGCAGAGGCTCAAAAAAGGGATGCAGAGGCTTAAGAGAGTGATGCAGAGGCTGAAAAGAGTGTTGCAGAGGCTTAAGAGAGGCATGCAGAGGCTCAAGAGAGTGATGCAAAGGCTCAAGAGTGTGATGCAGAGGCTCAAAGGAGGGATGCAGAGGCTTAAGAGAGTGATTCAGAGGCTTACGAGATTGATGCAGAGAATCAAGAGAGTGATGCAGAGCTTCAGGAGAGGTATGCAGAGGCCTCAAAAGAGGGATTCAGAGGCTTAAGAGAGTGATGCAGAGGCTGAAGAGAGTGTTGCAGAGGCTCAAGAGAGGGATGAAGAGGCTGAAGAGAGTGATGCAGAGGCTCAAGAGACGGATGCAGAGGCTCAAGAGAGTGATGCACAGGCTTAACAGAGTGAGGCAGAGGCTTACGAGAGGGATGCAGAGGCTCAAGAGAGTAATGCAGAGGCTTAATAGGGTGATGCAGAGGCTCAAGAGAGTGATGCAGAGGCTTGAGAGAGGGATGCAGGGGCTCAAGAGAGTGATGCAGAGATTCAAGAGAGTGATGCAGAGGTTTAAGAGATTGATGCAGAGGCTTAAGAGAGGGATGCAGGGGCTCAAGAAAGGGATGCAGAGGCTCTAGAGAGGGATGCAGGGGCTCAAGAGAGGGATGCAAAGGCTCAAGTGAGGGATGCAGAGGCACAAGAGAGGGATGCAGAGGCTCTTGAGAGTGACGCAGAGGCTCAAGAGAGGGATGCAGAGGCTTAAAGGAGTGATGCAAAGGCTCAGGAGAGGGATGCAGAGGCTCATGAGAAGGATGCAGGAGTTCAAGAGAGTGATGCAGAGGCTAAAGAAAGGGATGCAGAGGCTTAAGAGAGGGATGCTGAGGCTCAAGAGAATGATGCAAAGGCTCAAGAGAGTGCTGCAAAAGGCTCAAGAGAGGGATGCTGAGGCTCCAGAGAGGGATGCAGAGGCTCAAGAGAGTGATGCAGAACCACAAGAGAATGATGTAGAAACTTCAGAGAGGGATGCAGAGGCTCAAGAGAGTGATTCCGAGGCTTATGAGAGTGATGCAGAGAATCATGAGAGTGATGCAGAGGCTCGAAAGAGTTATGCAGAGGCCTCAAGAGTGTGATGCAGAGGCAGAGGAGAGTGTTGCAGAGGCTTAGGACAGGGATGCAGAGGCTCAAGAGAGTGATGCAAAGGCTCAAGAGTGTGATGCAGAGGCAGAGGAGAGTGTTGCAGAGGCTTAAGAGAGGGATGCAGAGGTTCAAAGGAGGGATGCAGAGGCTTTAGAGAGTGATGCAGAGGCTGAAGAGAGTGTTGCAGAGGCTTAAGAGAGGGATGCAGAGGCTCAAGAAAGTGATGCAAAAGCTCAGGAGAGTGATGCAGAGGCTTAAGCGAGGGATGCAGAGGCTCAATAGAGGGATGTAGAGGCCCAAGCGAGTGATGCAGAGGCTCAAGAGAGTGATGCAGAGGCTGAAGAGAGAGATGCAGAGGCTTAATTGAGAGTGATGCAGAGGTTCAAGAGAGTGATGCAGAGGCACAAGAGAATGATGTAGAGGCTTAAGAGAGGGATGCAGAGGCTCAAGAGAGGGATGTAGAGGCCCAGGAGAGTGATGCAGAGGCTCAAGAGAGTGGTGTAGAGGCTGAAGAGAGAGATGCAGAGGCTTAGGAGAGTGATGCAGAGGTTCAAGAGAGTGATAGAGAGGCTCAAGAGAGGATGCAGAGGCTTAAGAAAGTGATGCAGAGGCTCAAAAAAGGAATGCAGAGGTTTAAGAGAGTGATGCAGAAGCTTAAGAGAGTGTTGCAGAGGCTTAAGAGAGGGATGCAGAGGCTCAAGAAAGTGATGCAAAAGCTCAGGAGAGTGATGCAGAGGCTTAAGAGAGGGATGCAGAGGCTCAATAGAGGGATGTAGAGGCCCAAGAGAGTGATGCAGAGGCTCAAGAGAGTGATGCAGAGGCTGAAGAGAGAGATGCAGAGGCTTAATTGAGAGTGATGCAGAGGTTCAGGAGAGTGATGCAGAGGCACAAGAGAATGATGTTGAGGCTTAAGAGAGGGATGCAGAGGCTCAAGAGAGGGATGTAGAGGCCCAAGAGAGTGATGCAGAGGCTCAAGAGAGTGGTGTAGAGGCTGACGAGAGAGATGCAGAGGCTTAAGAGAGTGATGTAGAGGTTCAAGAGAGTGATGCAGAGGCACAAGAGAATGATGTAGATGCTTAAGAGAGGGATGCAGAGGCTCAAGAGAATGATGCATGGGCTCAAGAGAATGATGCAGAGGCTTAAGAGAGTGATGCAGAGGCTCAAGACAGTGATGCAGAGGCTCAAGAGAATGATAGAGAGGCTAAAGAGAGTGATGCAGAGGCTCAAGGGAGTGATGCAGACGATCAAGAGAGGGATGCAGAGGCATAAGAGAGTGATGCAGAGGCTGAAGAGAGTGTTTTAGAGGCTTAAGAGAGGGATGCAGAGGCTCAAGAGAGGGATGCACAGGCTCAAGAGAGTGATGCAGAGGCTGAAGAGAGTGTTGCAGAGGCTTAAGAGAAGGATGCAGAGGCTCAAGAGAGGGATGCAGAGGCTTAAGAGAGTGATGCAGAGGCTGAAGAGAGTGTTGCAGAGGCTTAAGAGAGGGATGCAGAGGCTCAAGAGAGTGATGCAAAGGCTCAAGAAAGTGATGCAGAGGCTTAAGAGAGTGATTCAGAGGCTTACGAGAGTGTTGCAGAGAATCAAGAGAGTGATGCAGAGTTCGAGAGAGTTATGCAGAGACCTCAAGAGAGGGATTGAGAGGCTTAAGAGTGTGATGCAAAGGCTGAAGAGAGTGTTGCAGAGGCTCAAGAGAGGGATGAAGAGGCTGAATAGAGTGATGCAGAGGCTGAAGAGAGGGATGCAGAGGCTCAAGAGAGTGATGCACAGGCTTGAGAGAGGGATGCAGGGGCTCAAGGTGAATGATGCATGGGCTCAAGAGAATGATGCAGAGGCTTAAGAGAGTGATGCAGAGGCTCAAGACAGTGATGCAGAGGCTCCAAAGAATGATAGAGAGGCTAAAGAGAGTGATGCAGAGGCTCAAGGGAGTGATGCAAACGATCAAGAGAGGGATGCAGAGGCATAAGAGAGTGATGCAGAGGCTGAAGAGAGTGTTTTAGAGGCTTAAGAGAGGGATGCAGAGGCTCAAGAGAGGGATGCAGAGGCTCAAGAGAGTGATGCAGAGGCTGAAGAGAGTGTTGCAGAGGCTTAAGAGAAGGATGCAGAGGCTCAAGAGAGGGATGCAGAGGCTTAAGAGAGTGATGCAGAGGCTGAAGAGAGTGTTGCAGAGGCTTAGGAGAGGGATGCAGAGGCTCAAGAGAGTGATGCAAAGGCTCAAGAAAAAGATGCAGAGGCTTAAGAGAGTGATTCAGAGGCTTACGAGAATGTTGCAGAGAATCAAGAGAGTGATGCAGAGTTCGAGAGAGTTATGCAGAGGCCTCAAGAGAGGGATTGAGAGGCTTAAGAGTGTGATGCAAAGGCTGAAGAGAGTGTTGCAGAGGCTCAAGAGAGGGATGAAGAGGCTGAATAGAGTGATGCAGAGGCTGAAGAGAGGGATGCAGAGGCTCAAGAGAGTGATGCACAGGCTTGAGAGAGGGATGCAGGGGCTCAAGAGAATGATGCATGGGCTCAAGAGAATGATGCAGAGGCTTAAGAGAGTGATGCAGAGGCTCAAGACAGTGATGCAGAGGCTCAAGAGAATGATAGAGAGGCTAAAGAGAGTGATGCAGAGGCTCAAGGGAGTGATGCAAACGATCAAGAGAGGGATGCAGAGGCATAAGAGAGTGATGCAGAGGCTGAAGAGAGTGTTTTAGAGGCTTAAGAGAGGGATGCAGAGGCTCAAGAGAGGGATGCAGAGGCTCAAGAGAGTGATGCAGAGGCTGAAGAGAGTGTTGCAGAGGCTTAAGAGAAGGATGCAGAGGCTCAAGAGAGGGATGCAGAGGCTTAAGAGAGTGATGCAGAGGCTGAAGAGAGTGTTGCAGAGGCTTAAGAGAGGGATGCAGAGGCTCAAGAGAGTGATGCAAAGGCTCAAGAAAAAGATGCAGAGGCTTAAGAGAGTGATTCAGAGGCTTACGAGAATGTTGCAGAGAATCAATGCAGAGTTCGAGAGAGTTATGCAGAGGCCTCAAGAGAGGGATTGAGAGCCTTAAGAGTGTGATGCAATGGCTGAAGAGAGTGTTGCAGAGGTTCAAGAGAGGGATGAAGAGGCTGAATAGAGTGATGCAGAGGCTGAAGAGAGGGATGCAGAGGCTCAAGAGAGTGATGCACAGGCTTGAGAGTGGGATGCAGGGGCTCAAGAGAGTGATGCAGAGGCTCAAGAGTGTGATTCAGAGGCTTACGAGAGTGATGCAGAGGCTTAAGAGAGTGATGCAGAGGCTAAATGAGGGATGCAGAGGCTCAAGAGAGGGATGCAGAGGCTCAAGAGAGGGATGCAATGGCTTAAAAGAGTGATGCAGAGGCTCAAGAGAGTGATGCAGAGGCTCAAGAGAGGGATGCAGAGGCTCATAAGAGGGATGCAGGAGTTCAAGAGAGTGATGTAGAGACTCAAGAGAGTGATTCAGAGGTTTACAGGAGTGATGCAGAGGCTTACGAGAGTGATGCAGAGGCTTAAGAGAGTGATGCAGAGGCTCAAGAGTGGGATGTAGAGGCTCAAGAGAGTGATTCAGAGGCTTACGAGAGTGATGCAGAGGCTTAAGAGAGTGATGCAGATGCTCAAGAGAGGGATGCAATGGCTTAAGAGAGTGATGCAGAGCCTCATAAGAGGGATGCAGGAGTTCAAGAGAGTGATGCAGAGGCTCAAGATATTACTGATGGAAGATGTACACGAAAACCGCTCTATTCCGGCTGAAACGTCGATATATGCAAAAAAAAGAGAACTTCTCCCCTTTTCAATATCTTGCTCAGTATTTTAACGAGAAACAAATAGTTGATTGAAAATGAAGTATTTAAGGTTATTATCTAATCAATTTTGTGTTTGCATCATTTTTATCGTGTATATAATGAATTAATACCAATAAACTGAAAATTCACAAAAACGTGGAAAAACGGCAAACTATTGCCTAATTCGATGATATTTTGTTTAAATCTCATAAAGGAAAAGGGGATGAAAACCTCAAAATATTGCTAAATTCGATGATTTTTCGTACGAAACAAAATGCAAGAAAACTTGCTTAAAATGCAATATTATGCGAAATTCTATATTACTGATGCAGAGGCTCAAGAGAGGGATGTAGAGGCCCAAGAGAGGGATGCAGAGGCTCAAGAGAGGGATACAGAGGCTCAAGTGAGGGAATCAGAGGAACAAGAGAGGGATGCAGAGGGTCTTGAGAGTGATGCAGAGGCCCAAGAGAGGGATGCAGAGGCTCAAGAGAGGGATACAGAGGCTCAAGTGAGGGAATCAGAGGAACAAGAGAGGGATGCAGAGGGTCTTGAGAGTGATGCAGAGGCTCAGGAGAGGGATGCAGAGGCTTAAGAGAGTGATGCAAAGGCTAAAAACAGGGATGCAGAGGCTCATGAGAGGGATGCAAGAGTTCAAGAGAGGGATGCAGAGGCTCAAGAGAGTGATTCAGAGGCTTACAAGAGTGATGCAGAGGCTTAAGAGAGTGATGCAGAGGCTTAAGAGAGGGATGCAGGGGCTCAAGAGAGGGATGCAGAGGATCAAGAGAGGGATGCAGGGGCTCAAGAGAGGGATGCAAAGGCTCAAGTGAAGGATGCAGAGGCTCATGAGAGGGATGCAGGAGTTCAAGAGAGTGATGCAGAGGCTGAAGAGAGTGTTGCAGAGGCTTAAGAGAGGGATGCAGAGGCTCAAAAGAGGGATGCAGAGGCTTAAGAGAGTGATGCAGAGGCTGAAGAGAGTGTTGTAGAGGCTTAAGAGAGGGATGCAGAGACTCAAGAAAGCGATGCAAAAGCTCAAGAGAGTGATGCAGAGGCTTAAGAGAGGGATGCAGAGGCTCAAGAGAAGGATGTAGAGGCCCAAGAGAGTGATGCAAAGGCTTAAGAGAGTGATGCAGAGGCTGATGAGAGAGATTCAAAGGCTTAAGAGAGTGATGCAGAGGTTCAAGAGAGTGATGCAGAGGCACAAGAGAATGATGTAGAAGCTGATGAGAGGAATGCAGAGGCTCAAGAGAATGATGCAGGGGCTCAAGAGAATGATGCAGAGGCTTAAGAGAGGGATGCAGAGGATCAAAAGAGAGATGCAGAGGCTTAACAGAGTGAGGCAGAGGCTTAGGATAGGGATGTAGAGGCTTAAGAGAGTAATGCAGAGGCTAAAGAGAGTGATGCAGAGGCTCAAGAGAGTGATAGAGAGGCTCAAGAGAGTGATGCAGAGGCTCAAGAGAGTGATGCAGACGATCAAGAGAGGGATGCAGAGGCTTAAGAGAGTGATGCAAAGGCTCAGGAGAGAGATGCAGAGGCTCATGAGAGGGATGCAGGAGTTCAAGAGAATGATGTAGAGGCTCAAAAGAGGGATGCAGAGGCTTAAGAAAGTGATGCAGAGGCTCAAAAAAGGAATGCAGAGGCTTAAGAGAGTGATGCAGAGGATTAAGAGAGTTTTGCAGAGGCTTAAGAGAGGCGATCCCTCTCTTAAGCCTCTGCAACACTCTCTTCAGCCTCTGCATCTCTCTCTATTGATCCTCTTCATCACTCTCTTGAGCCTCTGCATCACTCTCTCGAGCCTTAGCATCACTCTCCTAAGCCTCTGCATCCCTCTCTTGAGCCTCTGCTTCACTCTCAAGAGCCTCTACAACACTCTCTTCAGCCTCTGCATCACTCTCTTAAGCCTCTGCATTCCTCTCGTGAGCCTCTGCATCACTCTCCTAAGCCTCTGCATCCCTCTCTTGAGCCTCTGCGTCACTCTCAAGAGCCTCTGCATCCCTCTCTTGTGCCTCTGCATCCCTCACTTGAGCCTCTGCATCCCTCTCTTGAGCCCCTGCATCCCTCTCTTGAGCCTCTGCATCCCTCACTTGAGCCTCTGCATCCCTCTCTTAAGCCTCTGCATCACTCTCTTAAGCCTCTGCATCACTCTCGTAATCCTCTGAATCTCTCTCTTGAGCCTCTGCATGCCTCTCTTGAACTCCTGCATCCCTCTCATGAGGTTCTGCATCCCTCTCCTGAGCCTTTGCATCACTCTCTTAAGCCACTGCATCCCTCTCTTGAGCCTCGGCATCACTCTCAAGAGCCTCAGCATCCCTCTCTTGTGCCTCTGCATCCCTCACTTAAGCCTTGAGTTTATTGCTCGATGCAGAGCAATAAACTCTACATTCACAAAATTCACAAAATTCACACTACATTCACAAAAACGTGGAAAAACGGCTAAATATTGCCTAATTCGATGATATTTTGTTTAAATCACATAAAGGAAATGGGATGACAAACGTCAAAATATTGCTAAATTCGATGATTTTTAGTACAAAACAAAATGCAAGAAAACTTGCTTAAAAATGAAAAATTTGCGAAATTCTGAGATATGAATGCCAAATGAATAGAGAGAGAAAGAATATCGAGAGAAAGATAAAAAGAATAAAGAGAGAAAGATTCAAATATCGAGAGAAAACATGAAGTAGTATCGAAATATTGGTAAAAACGAATACATTTACGTAAAGTGACACTACATGAAAAACGTTAAAAAAGTCTCTATATTACCAAATTTGAGGATTTTAACGTTAAATCATAGAGCGAGGTTTCGTATTTTTTAGATCCTAGAAAAGACATAAAAATGTTGTTTCCAATACAAATGATAAAAATCAATGTGTTTTCATTAGAATTAACTAAAATGTTCCTGATTTTCTGTTTATATTACCGATGGAAGATGTACACGTAAAAATGCTTTAATCCGGCTGAAACGTCGAATTATATGGAATAAAATCATAACTTCTCGCTTTTTCAATATCTTACTCAGTTTTTAACGAGAAACAAATAGTTGATTGAAAATGAAGTATTTAATGTTAATTTCTAATCAATTATGTGTTTGCATCATTTTTATCGTATATATAATGAATTAATAACAATAAACTGAAAATTCACAAAAACGTGGAAAAACGGCAAAATATTGCCTAATTCGATGGTATTTTGTTTAAATTACATAAAGGAAAAGAGGATGATAAACGTCAAAATATTGTTAATTCAATGATTTTTAGTACAAAACAAAACGCAAGAAAATTTGCTTAAAAATGCAAAATTTGCCAAATTCTGAGATTTGAAGGCCAAATCACATATCGTGAGAAAACATGAAGTAGTATCGAAATATTGGTAACAACGAATATATTTACATAATGTCACACTACATGAAAAACGTGAAAAAAATCGCTATTTTTTCCAAATTTGAGGAAATCATACTTCAAATCATAAAGCGAGGTTTCGTATTATTTAGGTTCTAGAAAAGACATATAAAGATGCTGTTTCCAATACATATGATAAAAATCAATGTGTTTTCATTAAAATACTTTAAAATGTTCCTGATTTTCCGTTTATATTACCGATGGAAGATGTACACGTAAAACCGCTCTAATCCGGGTGAAACGTCGATATATGCAATAAAAACAGAACTTCTCCCCTTTTCAATATCTTACTCAGTATTTTACCGAGAAACAAATAGTTGATTGAAAATG
This sequence comes from Procambarus clarkii, assembly GCF_040958095.1. Taxonomy (NCBI): domain Eukaryota; kingdom Metazoa; phylum Arthropoda; class Malacostraca; order Decapoda; family Cambaridae; genus Procambarus; species Procambarus clarkii. The sequence goes on from NC_091201.1 coordinate 994,669, forward strand.
AAGTATTTAAGGTTAATTTCTAATCAATTATGTGTTTGCATAATTTTTATCGTATATTTAATAAATTAGTACCAATAAACTGAAAATTCACAAAAACGTGGAAAAACGGCAAAATATTGCCGTTTTAATATTATTCGATGATATTTTGTTAAAATCACTTAAAGGAAAAGAGGATGATAAACGTCAAAATATTGCTAAATTCAATGATTTTTAGTACAAAACAAAACGCCAGAAAACTTGCTTAAAAATGCAAAATTTGCGAAATTCTGAGATTTGAAGGCAAAATCACATATCGTGAGAAAACATGAAGTAGTATCGAAATATTGGTAACAACGAATATATTTACATAATGTCACACTACATGAAAAACGTGAAAAAAAATCGTTATTTTACCAAATTTCAGGATTTTAACTTCAAATCATAAAGCGAGCTTTCACATTATTTAGATTCTAGAAAAGACATATAAAGATGTTTTTCCAATACAAATGATAAAAATCAATGTGTTTTCATCAAAATACTCTAAAATGTTCCTGATTTTTCGTTCATATTACCGATGGAAGATGTACACGTAAAACCGTTCTAATCCGGCTGAAACGTCGATATATGCAATAAAAACAGAACGTCTCGCATTTTCGTCTCGAACTCCTGCATCCCTCTCATGAGCCTCTGCATCCCTCACTTGAGCCTTTACATGACTCTCTTAAGCCTCTGCTTCCCTCTCTTGAGCCTCTGCGTCACTCTCAAGAGCCTCTACATCCCTCTCTTGTGCCTCTGCTTCCCTCACTTGAGCCTCTGCAAGCCTCTCTTGAGCCCCTGCATCCCTCTCTTGAGCCTCTACATCATTCTCTTGTGCCTCTGCATCACTCTCTTGAACCTCTGCATCACTCTCTTAAGCCTCTGCATCTCTCTCTTCATCCTCTGCATCACTCTCTTGAGCCTTTGCATCACTCTCTTGAGCCTCTACATCCCTCTCTTGAGCCTCTGCATCCCTCTCTTAAGCCTCTGCATCACTCGCTTGAGCCTTTGCATCACTCCCTTGAGCCTCTGCATCCCTCTCTTAAGCCTCTGCAACACTCTCTTCAGCCTCTGCATCACTCTCTTGAGCCTTTGCATCACTCTTTTGAGCCTCTGCATCCCTCTCTTAAACCTCTGCAACACTCTTTGCAGCCTCTGCATCACTCTCTTACGCCTCTGCATCCCTTTTTTGAGCCTCTGCATCACTTTCTTAAGCCTCTGCATCCCTTTCTTGCGCCTCTGCATCACTCTCTTGAACTCCTGCATCCTTCACATGAGCCTCTGCATCCCTCACTTGAGCCTTTGCATCCCTCTCTTGAGCCCCTGCATCCCTCTCTTGAGCCTCTGTATCCCTCTCTTGAGCCCCTGCATCCCTCTCTTAAGCCTCTGCATCACTCTCTTAAGCATCTGCATCACTCTTGTAAGCCTCTGAATCACTCTCTTGAGCCTCTGCATCCCTCTCTTGAACTCCTGCATCCCTCTCATGAGCCTCTGCATCCCTGGTTTTAGCCTTTGCATCACTCTCTTAAGCCTCTGCATCCCTCTCTTGAGCCTTTGCATCACTCTCAAGACCCTCTGCATCCCTCTCTTGTTCCTCTGATTCCCTCACTTGAGCCTCTGTATCCCTCTCTTAAGCCTCTGCATTACTCTCGTAAGCCTCTGCATCACACTCTTGAGCCTCTGCATCACTCTCTTGAACCCCTGCATCCCTCTCTCAAGCCTCTGCATCACTCTCTTGAGCCTCTGCATCACCCTATTAAGCCTCTGCATTACTCTCTTGAGCCACTGCATCCCTCTCCTAAGCCTCTGCCTCACTCTGTTAAGCCTGTGCATCACTCTCTTGAGCCTCTGCATCACTCTCTTCAGCCTCTTCATCCCTCTCTTGAGCCTCTGCAACACTCTCTTCAGCCTCTGCATCACTCTCTTTAGCCTCTCAATCCCTCTCTTGAGGCCTCTGCATAACTCACTCGAAGCTCTGCATCACTCTCCTGATTCTCTGCAACACTCTCGTAAGCCTCTGAATCACTCTCTTAAGCCTCTGCATCACTTTCTTGAGCCTTTGCATCACTCTCTTGAGCCTCTGCATCCTCTCTTAAGCCTCTGCAACACTGTCTTCAGCCTCTGCATCACTCTCTTAAGCCTCTGCATCCCTCTCTTGAGCCTCTGCATCATTCTCTTAAGCCTCTGCAACACTCTCTTCAGCCTCTGCATCACTCTCTTGAGCCTCTGCATCCCTCTCTTGAGCCTCTGCATCCCTCTCTTAAGCCTCTGAAACACTCTCTTCAGCCTCTGCATCACTCTCTTAAGCCTCTGCATCCTTTTTTTGAGCCTCTGCATCACTTTCGTAAGCCTCTGCATCCCTTTCTTGAGTCTCTGCATCACTCTCGTGAACTCCTGCATCCCTCTCATGAGCCTCTGCATCCCTCTCCTGAGCCTATGCATCACTCTCTTAAGCCTCTTCATCCCTCTCTTGAGCCTCTGCGTCACTCTCTTAAGGCTCTGCATCACTCTCTTAAGGCTCTGCATCACTCTCGTAAGCCTCTGAATCACTCTCTTGACCCTCTGCAACCCTCTCTTGAACTCCTGTATCCCTCTCATGAGCCTCTGCATCCATCTCTTGAGCCTTTGCATCTCTCTCTTAAGCCTCTGCATCCCTCTCTTGAGCCTCTGCATCCCTCTATTGGGCCTCTACATCCCTCTCGTGAGCCTCTGCATCCCTCCCTTAAGCCTCTGCATCCCTCTCCTAAGCCTCTGCCTCACTCTCTTAAACCTCTGCATCACTCTCTTGAGCCTTTGCATCACTCTCTTGAGCCTCTACATCCCTCTCTTGAGCCTCTACATCCCTCTCTTAAGCCTCTGCAACACTCTCTTCTGCCTCTGCATCACTCTCTTGAGCCTTTGCATCACTCTTTTGAGCCTCTGCATCACTCTCTTAAACCTCTGCATTACACTCTTGAGCCTCTGCATCCCTCTCCTAAGCCTCTGCCTCACTCTCTTAAGCCTCTGCATCACTCTCTTGAGCCTCTGCATCCCTCTCCTGAATCTCTGCATCACTCTCTTCAGCCTCTTCATCCCTCCCTTGAGCTTCAGCAACACTCTCTTCAGCCTCTGCATCACTCTCTTAAGCCTCTGAATCCCTCTCTTGAGGCCTCTGCATAACTCTCTCGAGCCTCTGCATCACTCTTGGTTCTCTGCATTACTCTCGTAAGCCTCTGAATCACTCTCTTGAGCCTTTGCAACCCTCTCTTAAGCCTCTGCATCCCTCTCTTAAGCCTCTGCATCACTCTCTTATGCCTCTGAATCCCTCTCTTGAGGCCTCTGCATAACTCTCTCGAGCCTCTGCATCACTCTCTTGATTCTCTGCATCACTCTCGTAAGCCTCTGAATCACTCTCAAGAGCCTCTGCATCCCTCTCTTGTGCCTCTGCTTCCCTCACTTGAGCCTCTGCATCCCTCTCTTGAGCCCCTGCATCCCTCTCTTGAGCCTCTACATCATTCTCTTGTGCCTCTGCATCACTCTCTTGAACCTCTGCATCACTCTCTTAAGCCTCTGCATCTCTCTCTTCAGCCTCTGCATCCCTCTCTTGAGCCTCTGCATCACTCTCTTGAGCCTCTACATCCCTCTCTTAAGCCTCTGCAACACTCTTTAGCCTCTGCATCACTCTCTTGAGCCTTTGCATCACTCTCTTGAGCCTCTGCATCCCTCTCTTAAGCCTCTGCAACACTCTCTTATGCCTGTGCATCACTCTTTTGAGCCTTTGCATTCCTTTTTTGAGACTCTGCATCACTTTCTTAAGCCTCTGCATCCCTCTCTTGAGCCTCTGCATCATTCTCTTGAACTCCTGCATCCCTCTTATGAGCCTCTGCATCCCTCTCCTGAGCCTTTGCATCACTTTCTTAAGCCTCTGCATCCCTCCCTTGATCGTCTGCATCACTCTCTTGATCCTCTGCATCCCTCTCTTAAGCCTCTGCATCATTCTCTTGAGCCCCTGCATCATTCTCTTGAGCCTCAGCATCCCTCTCTTAAGCTTCTACATCATTCTCTTGTGCCTCTGCATCACTCTCTTGAGTCTCTGCATCACTCTCTTTAGCCTCTGAATCTTTCTCTTCAGATTCTGCATCACTCTCCTGAGCCTTTGCATCACTCTCTTGGGCCTCAACATCCTTCTCTTGAGCCTCTGCATCCCTCTCTTAAGCCTCTGCATCACTCTCTTGAGCTTTTGCATCACTTTCTTGAGCCTCTGCATCCCTCTCTTAAGCCTCTACAACACTCTCTTCAGCCTCTGCATCACTCTCTTAAGCCTCTGCATTCCTCTCGCGAGCCTCTGCATCCCTCTCTTAAGCCTCTGCATCCCTTTCTTGAGCCTTCGCATCACTTTCTTAAACTCCTGCATCCCTCTCATTAGCCTCTGCATCCCTCTCCTGAGACTTTGCATCACTCTCCTAAGCCTCTGCATCCCTCTCTTGAGCCTCTGCGTCACTCTCAAGAGCCTCTGCATCCCTCTCTTGTGCCTCTGCGTTCCTCACTTGAACCTCTGCGTCCCTCTCTTGAGCCCCTTTATCCCTCTCTTAAGCCTCTGCATCACTCTCTTAAGCCTCTGCATCACTCTCGTAAGCCTCTGAATCACTCTCTTGAGCCTCTGCATCCCTCGCTTGAACTCCTGCATCCCTCTCATGAGGTTCTGCATCCCTCTCCTGAGCCTTTGCATCACTTTCTTAAGCCACTGCATCGCTCTCTTGAGCCTCTGCATTACTCTCAAAAACCTATGCATCCCTCTCTTGTGCCTCTGCATCCCTGACTTGAGCCTTGAGTTTATTGTTCGATGCAGAGTAATAAACTGAAAATGCAGAACAATAAACTTAAAATTCACAAAAACGTGGAAAAACGGCAAAATATTGCCTAATTCGATGGTATTTTGTTTAAATCACAAAAAGGAAAAGAGGATGATAAACGTCAAAATATTGCTAAATTCGATGATTTTTTGTAAAAAACAAAATGCAAGAAAACATGCTTAAAATGCAAAATTTGCGAAATTCTGAGATTTGAAAGCCAAATCACATATCGTGAGAAAACATGAAGAATTATCGAAATATTGGATTATTGGTAAAAACGAATATATTTACGTTCAATCACACTACATGAAAAACGTGAAAAAAATCGCTATTTTTCCAAATTTGAGGATTTTAACTTCAAATCATAAAGCTAGGTTTCGTATTACCTCACATTCATCCCTCACTTGAGCCTCTGCATCCCTCTCTTGAGCCTCTGCATCACTCTCTTGAACTCCTGCATCCCTCTCATGAGCCTCTGCATCCCTCTCCTGAGCCTATGCATCACTCTCTTAAGCCTCTGCATCCCTCTCTTGAGCCTCTGCGTCACTCTCAAGAGCCTCTGCATCCCTCTCTTGTGCCTCTGCATCCCTCACTTGAGCCTCTGCATCCTTCTATTGAGCCCCTGGATCCCTCTCTTGAGCCTCTGCATTCCTCTCTCGAGCCCCTGCATCCCTCTCTTAAGCCTCTGCATCACTCTCTTAAGGCTCTGCATCACTCTCGTAAGCCTCTTCATCCCTCTCTTGAGCCTCTGCAACACTCTCTTCAGCCTCTGCATCACTCTCTTAAGCCTCTGAATCCCTCTCTTGAGGCCTCTGCATAACTCTCTCGAGCCTCTGCATCACTCTCTTGGTTCTCTGCATTACTCTCGTAAGCCTCTGAATCACTCTCTTGAGCCTCTGCAACCCTCTCTTAAGCCTCTGCATCCCTCTCTTATGCCTCTGCATCACTCTCTTATGCCTCTGAATCCCTCTTTTGAGGCCTCTGCATAACTCTCTCGAGCCTCTGCATCACTCTCTTGATTCTCTGCATCACTCTCGTAAGCCTCTGAATCATTCTCAAGAGCCTCTACATCATTCTCTTGTGCCTCTGCATCACTCTCTTGAGCCTCTGCATCACCCTATTAAGCCTCTGCATTACTCTCTTGAGCCACTGCATCCCTCTCCTAAGTCTCTGCCTCACTCTGTTAAGCCTGTGCATCACTCTCTTGAGCCTCTCAATCCCTCTCTTGAGGCCTCTGCATAACTCACTCGAAGCTCTGCATCACTCTCCTGATTCTCTGCAACACTCTCGTAAGCCTCTGAATCACTCTCTTAAGCCTCTGCATCACTTTCTTGAGCCTTTGCATCACTCTCTTGAGCCTCTGCATCCTTTCTTAAGCCTCTGCAACACTGTCTTCAGCCTCTGCATCACTCTCTTAAGCCTCTGCATCCCTCTCTTGAGCCTCTGCATCATTCTCTTAAGCCTCTGCAACACTCTCTTCAGCCTCTGCATCACTCTCTTGAGCCTCTGCATCCCTCTCTTGAGCCTCTGCATCCCTCTCTTAAGCCTCTGAAACACTCTCTTCAGCCTCTGCATCACTCTCTTAAGCCTCTGCATCCTTTTTTTGAGCCTCTGCATCACTTTCGTAAGCCTCTGCATCCCTTTCTTGAGTCTCTGCATCACTCTCGTGAACTCCTGCATCCCTCTCATGAGCCTCTGCATCCCTCTCCTGAGCCTATGCATCACTCTCTTAAGCCTCTTCATCCCTCTCTTGAGCCTCTGCGTCACTCTCAAGAGCCTCTGCATCCCTCTCTTGTGCCTCTGCATCCCTCACTTGAGCCTCTGAATCCTTCTCTTGAGCCCCTGCATCCCTCTCTTGAGCCTTTGCACCCCTCTCTTGAGCCCCTGCATCCCTCTCTTAAGGCTCTGCATCACTCTCTTAAGGCTCTGCATCACTCTCGTAAGCCTCTGAATCACTCTCTTGACCCTCTGCAACCCTCTCTTGAACTCCTGTATCCCTCTCATGAGCCTCTGCATCCATCTCTTGAGCCTTTGCATCTCTCTCTTAAGCCTCTGCATCCCTCTCTTGAGCCTCTGCATCCCTCTATTGGGCCTCTACATCCCTCTCGTGAGCCTCTGCATCCCTCCCTTAAGCCTCTGCATCCCTCTCCTAAGCCTCTGCCTCACTCTCTTAAACCTCTGCATCACTCTCTTGAGCCTTTGCATCACTCTCTTGAGCCTCTACATCCCTCTCTTGAGCCTCTACATCCCTCTCTTAAGCCTCTGCAACACTCTCTTCTGCCTCTGCATCACTCTCTTGAGCCTTTGCATCACTCTTTTGAGCCTCTGCATCACTCTCTTAAACCTCTGCATTACACTCTTGAGCCTCTGCACCCCTCTCCTAAGCCTCTGCCTCACTCTCTTAAGCCTCTGCATCACTCTCTTGAGCCTCTGCATCCCTCTCCTGAATCTCTGCATCACTCTCTTCAGCCTCTTCATCCCTCTCTTGAGCTTCAGCAAAACTCTCTTCAGCCTCTGCATCACTCTCTTAAGCCTCTGAATCCCTCTCTTGAGGCCTCTGCATAACTCTCTCGAGCCTCTGCATCACTCTTGGTTCTCTGCATTACTCTCGTAAGCCTCTGAATCACTCTCTTGAGCCTTTGCAACCCTCTCTTAAGCCTCTGCATCCCTCTCTTAAGCCTCTGCATCACTCTCTTATGCCTCTGAATCCCTCTCTTGAGGCCTCTGCATAACTCTCTCGAGCCTCTGCATCACTCTCTTGATTCTCTGCATCACTCTCGTAAGCCTCTGAATCACTCTCAAGAGCCTCTGCATCCCTCTCTTGTGCCTCTGCTTCCCTCACTTGAGCCTCTGCATCCCTCTCTTGAGCCCCTGCATCCCTCTCTTGAGCCTCTACATCTCGTACATCTACATCTCTTGTGCCTCTGCATCACTCTCTTGAACCTCTGCATCACTCTCTTAAGCCTCTGCATCTCTCTCTTCAGCCTCTGCATCCCTCTCTTGAGCCTCTGCATCACTCTCTTGAGCCTCTACATCCCTCTCTTGAGCCTTTGCATCCCTCTCTTAAGCCTCTGCATCACTCTCTTGAGCCTTTGCATCACTCTCTTGAGCCTCTACATCCCTCTCTTAAGCCTCTGCAACACTCTTTAGCCTCTGCATCACTCTCTTGAGCCTTTGCATCACTCTCTTGAGCCTCTGCATCACTCTCTTAAGCCTCTGCAACACTCTCTTATGCCTGTGCATCACTCTTTTGAGCCTTTGCATTCCTTTTTTGAGACTCTGCATCACTTTCTTAAGCCTCTGCATCCCTCTCTTGAGCCTCTGCATCATTCTCTTGAACTCCTGCATCCCTCTTATGAGCCTCTGCATCCCTCTCCTGAGCCTTTGCATCACTTTCTTAAGCCTCTGCATCCCTCCCTTGATCGTCTGCATCACTCTCTTGATCCTCTGCATCCCTCTCTTAAGCCTCTGCATCATTCTCTTGAGCCCCTGCATCATTCTCTTGAGCCTCAGCATCCCTCTCTTAAGCTTCTACATCATTCTCTTGTGCCTCTGCATCACTCTCTTGAGTCTCTGCATCACTCTCTTTAGCCTCTGAATCTTTCTCTTCAGATTCTGCATCACTCTCCTGAGCCTTTGCATCACTCTCTTGGGCCTCAACATCCTTCTCTTGAGCCTCTGCATCCCTCTCTTAAGCCTCTGCATCACTCTCTTGAGCTTTTGCATCACTTTCTTGAGCCTCTGCATCCCTCTCTTAAGCCTCTACAACACTCTCTTCAGCCTCTGCATCACTCTCTTAAGCCTCTGCATTCCTCTCGCGAGCCTCTGCATCCCTCTCTTAAGCCTCTGCATCCCTTTCTTGAGCCTTCGCATCACTTTCTTAAACTCCTGCATCCCTCTCATTAGCCTCTGCATCCCTCTCCTGAGACTTTGCATCACTCTCCTAAGCCTCTGCATCCCTCTCTTGAGCCTCTGCGTCACTCTCAAGAGCCTCTGCATCCCTCTCTTGTGCCTCTGCGTTCCTCACTTGAACCTCTGCGTCCCTCTCTTGAGCCCCTTTATCCCTCTCTTAAGCCTCTGCATCACTCTCTTAAGCCTCTGCATCACTCTCGTAAGCCTCTGAATCACTCTCTTGAGCCTCTGCATCCCTCGCTTGAACTCCTGCATCCCTCTCATGAGGTTCTGCATCCCTCTCCTGAGCCTTTGCATCACTCTCTTAAGCCACTGCATCGCTCTCTTGAGCCTCTGCATTACTCTCAAAAACCTATGCATCCCTCTCTTGTGCCTCTGCATTCCTGACTTGAGCCTTGAGTTTATTGTTCGATGCAGAGTAATAAACTGAAAATGCAGAACAATAAACTTAAAATTCACAAAAACGTGGAAAAACGGCAAAATATTGCCTAATTCGATGGTATTTTGTTTAAATCACAAAAAGGAAAAGAGGATGATAAACGTCAAAATATTGCTAAATTCGATGATTTTTTGTAAAAAACAAAATGCAAGAAAACATGCTTAAAATGCAAAATTTGCGAAATTCTGAGATTTGAAAGCCAAATCACATATCGTGAGAAAACATGAAGAATTATCGAAATATTGGATTATTGGTAAAAACGAATATATTTACGTTCAATCACACTACATGAAAAACGTGACAAAAATCGCTATTTTTCCAAATTTGAGGATTTTAACTTCAAATCATAAAGCTAGGTTTCGTATTACCTCACATTCATCCCTCACTTGAGCCTCTGCATCCCTCTCTTGAGCCTCTGCATCACTCTCTTGAACTCTGAAGAGAGTGATGCAGAGGTTCAAGAGAGGGATGCAGAGGCTCAAGAGAGTGATGCAGAGGCTTAAGAGAGTGAGGCAGAGGCTCAAGAGAGTGATGCAGAGGCTTGAGAGAGGGATGCAGGGGCTCAAGAGAGTGACGCAGAGGCTCATGAGAGTGATTCAGAGGCTTAAGAGAGGGATGCAGAGGCTCACGAGAGGGATGTAGAGGCCCAAGAGAGGGATGCAGAGGCTCAAGAGAGGGATGCAGAGGCTTAAGAAAGAGATGCAAAGGCTCAAGAGAGGGATGCAGAGGCTCATGAGAGGGATACAGGAGTTCAAGAGAGGGCTGCAGAGGCTCAATCACACTACAAGAAAAACGTGAAAAAAATCGCTATTTTTCCAAATTTGAGGATTTTAACTTCAAATCATAAAGCTAGGTTTCGTATTACCTCACATTCATCCCTCACTTGAGCCTCTGCATCCCTCTCTTGAGCCTCTGCATCACTCTCTTGAACTCCTGCATCCCTCTCATGAGCCTCTGCATCCCTCTCCTGAGCCTATGCATCACTCTCTTAAGCCTCTGCATCCCTCTCTTGAGCCTCTGCGTCACTCTCAAGAGCCTCTGCATCCCTCTCTTGTGCCTCTGCATCCCTCACTTGAGCCTCTGCATCCTTCTATTGAGCCCCTGGATCCCTCTCTTGAGCCTCTGCATCCCTCTCTCGAGCCCCTGCATCCCTCTCTTAAGCCTCTGCATCACTCTCTTAAGGCTCTGCATCACTCTCGTAAGCCTCTTCATCCCTCTCTTGAGCCTCTGCAACACTCTCTTCAGCCTCTGCATCACTCTCTTAAGCCTCTGAATCCCTCTCTTGAGGCCTCTGCATAACTCTCTCGAGCCTCTGCATCACTCTCTTGGTTCTCTGCATTACTCTCGTAAGCCTCTGAATCACTCTCTTGAGCCTCTGCAACCCTCTCTTAAGCCTCTGCATCCCTCTCTTAAGCCTCTGCATCACTCTCTTATGCCTCTGAATCCCTCTTTTGAGGCCTCTGCATAACTCTCTCGAGCCTCTGCATCACTCTCTTGATTCTCTGCATCACTCTCGTAAGCCTCTGAATCATTCTCAAGAGCCTCTACATCATTCTCTTGTGCCTCTGCATCACTCTCTTGAGCCTCTGCATCACCCTATTAAGCCTCTGCATTACTCTCTTGAGCCACTGCATCCCTCTCCTAAGTCTCTGCCTCACTCTGTTAAGCCTGTGCATCACTCTCTTGAGCCTCTGCATCCCTCTCTTGAGCCTCTGCATCACTCTCTTCAGCCTTTTCATCCCTCTCGTCAGCCTCTGCAACACTCTCTTCAGCCTCTGCATCACTCTCTTAAGCCTCTCAATCCCTCTCTTGAGGCCTCTGCATAACTCACTCGAAGCTCTGCATCACTCTCCTGATTCTCTGCAACACTCTCGTAAGCCTCTGAATCACTCTCTTAAGCCTCTGCATCACTTTCTTGAGCCTTTGCATCACTCTCTTGAGCCTCTGCATCCTCTCTTAAGCCTCTGCAACACTCTCTCCAGCCTCTGCATCACTCTCTTAAGCCTCTGCATCCGTCTCTTGAGCCTCTGCATCCTTCTCTTAAGCCTCTGCAACACTCTCTTCAGCCTCTGCATCACTCTCTTGAGCCTCTGCATCCCTCTCTTGAGCCTCTGCATCCCTCTCTTAAGCCTCTGAAACACTCTCTTCAGCCTCTGCATCACTCTCTTAAGCCTCTGCATCCTTTTTTGAGCCTCTGCATCACTTTCGTAAGCCTCAGCATCCCTTTCTTGAGTCTCTGCATCACTCTCGTGAACTCCTGCATCCCTCTCATGAGCCTCTGCATCCCTCTCCTGAGCCTATGCATCACTCTCTTAAGCCTCTGCATCCCTCTCTTGAGCCTCTGCGTCACTCTCAAGAGCCTCTGCATCCCTCACTTGTGCCTCTGCATCCCTCACTTGAGCCTCTGAATCCTTCTCTTGAGCCCCTGCATCCCTCTCTTGAGCCTTTGCATCCCTCTCTTGAGCCCCTGCATCCCTCTCTTAAGGCTCTGCATCACTCTCTTAAGGCTCTGCATCACTCTCGTAAGCCTCTGAATCACTCTCTTGACCCTCTGCAGCCCTCTCTTGAACTCCTGTATCCCTCTCATGAGTCTCTGCATCCCTCTCTTGAGCCTTTGCATCTCTCTCTTAAGCCTCTGCATCCCTCTCTTGAGCCTCTGCATCCCTCTATTGGGCCTCTACATCCCTCTCGTGAGCCTCTGCATCCCTCTCTTAAGCCTCTGCATCACTCTCTTATGCCTCTGCATCACTCTCTTAAGCCTCTGAATCACTCTCTTGAGCCTCTGCATCACTCTCTTGAGCCCCTGCATCCCTCTCTCAAGCCTCTGCATCACTCTCTTGAGCCTCTGCATCACCCTCTTAAGCCTCTGCATTGCTCTCTTGAGCCTCTGCATCCCTCTCCTAAGCCTCTGCCTCACTCTCTTAAACCTCTGCATCACTCTCTTGAGCCTTTGCATCACTCTCTTGAGCCTCTACATCCCTCTCTTGAGCCTCTGCATCCCTCTCTTAAGCCTCTGCATCACTCTCTTGAGCCTTTGCATCACTCCCTTGAGCCTCTGCATCCCTCTCTTAAGCCTCTGCAACACTCTCTTCAGCCTCTGCATCACTCTCTTGAGCCTTTGCATCACTCTTTTGAGCTTCTGCATCCCTCTCTTAAACCTCTGCATTACTCTCTTGAGCCTCTGCATCCCTCTCCTAAGCCTCTGAATCACTCTCTTAAGCCTCTGCATCACTCTCTTGAGCCTCTGCATCCCTCTCTTGAATCTCTGCATCACTCTCTTCAGCCTCTTCATCCCTCTCTTCAGCTTCAGCAACACTCTCTTCAGCCTCTGCATCACTCTCTTAAGCCTCTGAATCCCTCTCTTGAGGCCTCTGCATAACTCTCTCGAGCCTCTGCATCACTCTTGGTTCTCTGCATTACTCTCGTAAGCCTCTGAATCACTCTCTTGAGCCTTTGCAACCCTCTCTTAAGCCTCTGCATCCCTCTCTTAAGGCTCTGCATCACTCTCTTATGCCTCTGAATCCCTCTCTTGAGGCCTCTGCATAACTCTCTCGAGCCTCTGCATCACTCTCTTGATTCTCTGCATCACTCACGTAAGCCTCTGAATCACTCTCAAGAGCCTCTGCATTCCTCTCTTGTGCCTCTGCTTCCCTCACTTGAGCCTCTGCATCCCTCTCTTGAGCCCCTGCATCCCTCTCTTGAGCCTCTACATCATTCTCTTGTGCCTCTGCATCACTCTCTTGAACCTCTGCATCACTCTCGTAAGCCTCTGAATCACTCTCAAGAGCCTCTGCATTCCTCTCTTGTGCCTCTGCTTCCCTCACTTGAGCCTCTGCATCCCTCTCTTGAGCCCCTGCATCCCTCTCTTGAGCCTCTACATCATTCTCTTGTGCCTCTGCATCACTCTCTTGAACCTCTGCATCACTCTCTTAAGCCTCTGCATCTCTCTCTTCAGCCTCTGCATCCCTCTCTTGAGCCTCTGCATCACTCTCTTGAGCCTCTACATCCCTCTCTTGAGCCTTTGCATCCCTCTCTTAAGCCTCTGCATCACTCTCTTGAGCCTTTGCATCACTCTCTTGAGCCTCTGCATCCCTCTCTTAAGCCTCTGCAACACTCTTTAGCCTCTGCATCACTCTCTTGAGCCTTTGCATCACTCTCTTGAGCCTCTGCATCCCTCTCTTAAGCCTCTGCAACACTCTCTTATGCCTGTGCATCACTCTTTTGAGCCTTTGCATTCCTTTTTTGAGACTCTGCATCACTTTCTTAAGCCTCTGCATCCCTCTCTTGAGCCTCTGCATCATTCTCTTGAACTCCTGCATCCCTCTTATGAGCCTCTGCATCCCTCTCCTGAGCCTTTGCATCACTTTCTTAAGCCTCTGCATCCCTCCCTGGATCGTCTGCATCACTATCTTGATCCTCTGCATCCCTCTCTTAAGCCTCTGCATCATTCTCTTGAGCCCCTGCATCATTCTCTTGAGCCTCAGCATTCCTCTCTTAAGCTTCTACATCATTCTCTTGTGCCTCTGCATCACTCTCTTGAACCTCTGCATCACTCTCTTAAGCCTCTGAATCTTTCTCTTCAGCCTCTGCATCACTCTCCTGAGCCTTTGCATCACTCTCTTGGGCCTCAACATCCTTCTCTTGAGCCTCTGCATCCCTCTCTTATGCCTCTGCATCACTCTCTTGAGCTTTTGCATCACTTTCTTGAGCCTCTGCATCCCTCTCTTAAGCCTCTACAACACTCTCTTCAGCCTCTGCATCACTCTCTTAAGCCTCTGCATTCCTCTCGTGAGCCTCTGCATCCCTCTCTTAAGCCTCTGCATCCCTTTCTTGAGCCTTCGCATCACTTTCTTAAACTCCTGCATCCCTCTCATTAGCCTCTGCATCCCTCTCCTGAGACTTTGCATCACTCTCCTAAGCCTCTGCATCCCTCTCCTGAGGCTCTGCGTCACTCTCAAGAGCCTCTGCATCCCTCTCTTGTGCCTCTGCATCCCTCTCTTGAACCTCTGCGTCCCTCTCTTGAGCCCCTGCATCCCTCTCTTAAGCCTCTGCATCACTCTCTTAAGCCTCTGCATAACTCTCGTAAGCCTCTGAATCACTCTCTTGAGCCTCTGCATCCCTCGCTTGAACTCCTGCATCCCTCTCATGAGGTTCTGCATCCCTCTCCTGAGCCTTTGCATCACTCTCTTAAGCCACTGCATCGCTCTCTTGAGCCTCTGCATTACTCTCAAAAACCTATGCATCCCTCTCTTGTGCCTCTGCATCCCTGACTTGAGCCTTGAGTTTATTGTTCGATGCAGAGTAATAAACTGAAAATGCAGAACAATAAACTTAAAATTCACAAAAACGTGGAAAAACGGCAAAATATTGCCTAATTCGATGGTATTTTGTTTAAATCACAAAAAGGAAAAGAGGATGATAAACGTCAAAATATTGCTAAATTCGATGATTTTTTGTAAAAAACAAAATGCAAGAAAACTTGCTTAAAATGCAAAATTTGCGAAATTCGGAGATTTGAAAGCCAAATCACATATCGTGAGAAAACATGAAGAATTATCGAAATATTGGAATATTGGTAAAAACGAATATATTTACGTTCAATCACACTACATGAAAAACGTGAAAAAAATCGCTATTTTTCCAAATTTGAGGATTTTAACTTCAAATCATAAAGCTAGGTTTCGTATTACCTCACATTCATCTCTCACTTGAGCCTCTGCATCCCTCTCTTGAGCCTCTGCATCACTCTCTTGAACTCTGAAGAGAGTGATGCAGAGGTTCAAGAGAGGGATGCAGAGGCTCAAGAGAGTGATGCAGAGGCTTAAGAGAGTGAGGCAGAGGCTCAAGAGAGTGATGCAGAGGCTTGAGAGAGGGATGCAGGGGCTCAAGAGAGTGACGCAGAGGCTCATGAGAGTGATTCAGAGGCTTAAGAGAGTGATGCAGAGGCATAAGAGAGTCATGCAGAGGCTTAAGAGAGGGATGCAGAGGCTCACGAGAGGGATGTAGAGGCCCAAGGGAGGGATGCAGAGGCTCAAGAGAGGGATGCAGAGGCTTAAGAAAGAGATGCAAAGGCTCAAGAGAGGGATGCAGAGGCTCATGAGAGGGATACAGGAGTTCAAGAGAGGGCTGCAGAGGCTCAATCACACTACATGAAAAACGTGAAAAAAATCGCAATTTTTTCCAAATTTGAGGAAATCATACTTCAAATCATAAAGCGAGGTTTCGTATTATTTAGATTCTAGAAAAGACATATAAAGATGCTGTTTCCAATACATATGATAAAAATCAATGTGTTTTCATTAAAATACTTTAAAATGTTCCTGATTTTCCGTTTATATTACCGATGGAAGATGTACAGGTAAAACCGCTCTAATCCGGGTGAAACGTCGATATATGCAATAAAAACAGAACTTCTCCCCTTTTCAATATCTTACTCAGTATTTTACCGAGAAACAAATAGTTGATTGAAAATGAAGTATTTAAGGTTAATTTCTAATCAATTATGTGTTTGCATAATTTTTATCGTATATTTAATGAATTAATACCAATAAACTGAAAATTCACAAAAACGTGGAAAAACGGCAAAATATTGCCGTTTTAATATTATTCGATGATATTTTGTTAAAATCACTTAAAGGAAAAGAGGATGATAAACGTCAAAATATTGCTAAATTCAATGATTTTTAGTACAAAACAAAACGCCAGAAAACTTGCTTAAAAATGCAAAATTTGCGAAATTCTGAGATTTGAAGGCCAAATCACATATCGTGAGAAAACATGAAGTAGTATCGAAATATTGGTAACAACGAATATATTTACATAATGTCACACTACATGAAAAACGTGAAAAAAAATCGTTATTTTACCAAATTTCAGGATTTTAACTTCAAATCATAAAGCGAGCTTTCACATTATTTAGATTCTAGAAAAGACATATAAAGATGTTTTTCCAATACAAATGATAAAAATCAATGTGTTTTCATCAAAATACTCTAAAATGTTCTTGGTTTTTCGTTTATATTACCGATGGAAGATGTACACGTAAAACCGTTCTAATCCGGCTGAAACGTCGATATATGCAATAAAAACAGAAGGTCTCGCATTTTCTTCTCGAACTCCTGCATCCCTCTCATGAGCCTCTGCATCCCTCACTTGAGCCTTTACATGACTCTCTTAAGCCTCTGCTTCCCTCTCTTGAGCCTCTGCGTCACTCTCAAGAGCCTCTACATCCCTCTCTTGTGCCTCTGCTTCCCTCACTTGAGCCTCTGCAAGCCTCTCTTGAGCCCCTGCATCAATCTCTTGAGCCTCTACATCATTCTCTTGTGCCTCTGCATCACTCTCTTGAACCTCTGCATCACTCTCTTAAGCCTCTGCATCTCTCTCTTCATCCTCTGCATCACTCTCTTGAGCCTTTGCATCACTCTCTTGAGCCTCAACATCCCTCTCTTGAGCCTCTGCATCCCTCTCTTAAGCCTCTGCATCACTCGCTTGAACCTTTGCATCACTCCCTTGAGCCTCTGCATCCCTCTCTTAAGCCTCTGCAACACTCTCTTCAGCCTCTGCATCACTCTCTTGAGCCTTTGCATCACTCTTTTGAGCCTCTGCATCCCTCTCTTAAACCTCTGCAACACTCTTTGCAGCCTCTGCATCACTCTCTTACGCCTCTGCATCCCTTTTTTGAGCCTCTGCATCACTTTCTTAAGCCTCTGCATCCCTTTCTTGCGCCTCTGCTTCACTCTCTTGAACTCCTGCATCCTTCACATGAGCCTCTGCATCCCTCACTTGAGCCTTTGCATCCCTCTCTTGAGCCCCTGCATCCCTCTCTTGAGCCTCTGCATCCCTCTCTTGAGCCCCTGCATCCCTCTCTTAAGCCTCTGCATCACTCTCTTAAGCATCTGCATCACTCTTGTAAGCCTCTGAATCACTCTCTTGAGCCTCTGCATCCCTCTCTTGAACTCCTGCATCCCTCTCATGAGCCTCTGCATCCCTGTTTTTAGCCTTTGCATCACTCTATTAAGCCTCTGCATCCCTCTCTTGAGCCTCTGCATCACTCTCAAGACCCTCTGCATCCGTCTCTTGTTCCTCTGATTCCCTCACTTGAGCCTCTGTATCCCTCTCTTAAGCCTCTGCATCACTCTCGTAAGCCTCTGCATCACACTCTTGAGCCACTGCATCACTCTCTTGAACCCCTGCATCCCTCTCTCAAGCCTCTGCATCACTCTCTTGAGCCTCTGCATCACCCTATTAAGCCTCTGCATTACTCTCTTGAGCTACTGCATCCCTCTCTTAAGCCTCTGCCTCACTCTGTTAAGCCTATGCATCACTCTCTTGAGCCTCTGCATCCCTCTCTTGAGCCTCTGCATCACTCTCTTCAGCCTCTTCATCCCTCTCTTGAGCCTCTGCAACACTCTCTTCAGCCTCTGCATCACTCTCTTAAGCCTCTCAATCCCTCTCTTGAGGCCTCTGCATAACTCACTCGAAGCTCTGCATCACTCTCCTGATTCTCTGCAACACTCTCGTAAGCCTCTGAATCACTCTCTTAAGCCTCTGCATCACTTTTGTTGAGCCTTTGCATCACTCTCTTGAGCCTCTGCATCCTCTCTTAAGCCTCTGCAACACTCTCTTCAGCCGCTGCATCACTCTCTTAAGCCTCTGCATCCCTCTCTTGAGCCTCTGCATCATTCTCTTAAGCCTCTGCAACACTCTCTTCAGCTTCTGCATCACTCTCTTGAGCCTCTGCATCCCTCTCTTGAGCCTCTGCATCCCTCTCTTAAGCCTCTGAAACACTCTCTTCAGCCTCTGCATCACTCTCTTAAGCCTCTGCATCCTTTTTTTGAGCCTCTGCATCACTTTCGTAAGCCTCTGCATCCCTTTCTTGAGTCTCTGCATCACTCTCGTGAACTCCTGCATCCCTCTCATGAACCTCTGCATCCCTCTCCTGAGCCTATGCATCACTCTCTTAAGCCTCTGCATCCCTCTCTTGAGCCTCTGCGTCACTCTCAAGAGCCTCTGCATCCCTCTCTTGTGCCTCTGCATCCCTCACTTGAGCCTCTGAATCCTTCTCTTGAGCTCCTGCATCCCTCTCTTGAGCCTTTGCATCCCTCTCTTGAGCCCCTGCATCCCTCTCTTAAGGCTCTGCATCACTCTCTTAAGGCTCTGCATCACTCTCGTAAGCCTCTGAATCACTCTCTTGACCCTCTGCAGCCCTCTCTTGAACTCCTGTATCCCTCTCATGAGCCTCTGCATCCCTCTCTTGAGCCTTTGCATCTCTCTCTTAAGCCTCTGCATCCCTCTCTTGAGCCTCTGCATCCTTCTATTGGGCCTCAACATCCCTCTCGTGAGCCTCTGCATCCCTCTCTTAAGCCTCTGCATCACTCTCTTATGACTCTGCATCACTCTCTTAAGCCTCTGAATCACTCTCTTGAGCCTCTGCATCACTCTCATGAGCCCCTGCATCCCTCTCTCAAGCCTCTGCATTACTCTCTTGAGCCTCTGCATCACCCTCTTAAGCCTCTGCATTGCTCTCTTTAGCCTCTGCATCCCTCTCCTAAGCCTCTGCCTCACTCTCTTAACCCTCTGCATCACTCTCTTGAGCCTTTGCATCACTCTCTTGAGCCTCTACATCCCTCTCTTGAGCCTCTGCATCCCTCTCTTAAGCCTCTGCATCACTCTCTTGAGCCTTTGCATCACTCCCTTGAGCCTCTGCATCCCTCTCTTAAGCCTCTGCAACACTCTCTTCAGCCTCTGCATCACTCTCTTGAGCCTTTGCATCACTCTTTTGAGCCTCTGCATCCCTCTCTTAAACCTCTGCATTACTCTCTTGAGCCTCTGCATCCCTATCCTAAGCCTCTGCCTCACTCTCTTAAGCCTCTGCATCACTCTCTTGAGCCTCTGCATCCCTCTCTTGAATCTCTGCATCACTCTCTTCAGCCTCTTCATCCCTCTCTTGAGCTTCAGCAACACTCTCTTCAGCCTCTGCATCACTCTCTTAAGCCTCTGAATCCCTCTCTTGAGGCCTCTGCATAACTCTCTCGAGCCTCTGCATCACTCTTGGTTCTCTGCATTACTCTCGTAGGCCTCTGAATCACTCTCTTGAGCCTTTGCAACCCTCTCTTAAGCCTCTGCATCCCTCTCTTAAGCCTCTGCATGACTCTCTTATGCCTCTGAATCCCTCTCTTGAGGCCTCTGCATAACTCTCTCGAGCCTCTGCATCACTCTCTTAATTCTCTGCATCACTCTCGTAAGCCTCTGAATCACTCTCAAGAGCCTCTGCATCCCTCTCTTGTGCCTCTGCTTCCCTCACTTGAGCCTCTGCATCCCTCTCTTGAGCCCCTGCATCCCTCTCTTGAGCCTCTACATCATTCTCTTGTGCCTCTGCATCACTCTCTTGAACCTCTGCATCACTCTCTTAAGCCTCTGCATCTCTCTCTTCAGCCTCTGCATCCCTCTCTTGAGCCTCTGCATCACTCTCTTGAGCCTCTACATCCCTCTCTTGAGCCTTTGCATCCCTCTCTTAAGCCTCTGCATCACTCTCTTGAGCCTTTGCATCACTCTCTTGAGCCTCTGCATCCCTCTCTTAAGCCTCTGCAACACTCTTTAGCCTCTGCATCACTCTCTTGAGCCTTTGCATCACTCTCTTGAGCCTCTGCATCCCTCTCTTAAGCCTCTGCAACACTCTCTTATGCCTGTGCATCACTCTTTTGAGCCTTTGCATTCCTTTTTTGAGACTCTGCATCACTTTCTTAAGCCTCTGCATCCCTCTCTTGAGCCTCTGCATCATTCTCTTGAACTCCTGCATCCCTCTTATGAGCCTCTGCATCCCTCTCCTGAGCCTTTGCATCACTTTCTTAAGCCTCTGCATCCCTCCCTTGATCGTCTGCATCACTCTCTTGATCCTCTGCATCCCTCTCTTAAGCCTCTGCATCATTCTCTTGAGCCCCCGCATCATTCTCTTGAGCCTCAGCATCCCTCTCTTAAGCTTCTACATCATTCTCTTGTGCCTCTGCATCACTCTCTTGAACCTCTGCATCACTCTATAAGCCTCTGAATCTTTCTCTTCAGCCCCTGCATCACTCTCCTGAGCCTTTGCATCACTCTCTTGGGCCTCAACATCCTTTTCTTGAGCCTCTGCATCCCTCTCTTAAGCCTCTGCATCACTCTCTTGAGCTTTTGCATCACTTTCTTGAGCCTCTGCATCCCTCTCTTAAGCCTCTACAACACTCTCTTCAGCCTCTGCATCACTCTCTTAAAGCTCTGCATTCCTCTCGCGAGCCTCTGCATCCCTCTCTTAAGCCTCTACAACACTCTCTTGAACCTCTGCATAACTCTCTTAAGCCTCTGAATCTTTCTCTTCAGCCTCTGCATCACTCTCCTGAGCCTTTGCATCACTCTCTTGGGCCTCAACATCCTTCTCTTGAGCCTCTGCATCCCTCTCTTAAGCCTCTGCATCACTCTCTTGAGCTTTTGCATCACTTTCTTGAGCCTCTGCATCCCTCTCTTAAGCCTCTACAACACTCTCTTCAGCCTCTGCATCACTCTCTTAAGCCTCTGCATTCCTCTCGTGAGCCTCTGCATCCCTCTCTTAAGCCTCTGCATCCCTTTCTTGAGCCTTCGCATCACTTTCTTAAACTCCTGCATCCCTCTCATTAGCCTCTGCATCCCTCTCCTGAGACTTTGCATCACTCTCCTAAGCCTCTGCATCCCTCTCTTGAGGCTCTGCGTCACTCTCAAGAGCCTCTGCATCCCTCTCTTGTGCCTCTGCATCCCTCACTTGAACCTCTGCGTCCCTCTCTTGAGCCCCTGCATCCCTCTCTTAAGCCTCTGCATCATTCTCTTAAGCCTCTGCATCACTCTCGTAAGCCTCTGAATCACTCTCTTGAGCCTCTGCATCCCTCGCTTGAACTCCTGCATCCCTCTCATGAGGTTCTGCATCCCTCTCCTGAGCCTTTGCATCACTCTCTTAAGCCACTGCATCGCTCTCTTGAGCCTCTGCATTACTCTCAAAAACCTCTGCATCCCTCTCTTGTGCCTCTGCATCCCTGACTTGAGCCTTGAGTTTATTGTTCGATGCAGAGTAATAAACTGAAAATGCAAAACAATAAACTTAAAATTCACAAAAACGTGGAAAAACGGCAAAATATGCCTAATTCGATGGTATTTTGTTTAAATCACAAAAAGGAATAGAGGATGATAAACGTCAAAATATTGCTAAATTCGATGATTTTTTGTAAAAAACAAAATGCAAGAAAACTTGCTTAAAATGCAAAGTTTGCGAAATTCTGAGATTTGAAAGCCAAATTACATATCGTGAGAAAACATGAAGAATTATCGAAATATTGGAATATTGGTAAAAACGAATATATTTACGTTCAATCACACTACATGAAAAACGTGAAAAAAATCGCTATTTTTCCAAATTTGAGGATTTTAACTTCAAATCATAAAGCTAGGTTTCGTATTACCTCACATTCATCTCTCACTTGAGCCTCTGCATCCCTCTCTTGAGCCTCTGCTTCACTCTCTTGAACTCTGAAGAGAGTGATGCAGAGGTTCAAGAGAGGGATGCAGAGGCTCAAGAGAGTGATGCAGAGGCTTAAGAGAGTGAGGCAGAGGCTCAAGAGAGTGATGCAGAGGCTTGAGAGAGGGATGCAGGGGCTCAAGAGAGTGACGCAGAGGCTCATGAGAGTGATTCAGAGGCTTAAGAGAGTGATGCAGAGGCATAAGAGAGTCATGCAGAGGCTTAAGAGAGGGATGCAGAGGCTCACGAGAGGGATGTAGAGGCCCAAGAGAGGGATGCAGAGGCTCAAGAAAGAGATGCAAAGGCTCAAGAGAGGGATGCAGAGGCTCATGAGAGGGATACAGGAGTTCAAGAGAGGGCTGCAGAGGCTCAATCACACTACAAGAAAAACGTGAAAAAAATCGCTATTTTTTCCAAATTTGAGGATTTTAACTTCAAATCATAAAGCTAGGTTTCGTATTACCTCACATTCATCCCTCACTTGAGCCTCTGCATCCCTCTCTTGAGCCTCTGCATCACTCTCTTGAACTCCTGCATCCCTCTCATGAGCCTCTGCATCCCTCTCCTGAGCCTATGCATCACTCTCTTAAGCCTCTGCATCCCTCTCTTGAGCCTCTGCGTCACTCTCAAGAGCCTCTGCATCCCTCTCTTGTGCCTCTGCATCCCTCACTTGAGCCTCTGCATCCTTCTATTGAGCCCCTGGATCCCTCTCTTGAGCCTCTGCATCCCTCTCTCGAGCCCCTGCATCCCTCTCTTAAGCCTCTGCATCACTCTCTTAAGGCTCTGCATCACTCTCGTAAGCCTCTTCATCCCTCTCTTGAGCCTCTGCAACACTCTCTTCAGCCTCTGCATCACTCTCTTAAGCCTCTGAATCCCTCTCTTGAGGTCTCTGCATAACTCTCTCGAGCCTCTGCATCACTCTCTTGGTTCTCTGCATTACTCTCGTAAGCCTCTGAATCACTCTCTTGAGCCTCTGCAACCCTCTCTTAAGCCTCTGCATCCCTCTCTTAAGCCTCTGCATCACTCTCTTATGCCTCTGAATCCCTCTCTTGAGGCCTCTGCATAACTCTCTCGAGCCTCTGCATCACTCTCTTGATTCTCTGCATCACTCTCGTAAGCCTCTGAATCATTCTCAAGAGCCTCTGCATCCCTCTCTTGTGCCTCTGCTTCCCTCACTTGAGCCTCTGCATCCCTCTCTTGAGCCCCTGCATCCCTCTCTTTAGCCTCTACATCATTCTCTTGTGTCTCTGCATCACTCTCTTGAACCTCTGCATCACTCTCTTAAGCCTCTGTATCTCTCTCTTCAGCCTCTGCATCACTCTCTTGAGCCTCTGCATCACTCTCTTGAGCCTCTACATCCCTCTCTTGAGCCTTTGCATCCCTCTCTTAAGCCTCTGCATCACTCTCTTGAGCTTTTGCATCACTCTCTTGAGCCTCTGCATCCCTCTCTAAAGCTTCTGCAACACTCTCTTCAGCCTCTGCATCACTCTCTTGAGCCTTTGCATCAATCTCTTGAGGATCTGCATCCCTCTCTTAAGCCTCTGCAACACTCTCTTATGCCTGTGCATCACTCTTTTAAGCCTCTGCATTCCTTTTTTGAGCCTCTGCATCACTTTCATAAGCCTCTGCATCCCTCTCTTGAGCCTCTGCATCATTCTCTTTAACTCCTGCATCCCTCTCATGTGCCTCTGCATCCCTCTCTTGAGCCTCTGCATCATTCTCTTGAACTCCTGCATCACTCTCTTAAGCCTCTGCATCCCTCCCTTGATCGTCTGCATCACTCACTTGATCCTCTGCATCCCTCTCTTAAGCCTCTGCATCATTCTCTTGAGCCCCTGCATCATTCTCTTGAGCCTCTGCATCCCTCTCATAAGCTTCTACATCATTCTCTTGTGCCTCTGCATCACTCTCTTGAACCTCTGCATCACTCTCTTAAGCCTCTGAATCTTACTCTTCAGCCTCTGCATCACTCTCCTGAGCCTTTGCATCACTCTATTGGGCCTCAACATCCTTCTCTTGAGCATCTGCATCCCTCTCTTAAGCCTCTGCATCACTCTCTTGAGCTTTTGCATCACTTTCTTGAGCCTCTGCATCCCTCTCTTAAGCCTCTACAACACTCTCTTCAGCCTCTGCATCACTCTCTAAAGCCTCTGCATTCCTCTCGTGAGCCTCTGCATCCCTCTCTTAAGCCTCTGCATCCCTTTCTTGAGCCTTCGCATCACTTTCTTAAACTCCTGCATCCCTCTCATTAGCCTCTGCATCCCTCTCCTGAGCCTTTGCATCACTCTCCTAAGCCTCTGCATCCCTCTCTTGAGCCTCTGCGTCACTCTCAAGAGCCTCTGCATCCCTCTCTTGTGCCTCTGCATCTCTCACTTGAACCTCTGCATCCCTCTCTTGAGCCCCTGCATCCCTCTCTTAAGCCTCTGCATCACTCTCTTAAGCCTCTGCATCACTCTCGTAAGCCTCTGAATCACTCTCTTGAGCCTCTGCATCCCTCTCTTGAACTCCTGCATCCCTCTCATGAGGTTCTGCATCCCTCTCCTGAGCCTTTGCATCACTCTCTTAAGCCACTGCATCGCTCTCTTGAGCCTCTGCATTACTCTCAAGAGCCTCTGCATCCCTCTCTTGTGCCTCTGCATTCCTCACTTGAGCCTTGAGTTTATTGCTCGATGCAGAGCAATAAACTGAAAATGCAGAACAATAAACTGAAAATTCACAAAAACGTGGAAAAACGGCAAAATATTGCCTAATTCGATGGTATTTTGTTTAAATCACATAAAGGAAAAGAGGATGATAAACGTCAAAATATTGTTAATTCAATGATTTTTAGTACAAAACAAAACGCAAGAAAACTTGCTTAAAAATGCAAAATTTGCGATATTCTGAGATTTGAAGGCCAAATCACATATCGTGAGAAAACATGAAGAGGCATCGAAATATTGGTAAAACGAGTATATTTACGTAATGTCACACTACATGAAAAACGTGAAAAAAATCGCTATTTTTCCAAATTTGAGGAAATCATACTTCAAATCATAAAGCGAGGTTTCGTATTACTTAGATTCTAGAAAAGTCATATAAAGATGCTGTTTCCAATACATATGATAAAAATCAATGTGTTTTCATTAAAATACTTTAAAATGTTCCTGATTTTCCGTTTATATTACCGATGGAAGATGTACACGTAAAACCGCTGTAATCCGGCTGAAACGTCGATATATGCAATAAAAACAGAACTTCTCCCCTTTTCAATATCTTACTCAGTATTTTAACGAGAAACAAATTGTTGATTGAAAATGAAGTATTTCAGGTTATTATCTAATCATTTTTGTGTTTGCATCATTTTTATCGTGTATATAATGAATTAATACCAATAAACAGAAAATTCACAAAAACGTGGAAAACGGCAAACTATTGCCTAATTCGATGATATTTTGTTTAAATCTCATGAAGGAAAAGGGGATGATAAACCTCAAAATATTGCTAAATTCGATGATTTTTCGTACGAAACAAAATGCAAGAAAACTTGCTTCAAATGCAATATTGTGCGAAATTCTGAAATTTGAAGGCCAAATCATATATCGTGATACTACATGAAATAGTATCGAAATATTGGTAAAAATGAATATATTTACGTAATATCAAACTACATGAAAAACGTGAAGAAAATCACTATTTAACCATATTTGAGGTTTTTAACTACAAATCATAGAGCGAGGTTTCGTATTATTTTGATCCAAGAAAAGACATATGACAATGTTGTTTCCAATACAAACGATAAAAATCAATGTGTTTTCATTAGAATTAACTAAAATGTTCCTGATTTTTCGTTTATATTACCGATGGAAGATGTACACGAAAACCGCTCTATTCCGGCTGAAACGTTGATATTTGCAATAAGAACAGAACTTCTTCCCTTTTCAATATCTTTCTCAGTATTTTAACGAGAAACAAATAGTTGATTGAAAATGAAGTATTTAAGGTTATTATCTAATCAATTATGTGTTTACATCATTTTTATCGTATATATAATGAATTAATACCCATAGACTGAAAATTCACAAAAACGTGGAAAAACGGCAAAATATTGCCTAATTCGATGATATTTTGTTTAAATCACATAAAGGAAAAGGGGATGATAAACGTCAAAATATTGCTAAATTCGATGATTTTTCGTACGAAACAAAATGCAAGAAAACTTGCTTAAAATGCAATATTATGCGAAATTCTGAGATTTGAAGGCCAAATCGTGATACTACATGAAATAGTATCGAAATATTGGTAAAAATGAATATATTTACGTAATATCAAACTACATGAAAAACGTGAAAAAGGTCACTTTTTAACCATATATGAGGATTTTAACTTCAAATCATAGAGCGAGGTTTCGTATTATTTAGATCCAAGAAAAGACATATGACAATGTTGTTTCCAATACAAACGACAAAAATCAATGTGTTTTCATTAGAAATAACTAAAATGTTCCTGATTTTCCGTTTATATTACCGTTGGAAGATGTACACGAAAACCGCTCTATTCCGGCTGAAACGTCGATATATGCGATAAAAACAGAACTTCTCCCCTTTTAAATATCTTACTCAGTATTTTAACGAGAAACAAATAGTTGATTGAAAATGAAGTATTTAAGATTATTATCTAATCAATTATGTGTTTGCATCATTTTTATCGTATATATAATGAATTAATACCAATAAACTGAAAATTCATAAAAACGTTGAAAAACGGCAAAATATTGCCTAATTCGATGATATTTTGTTTAAATCACATAAAGGAAAAGGGGATGATAAACGTCAAAATATTGCTAAATTCGTTGATTTTTCGTACGAAACAAAATGCAATGAAAACGATGTTTTCTAATGAAAACACATTGATTTTTGTCGTTTGTATTGGAAACAACATTGTCATATGTCTTTTCTTGGATCTAAATAATATGAATCATCGCTCTATGATTTGAAGCTAAAATCCTCATATATGGTATAATAGTGACTTTTTTCACATTTTTCATGTAGTGTGATTTTACGTAAATATATTCGTTTTTACCAATATTTCGATACTACTTCATGTTTTGTCACGATATGTTATTTGGCCTTCAAATCTCAGAATTTTGCAAATGTTGCATTATTAAGCAAGTTTCTTGCATTTTGTTTCATACTAATTTCTAATCATCGAATTTAGCAATATTTTGACGGTTATCATCCCCTTTTCCTCTACGTGATTTAAACAAAATATCATCGAATTAGGCAATATTTTGCCGTTTTTCCACGTTTTTGTGAATTTTCAGTTTATTGGTATTAATTCATCATATATACGATAAAAATGAAGCAAACACATAATTGATTAGATAATAACCTTAAATACTTCATTTCCAATCAACTATTTGTTTCTCGTTAAAATACTGAGAAAGATATTGAAAAGGGGAGAAGTTCTGTTTTTATTGCATATATCGACGTTTCAGCAGGAATAGAGTGGTTTTCGTGTACATCTTCCATCGGTAATATAAACGGAAAATTAGGAACATTTTAGTTAATTCTAATGAAAACACATTGATTTTTATCATTTGTATTGGAAACAACATTGTCATATGTCTTTTCTTGGATCTAAATAATACGAATCCTCGCTCTATGATTTGAAGCTAAAATCCTCATACATAGTATAATAGTGACTTTTTCACATTTTTCATGTAGTGTGATTTTACGTAAATATATTCGTTTTTACCAATATGTCGATACTACTTCATGTTTTCTCACGATATGTGATTTGGCCTTCAAATCTCAGAATTTCGCAAATGTTTTTTTTAAGCAAGTTTCTTGCATTTTGTTTCGTACTGAAAATCATCGAATTTACCAATATTTTGACGTTAATCATCCCCTTTTCCTCTATGTGATATAAACAAAATATCATCGAATTAGGTAATATTTTGCTATTTTTTCACGTTTTTGTGAATTTTCAGTTTATTGGTATTAATTCATTAAATATACGATAAAAATGATGCAAACACATAATTGATTAGAAATTAACCTTAAATACTTCATTTTCAATCAACTATTTGTTTCCCGTTAAAATACTGAGTAAGATGTTGAAAAGGGGAGAAGTTCTGTTTTTATTGCATATATCGACGTTTCAGCCGGAATAGAGCGGTTTTACGTGTACATCTTCCATCGGAAATATAAACGGAAAACCAAGAACATTTTAGTTAATTCTAATGAAAACACATTGTTTTTTATCATTTGTATTGGAAACAACATTGTCACATGTCTTTTCTTGGAACTAAATAATACGAAACCTCGCTCTATGATTTGAAGTTAAAATCTTCAAATATGGCAAAATAGTGACTTTTTTCACGTTTTTCATGTAGTTTGATATTACATAAATATATTCATTTATACCAATATTTCGATACTATTTCATGTATTATCACGATATGTGATTTTGCCTTCAAATCTCAGAATTTCGCATAAAATTGCATTTTAAGCAGGTTTTCTTGCATTTTATATCGTACGAAAAATCATCGAATTTAGCAATATTTTGACGTTTATCATCCCCTTTTCCTTTATGTGATTTAAACAAAATATCATCGAATTAGGCAATATTTTGCCGTTTTTCCACGTTTTTGTGAATTTTCAGTTTATTGGTATTAATTCATTATATATACGATAAAAATGAAGCAAACACATAATTGATTAGATAATAACCTTAAATGCTTCATTTTCAATCAACTGTTTGTTTCTCGTTAAAATACTGAGAAAGATATTGAAAAGGGGAGAAGTTCTGTTTTTATTGCATATATCGACGTTTCAGCCGGAATAGTGTGGTCTTCGTGTACATCTTACATCTTTCTTTACGTGATATAAACGGAAAATCAGTAACATTTTAGTTCATTCTAATGAAAACACACTGATTTTTATCATTTGTATTGGAAACAACATTGTCATGTCTTTTCTTAGATCTAAATAATACGAATCCTCGCTCTATGATTTGAAGTTAAAATCCTGATATAATGGTATAATAGAGACTTTTTTCGCGTTTTTCATGTAGTGTGATTTTACATAAATATATTCGTTTTTACCAATATTTCGAAACTACTTTATGTTTTGTCACGATATGTAGTTTGGCCTTCAAATCTCAGAATTTCGCAAATGTTGCACTTTTAAGCAAGTTTCTTGCATTTTGTTTCGTACTAAAAATCATCGAATTTAGCAATATTTTGACGTTTATCATCCCCTTTTCCTTTGCGTGATTTAAACAAAATATCATCGAATTAGGCAATATTTTCCCGTTTTTCCACGTTTTTGTGAATTTTCAGTTTATTGGTATTAATTTATTATATGTACAATAAAAATGATGCAAACACATAATTGATTAGAAATTAACCTTAAATACTTCATTTTCTATCAACTGTTTGTTTCTCGTTAAAATACTGAGAAATATATTGAAAAGGGGAGAAGTTCTGTTTATATTGCATATATCGACGTTTCAGCCGGAATAGAGTGGTTTTCGTGTACATCTTCCATCGGTAATATAAACGGAAAATCAGGAACATTTTAGTTAATTCTAATGAAAACACATTGATTTTTATCATTTGTATTGGAGACAACATTGTCATATGTCTTTTCTTGGATCTAAATAATACGAATCCTCGCTCTATGATTTGAAGTTAAAATCCTCATATATGGTAAAATAGTGACTTTTTTCACGTTTTTCATGTAGTGTGATTTTACGTAAATATATTCGTTTTTACCAATATTTCGATACTACTTCATGTTTGTCACGATATGTAATTTGGCCTTCAAATCTCAGAATTTCGCAAATGTTGCATTTTTAAGCAAGTTTCTTGCATTTTGTTTCATACTAATTTCTAATCATCGAATTTAGCAATATTTTGACGTTTATCATCCCCTTTTCCTTTATGTGATTTAAACAAAATATCATCGAATTAGGCAATATTTTGCCGTTTTTCCACGTTTTTGTGAATTTTCAGTTTATTGGTATTAATTCATTATATATACGATAAAAATGATGCAAACACATAATTGATATGATAATAACCTTAAATACTTCATTTTCAATCAACTATTTGTTTCTCGTTAAAATACTGAGTAAGATATTGAAAAGGGGAGAAGTTCTGTTTTTATTGCATATATCAACGTTTCAGCCGGAATAGAGCGGTTTTACGTGTACATCTTCCATTCGTAATATAAACGGAAAATCAAGAACATTTTAGTTAATTCTAATGAATACACATTGATTTTTATCATTTGTATTGGAAACAACATTGTCATATGTCTTAACTTGGATCTAAATAATACGAAACCTCGCTTTATGATTCGAAGTTAAAATCCTCAAATTTTGTATAATAGTGACTTTTTCACGTTTTTAATGTAGTTCGATATTACGTAAATATATTCATTTTTTCCAATATTTCGATACAATTTCATGTATTATCACGATATGTAATTTGGCTTTCAAATCACAGAATTTCCCATAATATGGCATATTATGCGAAATTCTGTGATTTGAAAGCCAAATCACATATCGTGATAATACATGAAATAGTATCGAAATATTGGTAAAAATGAATATATTTACGTAATATCGAACTACAATAAAAACGTGAAAAAAGTCACTATTATACTAAATTTGAGGATTTTAACTTCGAATCATAAAGCGAGGTTTCGTATTATTTAGATCCAAGTAAAGACATATGACAATGTTGTTTCCAATACAAATGATAAAAATGCAAGTTTTCTTGCATTTTGTATCGAAGATTTTAACTTCAAATCATAGAGCGAGGTTTCGTATTATTTAGATCCAAGAAAAGACATATGACATTGTTGTTTCCAATACAAATGATAAAAATCAATGTGTTTTCATTAGAATTAACTAAAATATTCCTGATTTTCCGTTTATATTACCGATGGAAGATGTACACGTAAAACCGCTCTAATCCGGCTGAAACCTCGATATTTGCAATAAAAACAGAACTTCTCCCCTTTTCAACATCTTACTCAGTATTTTTCCGGGAAACAAATAGTTGATTGAACTTGAAGTATTTAAGGTTAATTTCTAATCAATTATGTGTTTGCATCATTTTTATCGTATATTTAATGAATTAATAACAATAAACTGAAAATTCACAAAAACGTCGAAAAATAGCAAAATATTACCTAATTCGATGATATTTTGTTTATATCACATAGAGGAAAAGGGGATGATTAACGTCAAAATATTGCTAAATTCGATGATTTTTCGTACGAAACAAAATGCAAGAAACTTGCTTAAAAATACATTTGCGAAATTCTGAGATTTGAAGGCCAAATCACATATCGTGAGAAAACATGAAGTAGTTTCGAAATATTGGTAAAAACGAATATATTTACGTAAAATCACACTACATGAAAAACTTGAAAAAAATCACTATTTTACCATATATCAGGATTTTAACTTCAAATCATAAAGCGAGGATTCGTATTATTTAGATCCAAGAAAAGACATATGACAATGTTGTTTCCAATACAAATGATAAAAATCAATGTGTTTTCATTAGAATTAACTAAAATGTTTCTGATTTTCCGTTTATATTACCGATGGAAGATGTACACGAAAACCACTCTGTTCCGGCTGAAAATTCGATATATGCAATAAAAACAGAACTTCTCCCCTTTTAAATATCTTACTCAGTATTTTAACGAGAAACAAATAGTTGATTGAAAATGAAGTATTTAAGATTATTATCTAATCAATTCTGTGTTTGCATCATTTTTATCGTATATATAATGAATTAATACCAATAAACTGAAAATTCATAAAAACGTTGAAAAACGGGAAAATATTGCCTAATTCGATGATATTTTGTTTAAATCACATAAAGGAAAAGGGGATGATAAACGTCAAAATATTGCTAAATTCGATGATTTTTCGTACGAAACAAAATGCATTGAAAACGATGTTTTCTTATGAAAAACATTGATTTTTGTCGTTTGTATTGGAAACAACATTGTCATATGTCTTTTCTTGGATCTAAATAATATGAATCCTCGCTCAATGATTTGAAGCTAAAATTTTCATATATGGTATAATAGTGACTTTTTTCACATTTTTCATGTAGTGTGATTTTACGTAAATATATTCGTTTTTACCAATATTTCGATACTACTTCATGTTTTGTCACGATATGTTATTTGGCCTTCAAATCTCAGAATTTCGGAAATGTTGCATTATTAAGCAAGTTTCTTGCATTTTGTTTCATACTAATTTCTAATCATCGAATTTAGCAATATTTTGACGGTTATCATCCCCTTTTCCTCTACGCGATTTAAACAAAATATCGTCGAATTAGGCAATATTTTGCAGTTTTTCCACGTTTTTGTGAATTTTCAGTTTATTGGTATTAATTCATCATATATACGATAAAAATGAAGCAAACACATAATTGATTAGATAATAACCTTAAATACTTCATTTTCAATCAACTATTTGTTTCTCGTTAAAATACTGAGAAAGGTATTGAAAAGGGGAGAAGTTCTGTTTTTATTGCATATATCGACGTTTCAGCAGGAATAGAGTGGTTTTCGTGTACATCTTCCATCGGTAATATAAACGGAAAATCTGGAACATTTTAGTTAATTCTAATGAAAACACATTGATTTTTATCATTTGTATTGGAAACAACATTGTCATATGTCTTTTCTTGGATCTAAATAATACGAATCCTCGCTCTATGATTTGAAGCTAAAATCCTCATATATGGTATAATATTGACTTTTTTCACATTTTTCATGTAGTGTGATTTTACTTAAATATATTCGTTTTTACCAATATGTCGATACTACTTCATGTTTTCTCACGATATGTGATTTGGCCTTAAAATTTCAGAATTTCGCAAATGTTTTTTTTAAGCAAGTTTCTTGCATTTTGTTTCGTACTGAAAATCATCGAATTTACCAATATTTTGACGTTAATCATCCCCTTTTCTTCTATGTGATATAAACAAAATATCATCGAATTAGGTAATATTTTGCTATTTTTCCACGTTTATGTGAATTTTCAGTTTATTGTTATTAATTCATTAAATATACGATAAAAATGATGCAAACACATAATTGATTAGAAATTAACCTTAAATACTTCATTTTCAATCAACTATTTGTTTCCCGTTAAAATACTGAGTAAGATGTTGAAAAGGGGAGAAGTTCTGTTTTTATTGCATATATCGACGTTTCAGCCGGAATAGAGCGGTTTTACGTGTACATCTTCCATCGGAAATATAAACTGAAAACCAAGAACATTTTAGTTAATTCTAATGAAAACACATTGTTTTTTATCATTTGTATTGGAAACAACATTGTCACATGTCTTTTCTTGGAACTAAATAATACGAAACCTCGCTCTATGATTTGAAGTTAAAATCTTCAAATATGGTAAAATAGTGACTTTTTTCACGTTTTTCATGTAGTTTGATATTACATAAATATATTCATTTATACCAATATTTCGATACTATTTCATGTATTATCACGATATGTGATTTTGCCTTCAAATCTCAGAATTTCGCATAAAATTGCATTTTAAGCAGGTTTTCCTGCATTTTATATCGTACGAAAAATCATCGAATTTAGCAATATTTTGACGTTTATCATCCCCTTTTCCTTTATGTGATTTAAACAAAATATCATCGAATTAGGCAATATTTTGCAGTTTTTCCACGTTTTGTGAATTTTCAGTTTATTGGTATTAATTCATTATATATACGATACAAATGAAGCAAACACATAATTGATTAGATAATAACCTTAAATACTTCATTTTCAATCAACTGTTTGTTTCTCGTTAAAATACTGAGAAAGATATTGAAAAGGGGAGAAGTTCTGTTTTTATTGCATATATCGACGTTTCAGCCGGAATAGAGTGGTTTCCGTGTACATCTTACATCTTTCTTTACGTGATATAAACGGAAAATCAGTAACATTTTAGTTCATTCTAATGAAAACACACTGATTTTTATCATTTGTATTGGAAACAACATTGTCATGTCTTTTCTTAGATCTAAATAATACGAATCCTCGCTCTATGATTTGAAGTTAAAATCCTCATATAATGGTATAATAGAGACTTTTTTCGCGTTTTTCATGTAGTGTGATTTTACGTAAATATATTCGTTTTTACCAATATTTCGATACTACTTTATGTTTTGTCACGATATGTAGTTTGGCCTTCAAATCTCAGAATTTCGCAAATGTTGCACTTTTAAGCAAGTTTCTTGCATTTTGTTTCGTACTAAAAATCATCGAATTTAGCAATAATTTGACGTTTATCATCCCCTTTTCCTTTACGTGATTTAAACAAAATATCATCGAATTAGGCAATATTTTGCCGTTTTTCCACGTTTTTGTGAATTTTCAGTTTATTGGTATTAATTCATTATATATACGATAAAAATGATGCAAACACATAATTGATATGATAATAACCTTAAATACGTCATTTTCAATCAACTATTTGTTTCTCGTTAAAATACTGAGTAAGATATTGAAAAGGGGAGAAGTTCTGTTTTTATTGCATATATCAACGTTTCAGCCGGAATAGAGCGGTTTTACGTGTACATCTTCCATTCGTAATATAAACGGAAAATCAGGAACATTTTAGTTAATGCTAATGAAAACACATTGTTTTTTATCATTTGTATTGAAAACAACATTGTCATATTTCTTTTCTTGGATCTAAATAATACGAAACTCGCTCCATGATTTGAAGTTAAAATCCTCAAATATTGTATAATAGTGACTTTTTCACGTTAATCATGTAGTTTGATATTACGTAAATATATTCATTTTTACCAATATTTCGATACTATTTCATGTAGTCTCACGATATGTGATTTGGCTTTCAAATCTCAGAATGTCGCATAATATTGCATTTTAAGCATGTTTTCTCGCATTTTGTTTCGTACGAAAAATCGTCTAATTTAGCAATATTTTGACGTTTCTCATCCACTTTTCCTCTATGTGATTTAAACAAAATATCATTGAATTAGGCAATATTTTGCCGTTTTTCCACGTTTTTGTGAATTTTCAGTCTATATACGATAAAAATGATGCAAACACATAATTGATTAGATAATAACCTTAAATACTTCATTTTCAATCATCTATTTGTTTCTCGTTAAAATACTGTGTAACATATTGAAAAGGGGAGAAGTTCGGTTTTTATTGCATATATCGACGTTTCAGCCGGATTAGAGCGGTTTTACGTGTACATCTTCCATCGGTAATATAAACGGAAAATCAAGAACATTTTAGTTAATTCTAATAGTGAAAACCCTCATATATGGTAAAATAGTGACTTTTTTCACGTTTTTCATGTAGTGTGATTTTACGTAAATATATACGTTTTTACCAATATTTCGATACTATTTCATGTAGTATTACGATATGTGATTTGGCCTTCAAATCTCAGAATTTCGCATAATATTGCATTTTAAGCAAGTTTTCTTGCATTTTGTTTTGTACGAAAAATCGTCGAATTTAGCAATATTTTGACGTTTATCATCTCCTTTTCCTTTATGTGATTTAAACAAAATATCATCGAATTAGGCAATATTTTGACGTTTTTCCACGTTTTTGTGAATTTTCAGTCTATGGGTATTATTCATTATATATACGAAAAAAATGATGCAAACACATAATTGATTAGATAATAACCTTAAATACTTCATTTTCAATCATCTATTTGTTTCTCGTTAAAATACTGTGTAAGATATTGAAAAGGGGAGAAGTTCGGTTTTTATTGCATATATCGACGTTTCAGCCGGATTAGAGCGGTTTTACGTGTACATCTTCCATCGGTAATATAAACGGAAAATCAAGAACATTTTAGTTAATTCTAATAGTGAAAACCCTCATATATGGTAAAATAGTGACTTTTTTCACGTTTTTCATGTAGTGTGATTTTACGTAAATATATACGTTTTTACCAATATTTCGATACTATTTCATGTAGTATTACGATATGTGATTTGGCCTTCAAATCTCAGAATTTCGCATAATATTGCATTTTAAGCAAGTTTTCTTGCATTTTGTTTTGTACGAAAAATCGTCGAATTTAGCAATATTTTGACGTTTATCATCTCCTTTTCCTTTATGTGATTTAAACAAAATATCATCGAATTAGGCAATATTTTGCCGTTTTTCCACGTTTTTGTGAATTTTCAGTCTATGGGTATTATTCATTATATATACGAAAAAAATGATGCAAACACATAATTGATTAGATAATAACCTTAAATACTTCATTTTCAATCATCTATTTGTTCCTCGTTAAAATACTGTGTAAGATATTGAAAAGGGGAGAAGTTCGGTTTTTATTGCATATATCGACGTTTCAGCCGGATTAGAGCGGTTTTACGTGTACATCTTCCATCGGTAATATAAACCGAAAGTCAAGAACATTTTAGTTAATGCTAATGAAAACACACTGTTTTTTTATCATTTGTATTGGAAACAACATTGTCATATGACTTTAATTAGATCTAAATAATACGAAACCTCGCTCTATGATTTGAAGTTAAAACCCTCATATATGGTAAAATAGTGAACTTTTTCACGTTTTTCATGTGTGATTTTACGTAAAAGTATACGTTTTTACCAATATTTCAATACTATTTCATGTAGTATCACGATATGTGATTTGGCCTTCAAATCTCAGAATTTCGCATAATATTGCAATTTAAGCAAGTTTTTTTGCATTTTGTTTTGTACGAAAAATCGTCGAATTTAGCAATATTTTGACGTTTATCATCTCCTTTTCCTTTATGTGATTTAAACAAAATATGATCGAATTAGGCAATACTTTGCCGTTTTTCAACGTTTTTGTGAATTTTCAGTCTATGGGTATTAATTCATTATATATACGATAAAAATGATGCAAACACATAATTGATTAGATAATAACCTTAAATACTTCATTTTCAATCATCTATTTGTTTCTCGTTAAAATGCTGAGTAAGATATTGAAAAGGGGAGAAGTTCGGTTTTTATTGCATATATCGACGTTTCAGCCGGATTAGAGCGGTTTTACGTGTACATCTTCCATCGGCAATATAAACGGAAAATCAAGAACATTTTAGTTTATTCTAATGAAAACACATTGTTTTTTATCATTTGTATTGAAAACAACATTGTCATATATCTTTTCTTGGATCTAAATAATACGAAACTTCGCTCTATGATTTGAAGTTAAAATCCTCAAATATTGTATAATAGTGACTTTTTCGTATTATTCATGTAGTTTGATATTACGTAAATATATTCATTTTTACCAATATTTCGATACTATTTCATGTAGTATCACGATATGTGATTTAGCCTTCAAATCTCAGAATTTCGCATAATATTGCATTTTAAGCAAGTTTTCTTGCATTTTGTTTCGTACGAAAAATCATCGAATTTAGCAATATTTTGACGTTTATCATCCACTTTTCCTCTATGTGATTTAAACAAAATATCGTCGAATTAGGCAATATTTTGCCGTTTTTCCACGTTTTTGTGAATTTTCAGTTTATGGGTTTAATTCATTATATATACGATAAAAATAATGCAAACACATAATTGATTAGATAATAACCTTAAATACTTCATTTTCAATCATCTATTTGTTTCTCGTTAAAATACTGTGTAAGATATTGAAAAGGGGAGAAGTTCGGTTTTATTGCATATATCGACGTTTCAGCCGGATTAGAGCGGTTTTACGTGTACATCTTCCATCGGTAAAATAAACGGAAAATCAAGAACATTTTAGTTAATGCTAATGAAAACACATTGTTTTTTATCATTTGTATTGGAAACATCATTGTCATATGTCTTTTCTTGGATCTAAATAATGCGAAACCTCGCTCTATGATTTGAAGTTAAAATCCTCATATATGGTAAAATAGTGACTTTTTTCACGTTTTTCATGTTGTGTGATTTTACGTAAATATATACGTTTTTACCAATATTTCGATACTATTTCATGTAGTATCACGATATGTGATTTGGCCTTCAAATCTCAGAATTTCGCATAATATTGCATTTTAAGCAAGTTTTCTTGCATTTTATTTTGTACGAAAAATCGTCGAATTTAGCAATATTTTGACGTTTATCATCTCCTTTTCCTTTATGTGATTTAAACAAAATATCATCGAATTAGGCAATATTTTGCCGTTTTTCCACGTTTTTGTGAATTTTCAGTTTATGGGTTTAATTCATTATATATACGATAAAAATGATGCAAACACATAATTGATTAGATAGTAACCTTAAATACTTCATTTTCAATCAACTATTTGTTTCTCGTTAAAATACTGAGTAAGATATTAAAAAGGGGAGAAGTTCTGTTTTTATTGCATATATCGACGTTTCAGCCGGAATAGAGAGTTTTTCGTGTACATTTTCCATAGGTAATATAAACGGAAAATTAGGAACATTTTAGTTAGTGCTAATGAAAACACATTGTTTTTTATCATTTGTATTGAAAACAACATTGTCATATTTCTTTTCTTGGATCTAAATAATACGAAACTCGCTCCATGATTTGAAGTTTAAAATCCTCAAATATTGTATAATAGTGACTTTATCACGTTAATCATGTAGTTTGATATTACGTAAATATATTCATTTTTACCAATATTTCGATACTATTTCATGTAGTCTCACGATATGTGATTTGGCTTTCAAATCTCAGAATGTCGCATAATATTGCATTTTAAGCATGTTTTCTCGCATTTTGTTTCGTACGAAAAATCGTCTAATTTAGCAATATTTTGACGTTTACCATCCACTTTTCCTCTATGTGATTTAAACAAAATATCATCGAATTAGGCAATATTTTGCCGTTTTTCCACGTTTAGGTGAATTTTCAGTTTATGGGTTTAATTCATTATATATACGATAAAAATGATTCAAACACATAATTGATAAGATAATAACCTTAAATAGTTCATTTTCAATCATCTATTTGTTTCTCGTTAAAATACTGTGTAAGATATTGAAAAGGGGAGAAGTTCGGTTTTTATTGCATATATCGACGTTTCAGCCGGATTAGAGCGGTTTTACGTGTACATCTTCCATTGGTAATATAAACGGAAAATCAAGAACATTTTAGTTAATTCTAATGAAAACATATTGTTTTTTATCATTTGTATTGGAAACAACATTGTCATATGTCTTTTCTTAGATCTAAATAATACGAAACCTCGCTCTATGATTTGAAGTTAAAACCCTCATATATGGTAAAATAGTGACTTTTTTCACGTTTTTCATGTAGTGTGATTTTACGTAAATATATACGTTTTTACCAATATTTCGATACTATTTCATGTAGTATTACGATATGTGATTTGGCCTTCAAATATCAGAATTTCGCATAATATTGCATTTTAAGCAAGTTTTCTTGCATTTTGTTTTGTACGAAAAATCGTCGAATTTAGCAATATTTTGACGTTTATCATCTCCTTTTCCTTTATGTGATTTAAACAAAATATCATCGAATTAGGCAATATTTTGCCGTTTTTCCACGTTTTTGTGAATTTTCAGTCTATGGGTATTATTCATTATATATACGAAAAAAATGATGCAAACACATAATTGATTAGATAATAACCTTAAATACTTCATTTTCAATCATCTATTTGTTTCTCGTTAAAATACTGTGTAAGATATTGAAAAGGGGAGAAGTTCGGTTTTTATTGCATATATCGACGTTTCAGCCGGATTAGAGCGGTTTTACGTGAACATCTTCCATCGGTAAAATAAACGGAAAATCAAGAACATTTTAGTTAATGCTAATGAAAACACATTGTGTTTTATCATTTGTATTGGAAACATCATTGTCATATGTCTTTTCTTAGATCTAAATAATACGAAACCTCGCTCTATGATTTGAAGTTAAAACCCTCATATATGGTAAAATAGTGAACTTTTTCACGTTTTTTATGTGTGATTTTACGTAAAAATATACGTTTTTACCAATATTTCGATACTATTTCATGTAGTATCACGATATGTGATTTGGCCTTCAAATCTCAGAATTTCGCATAATATTGCAATTTAAGCAAGTTTTCTTGCATTTTGTTTTGTACGAAAAATCGTCGAATTTAGCAATATTTTGACGTTTATCATCTCCTTTTCCTTTATGTGATTTAAACAAAATATGATCGAATTAGGCAATACTTTGCCGTTTTCAACGTTTTTGTGAATTTTCAGTCTATGGGTATTAATTCATTATATATACGATAAAAATGATGCAAACACATAATTGATTAGATAATAACCTTAAATACTTCATTTTCAATCATCTATTTGTTTCTCGTTAAAATATTGTGTAAGATATTGAAAAGGGGAGAAGTTCGGTTTTATTGCATATATCGACGTTTCAGCCGGATTAGAGCGGTTTTACGTGAACATCTTCCATCGGTAAAATAAACGGAAAATCAAGAACATTTTAGTTAATGCTAATGAAAACACATTGTGTTTTATCATTTGTATTGGAAACATCATTGTCATATGTCTTTTCTTAGATCTAAATAATACGAAACCTCGCTCTATGATTTGAAGTTAAAACCCTCATATATGGTAAAATAGTGACTTTTTTCACGTTTTTCATGCAGTGTGATTTTACGTATATATATACGTTTTTACCAATATTTCGATACTATTTCATGTAGTATGACGATATGTGATTTGGTCTTCAAATCTCAGAATTTCGCATAATATTGCATTTTAAGCAAGTTTTCTTGCATTTTGTTTCGTACGAAAAATCATCGAATTTAGCAATATTTTGACGTTTATCATCCACTTTTCCTCTATGTGCTTTAAACAAAATATCATCGAATTAGGCAATATTTTGCCGTTTTTCCACGTTTTTGTGAATTTTCAGTTTATGGTTTAATTCATTATATATACGATAAAAATGATGCAAACACATAATTGATTAGATAATAACCTTAAATACTTCATTTTCAATCATCTATTTGTTCCTCGTTAAAATACTGTGTAAGATATTGAAAAGGGGAGAAGTTCGGTTTTTATTACATATATCGACGTTTCAGCTTTATTAGAGCGGTTTTACGTGTACATCTTCCATCGGTAATATAAACGGAAAATCAAGAACATTTTAGTTAATGCTAATGAAAACACATTGTTTTTTATCATTTGTATTGAAAACAACATTGTCATATATCTTTTCTTGGATCTAAATAATACGAAACCTCGCTCTATGATTTGAAGTCAAAATCCTCAAATATTGTATAATAGTGACTTTTTCACGTTAATCATGTAGTTTGATATTACGTAAATATATTTATTTTTACCAATATTTCGATACAATTTCATGTAGTATCACGATATGTGATTTGGCCTTCAAATCTCAGAATGTCGCATAATATTGCATTTTAAGCAAGTTTTCTTGCATTTTGTTTCGTACGAAAAATCATCGAATTTAGCAATATTTTGACGTTTATCATCCACTTTTCCTCTATGTGATTTAAACAAAATATCATCGAATTAGGCAATATTTTGCCGTTTTTCCACGTTTATGTGAATTTTCAGTTTATGGGTTTAATTCATTATATATAGGATAAAAATGATGCAAGCACATAATTGATTTGATAATAACCTTAAATACTTAATTTTCAATCAACTATTTGTTTCTCGTTAAAATTCTGAGTAAGATATTAAAAAAGGGAAAAGTTCTGTTTTTATTGCATATATCGACGTTTCAGCCGGAATAGAGCGTTTTTCGTGTACATTTTCCATTGGTAATATAAACGGAAAATCAGGAACATTTTAGTTAATTCTAATGAAAACACATTGATTTTTATCATTTGTATTCGAAACAATATTGTCATATGTCTTTTCTTGGATCTAAATAATACGAAACCTCGCTCTATGATTTGAAGTTAAAATCCTCATATATGGTAAAATAGTGACTTTTTTCACGTTAATCATGTAGTTTGATATTACGTAAATATATTCATTTTTACCAATATTTCGATACTATTTCATGTAGTATCACGATATGTGATTTGGCCTTCAAATCTCAGAATGTCGCATAATATTGCATTTTAAGCAAATTTTCTTACATTTTGTTTCGTACGAAAAATCATAGAATTTAGCAATATTTTGATATTTATCATCCACTTTTCCTCAATGTGATTTAAACAAAATATCATCGAATTAGGCAATATTTTGCCGTTTTTCCATGTTTTTGTGAATTTTCAGTTTATGGGTTTAATTCTTTATATATACGATAAAAATGATGCAAACACATAATTGATTAGATAGTAACCTTAAATACTTCATTTTCAATCAACTATTTGTTTCTCGTTAAAATACTGTTAGATATTGAAAAGGGGAGAAGTTCGGTTTTTATTGCATATATCGACGTTTCAGCCGGATTAGAGCGGTTTTACGTGTACATCTTCCATCGGTAATATAAACGGAAAATCAAGAACATTTTAGTTAATGCTAATGAAAACACATTGTTTTTTATCATTTGTATTGGAAACAACAATGTCATATGTCTTTTCTTAGATCTAAATAATGCGAAACCTCGCTCTATGATTTGAAGTTAAAACCCTCATATATGGTAAAATAGTGATTTTTTTTCACGTTTTTCATGTAGTGTGATTATAACGTAAACATATACGTTTTTACCAATATTTCGATACTATTTCATGTAGTATCACGATATGTGATTTGGCTTTCAAATCTCAGAATTTCGCATAATATTGCATTTTAAGCAAGTTTTCTTGCATTTTGTTTTGTACGAAAAATCGTCGAATTTAGCAATATTTTGACGTTTATCATCTCCTTTTCCTTTATGTGATTTAAAGAAAATATCATCGAATTAGGCAATATTTTGCCGTTTTTCCACGTTTTTGTGAATTTTCAGTTTATGGGTTTAATTCATTATATATACGATAAAAATGATGCAAACACATAATTGATTAGATAGTAACCTTAAATACTTCATTTTCAATCAACTATTTGTTTCTCGTTAAAATACTGAGTAAGATATTAAAAAGGGGAGAAGTTCTGTTTTTATTGCATATATCGACGTTTCAGCCGGAATAGAGCGTTTTTCGTGTACATTTTCCATAGGTAATATAAACGGAAAATCAGGAACATTTTAGTTAATGCTAATGAAAACACATTGTTTTTTATCATTTGTATTGAAAACAACATTGTCATATTTCTTTTCTTGGATCTAAATAATACGAAACTCGCTCCATGATTTGAAGTTAAAATCCTCAAATATTGTATAATAGTGACTTTTTCACGTTAATCATGTAGTTTGATATTACGTAAATATATTCATTTTTACCAATATTTCGATACTATTTCATGTAGTCTCACGATATGTGATTTGGCTTTCAAATCTCAGAATGTCGCATAATATTGCATTTTAAGCATGTTTTCTCGCATTTTGTTTCGTACGAAAAATCGTCTAATTTAGCAATATTTTGACGTTTCTCATCCACTTTTCCTCTATGTGATTTAAACAAAATATCATTGAATTAGGCAATATTTTGCCGTTTTTCCACGTTTTTGTGAATTTTCAGTCTATATACGATAAAAATGATGCAAACACATAATTGATTAGATAATAACCTTAAATACTTCATTTTCAATCATCTATTTGTTTCTCGTTAAAATACTGTGTAAGATATTGAAAAGGGGAGAAGTTCTGTTTTTATTGCATATATCGACGTTTCAGCCGGATTAGAGCGGTTTTACGTGTACATCTTCCATCGGTAATATAAACGGAAAATCAAGAACATTTTAGTTAATTCTAATGAAAACACATTGTTTTTTATCATTTGTATTGAAAACAACATTGTCATATGTCTTTTCTTAGTTCTAAATAATACGAAACCTAGCTCTATGAATTGAAGTTAAAACCCTCATATATGGTAAAATAGTGACTTTTTTCACGTTTTTCATGCAGTGTGATTTTACGTATATATATACGTTTTTACCAATATTTCGATACTATTTCATGTAGTATCGCGATATGTGATTTGGTCTTCAAATCTCAGAATTTCGCATAATATTGCATTTTAAGCAAGTTTTCTTGCATTTTGTTTCGTACGAAAAATCATCGAATTTAGCAATATTTTGACGTTTATCATCCACTTTTCCTCTATGTGCTTTAAACAAAATATCATCGAATTAGGCAATATTTTGCCGTTTTTCCACGTTTTTGTGAATTTTCA
Organism: Procambarus clarkii; assembly: GCF_040958095.1. Classification (NCBI taxonomy): domain Eukaryota; kingdom Metazoa; phylum Arthropoda; class Malacostraca; order Decapoda; family Cambaridae; genus Procambarus; species Procambarus clarkii. Next base: position 1,038,654 of record NC_091201.1, read on the forward strand.
GTTTATGGTTTAATTCATTATATATACGATAAAAATGATGCAAACACATAATTGATTAGATAATAACCTTAAATACTTCATTTTCAATCATCTATTTGTTTCTCGTTAAAATACTGTGTAAGATATTGAAAAGGGGAGAAGTTCGGTTTTTATTGCATATATCGACGTTTCAGCTTTATTAGAGCGGTTTTACGTGTACATCTTCCATCGGTAATATAAACGGAAAATCAAGAACATTTTAGTTAATGCTAATGAAAACACATTGTTTTTTATCATTTGTATTGAAAACAACATTGTCATATATCTTTTCTTGGATCTAAATAATACGAAACCTCGCTCTATGATTTGAAGTCAAAATCCTCAAATATTGTATAATAGTGACTTTTTCACGTTAATCATATAGTTTGATATTACGTAAATATATTCATTTTTACCAATATTTCGATACAATTTCATGTAGTATCACGATATGTGATTTGGCCTTCAAATCTCAGAATGTCGCATAATATTGCATTTTAAGCAAGTTTTCTTGCATTTTGTTTCGTACGAAAAATCATCGAATTTAGCAATATTTTGACGTTTATCATCCACTTTTCCTCTATGTGATTTAAACAAAATATCATCGAATTAGGCAATATTTTGCCGTTTTTCCACGTTTATGTGAATTTTCAGTTTATGGGTTTAATTCATTATATATAGGATAAAAATGATGCAAGCACATAATTGATTTGATAATAACCTTAAATACTTCATTTTCAATCAACTATTTGTTTCTCGTTAAAATTCTGAGTAAGATATTAAAAAAGGGAAAAGTTCTGTTTTTATTGCATATATCGACGTTTCAGCCGGAATAGAGCGTTTTTCGTGTACATTTTCCATAGGTAATATAAACGGAAAATCAGGAACATTTTAGTTAATTCTAATGAAAACACATTGATTTTTATCATTTGTATTCGAAACAATATTGTCATATGTCTTTTCTTGGATCTAAATAATACGAAACCTCGCTCTATGATTTGAAGTTAAAATCCTCATATATGGTAAAATAGTGACTTTTTTCACGTTAATCATGTAGTTTGATATTACGTAAATATATTCATTTTTACCAATATTTCGATACTATTTCATGTAGTATCACGATATGTGATTTGGCCTTCAAATCTCAGAATGTCGCATAATATTGCATTTTAAGCAAATTTTCTTACATTTTGTTTCGTACGAAAAATCATAGAATTTAGCAATATTTTGATATTTATCATCCACTTTTCCTCTATGTGATTTAAACAAAATATCATCGAATTAGGCAATATTTTGCCGTTTTTCCATGTTTTTGTGAATTTTCAGTTTATGGGTTTAATTCTTTATATATACGATAAAAATGATGCAAACACATAATTGATTAGATAGTAACCTTAAATACTTCATTTTCAATCAACTATTTGTTTCTCGTTAAAATACTGTTAGATATTGAAAAGGGGAGAAGTTCGGTTTTTATTGCATATATCGACGTTTCAGCCGGATTAGAGCGGTTTTACGTGTACATCTTCCATCGGTAATATAAACGGAAAATAAAGAACATTTTAGTTAATGCTAATGAAAACACATTGTTTTTTATCATTTGTATTGGAAACAACAATGTCATATGTCTTTTCTTAGATCTAAATAATGCGAAACCTCGCTCTATGATTTGAAGTTAAAACCCTCATATATGGTAAAATAGTGATTTTTTTTCACGTTTTTCATGTAGTGTGATTATAACGTAAACATATACGTTTTTACCAATATTTCGATACTATTTCATGTAGTATCACGATATGTGATTTGGCTTTCATATCTCAGAATTTCGCATAATATTGCATTTTAAGCAAGTTTTCTTGCATTTTGTTTTGTACGAAAAATCGTCGAATTTAGCAATATTTTGACGTTTATCATCTCCTTTTCCTTTATGTGATTTAAAGAAAATATCATCGAATTAGGCAATATTTTGCCGTTTTTCCACGTTTTTGTGAATTTTCAGTTTATGGGTTTAATTCATTATATATACGATAAAAATGATGCAAACACATAATTGATTAGATAGTAACCTTAAATACTTCATTTTCAATCAACTATTTGTTTCTCGTTAAAATACTGAGTAAGATATTAAAAAGGGGAGAAGTTCTGTTTTTATTGCATATATCGACGTTTCAGCCGGAATAGAGCGTTTTTCGTGTACATTTTCCATAGGTAATATAAACGGAAAATCAGGAACATTTTAGTTAATGCTAATGAAAACACATTGTTTTTTATCATTTGTATTGACAACAACATTGTCATATTTCTTTTCTTGGATCTAAATAATACGAAACTCGCTCCATGATTTGAAGTTAAAATCCTCAAATATTGTATAATAGTGACTTTTTCACGTTAATCATGTAGTTTGATATTACGTAAATATATTCATTTTTACCAATATTTCGATACTATTTCATGTAGTCTCACGATATGTGATTTGGCTTTCAAATCTCAGAATGTCGCATAATATTGCATTTTAAGCATGTTTTCTCGCATTTTGTTTCGTACGAAAAATCGTCTAATTTAGCAATATTTTGACGTTTCTCATCCACTTTTCCTCTATGTGATTTAAACAAAATATCATTGAATTAGGCAATATTTTGCCGTTTTTCCACGTTTTTGTGAATTTTCAGTCTATATACGATAAAAATGATGCAAACACATAATTGATTAGATAATAACCTTAAATACTTCATTTTCAATCATCTATTTGTTTCTCGTTAAAATACTGTGTAAGATATTGAAAAGGGGAGAAGTTCTGTTTTTATTGCATATATCGACGTTTCAGCCGGATTAGAGCGGTTTTACGTGTACATCTTCCATCGGTAATATAAACGGAAAATCAAGAACATTTTAGTTAATTCTAATGAAAACACATTGTTTTTTATCATTTGTATTGAAAACAACATTGTCATATGTCTTTTCTTAGTTCTAAATAATACGAAACCTAGCTCTATGAATTGAAGTTAAAACCCTCATATATGGTAAAATAGTGACTTTTTTCACGTTTTTCATGCAGTGTGATTTTACGTATATATATACGTTTTTACCAATATTTCGATACTATTTCATGTAGTATCGCGATATGTGATTTGGTCTTCAAATCTCAGAATTTCGCATAATATTGCATTTTAAGCAAGTTTTCTTGCATTTTGTTTCGTACGAAAAATCATCGAATTTAGCAATATTTTGACGTTTATCATCCACTTTTCCTCTATGTGCTTTAAACAAAATATCATCGAATTAGGCAATATTTTGCCGTTTTTCCACGTTTTTGTGAATTTTCAGTTTATGGTTTAATTCATTATATATACGATAAAAATGATGCAAACACATAATTGATTAGATAATAACCTTAAATACTTCATTTTCAATCATCTATTTGTTTCTCGTTAAAATACTGTGTAAGATATTGAAAAGGGGAGAAGTTCGGTTTTTATTGCATATATCGACGTTTCAGCTTTATTAGAGCGGTTTTACGTGTACATCTTCCATCGGTAATATAAACGGAAAATCAAGAACATTTTAGTTAATGCTAATGAAAACACATTGTTTTTTATCATTTGTATTGAAAACAACATTGTCATATATCTTTTCTTGGATCTAAATAATACGAAACCTCGCTCTATGATTTGAAGTCAAAATCCTCAAATATTGTATAATAGTGACTTTTTCACGTTAATCATATAGTTTGATATTACGTAAATATATTCATTTTTACCAATATTTCGATACAATTTCATGTAGTATCACGATATGTGATTTGGCCTTCAAATCTCAGAATGTCGCATAATATTGCATTTTAAGCAAGTTTTCTTGCATTTTGTTTCGTACGAAAAATCATCGAATTTAGCAATATTTTGACGTTTATCATCCACTTTTCCTCTATGTGATTTAAACAAAATATCATCGAATTAGGCAATATTTTGCCGTTTTTCCACGTTTATGTGAATTTTCAGTTTATGGGTTTAATTCATTATATATAGGATAAAAATGATGCAAGCACATAATTGATTTGATAATAACCTTAAATACTTCATTTTCAATCAACTATTTGTTTCTCGTTAAAATTCTGAGTAAGATATTAAAAAAGGGAAAAGTTCTGTTTTTATTGCATATATCGACGTTTCAGCCGGAATAGAGCGTTTTTCGTGTACATTTTCCATAGGTAATATAAACGGAAAATCAGGAACATTTTAGTTAATTCTAATGAAAACACATTGATTTTTATCATTTGTATTCGAAACAATATTGTCATATGTCTTTTCTTGGATCTAAATAATACGAAACCTCGCTCTATGATTTGAAGTTAAAATCCTCATATATGGTAAAATAGTGACTTTTTTCACGTTAATCATGTAGTTTGATATTACGTAAATATATTCATTTTTACCAATATTTCGATACTATTTCATGTAGTATCACGATATGTGATTTGGCCTTCAAATCTCAGAATGTCGCATAATATTGCATTTTAAGCAAATTTTCTTACATTTTGTTTCGTACGAAAAATCATAGAATTTAGCAATATTTTGATATTTATCATCCACTTTTCCTCTATGTGATTTAAACAAAATATCATCGAATTAGGCAATATTTTGCCGTTTTTCCATGTTTTTGTGAATTTTCAGTTTATGGGTTTAATTCTTTATATATACGATAAAAATGATGCAAACACATAATTGATTAGATTAGTAACCTTAAATACTTCATTTTCAATCAACTATTTGTTTCTCGTTAAAATACTGTTAGATATTGAAAAGGGGAGAAGTTCGGTTTTTATTGCATATATCGACGTTTCAGCCGGATTAGAGCGGTTTTACGTGTACATCTTCCATCGGTAATATAAACGGAAAATCAAGAACATTTTAGTTAATGCTAATGAAAACACATTGTTTTTTATCATTTGTATTGGAAACAACAATGTCATATGTCTTATCTTAGATCTAAATAATGCGAAACCTCGCTCTATGATTTGAAGTTAAAACCCTCATATATGGTAAAATAGTGATTTTTTTTTCACGTTTTTCATGTAGTGTGATTATAACGTAAACATATACGTTTTTACCAATATTTCGATACTATTTCATGTAGTATCACGATATGTGATTTGGCTTTCAAATCTCAGAATTTCGCATAATATTGCATTTTAAGCAAGTTTTCTTGCATTTTGTTTTGTACGAAAAATCGTCGAATTTAGCAATATTTTGACGTTTATCATCTCCTTTTCCTTTATGTGATTTAAAGAAAATATCATCGAATTAGGCAATATTTTGCCGTTTTTCCACGTTTTTGTGAATTTTCAGTTTATGGGTTTAATTCATTATATATACGATAAAAATGATGCAAACACATAATTGATTAGATAGTAACCTTAAATACTTCATTTTCAATCAACTATTTGTTTCTCGTTAAAATACTGAGTAAGATATTAAAAAGGGGAGAAGTTCTGTTTTTATTGCATATATCGACGTTTCAGCCGGAATAGAGCGTTTTTCGTGTACATTTTCCATAGGTAATATAAACGGAAAATCAGGAACATTTTAGTTAATGCTAATGAAAACACATTGTTTTTTATCATTTGTATTGAAAACAACATTGTCATATTTCTTTTCTTGGATCTAAATAATACGAAACTCGCTCCATGATTTGAAGTTAAAATCCTCAAATATTGTATAATAGTGACTTTTTCACGTTAATCATGTAGTTTGATATTACGTAAATATATTCATTTTTACCAATATTTCGATACTATTTCATGTAGTCTCACGATATGTGATTTGGCTTTCAAATCTCAGAATGTCGCATAATATTGCATTTTAAGCATGTTTTCTCGCATTTTGTTTCGTACGAAAAATCGTCTAATTTAGCAATATTTTGACGTTTCTCATCCACTTTTCCTCTATGTGATTTAAACAAAATATCATTGAATTAGGCAATATTTTGCCGTTTTTCCACGTTTTTGTGAATTTTCAGTCTATATACGATAAAAATGATGCAAACACATAATTGATTAGATAATAACCTTAAATACTTCATTTTCAATCATCTATTTGTTTCTCGTTAAAATACTGTGTAAGATATTGAAAAGGGGAGAAGTTCTGTTTTTATTGCATATATCGACGTTTCAGCCGGATTAGAGCGGTTTTACGTGTACATCTTCCATCGGTAATATAAACGGAAAATCAAGAACATTTTAGTTAATTCTAATGAAAACACATTGTTTTTTATCATTTGTATTGAAAACAACATTGTCATATGTCTTTTCTTAGTTCTAAATAATACGAAACCTAGCTCTATGAATTGAAGTTAAAACCCTCATATATGGTAAAATAGTGACTTTTTTCACGTTTTTCATGCAGTGTGATTTTACGTATATATATACGTTTTTACCAATATTTCGATACTATTTCATGTAGTATCGCGATATGTGATTTGGTCTTCAAATCTCAGAATTTCGCATAATATTGCATTTTAAGCAAGTTTTCTTGCATTTTGTTTCGTACGAAAAATCATCGAATTTAGCAATATTTTGACGTTTATCATCCACTTTTCCTCTATGTGCTTTAAACAAAATATCATCGAATTAGGCAATATTTTGCCGTTTTTCCACGTTTTTGTGAATTTTCAGTTTATGGTTTAATTCATTATATATACGATAAAAATGATGCAAACACATAATTGATTAGATAATAACCTTAAATACTTCATTTTCAATCATCTATTTGTTTCTCGTTAAAATACTGTGTAAGATATTGAAAAGGGGAGAAGTTCGGTTTTTATTGCATATATCGACGTTTCAGCTTTATTAGAGCGGTTTTACGTGTACATCTTCCATCGGTAATATAAACGGAAAATCAAGAACATTTTAGTTAATGCTAATGAAAACTCATTGTTTTTTATCATTTGTATTGAAAACAACATTGTCATATATCTTTTCTTGGATCTAAATAATACGAAACCTCGCTCTATGATTTGAAGTCAAAATCCTCAAATATTGTATAATAGTGACTTTTTCACGTTAATCATGTAGTTTGATATTACGTAAATATATTCATTTTTACCAATATTTCGATACAATTTCATGTAGTATCACGATATCTGATTTGGCCTTCAAATCTCAGAATGTCGCATAATATTGCATTTTAAGCAAGTTTTCTTGCATTTTGTTTCGTACGAAAAATCATCGAATTTAGCAATATTTTGGCGTTTATCATCTACTTTTCCTCTATGTGATTTAAACAAAATATCATCGAATTAGGCAATATTTTGCCGTTTTTCCACGTTTATGTGAATTTTCAGTTTATGGGTTTAATTCATTATATATAGGATAAAAATGATGCAAGCACATAATTGATTTGATAATAACCTTAAATACTTCATTTTCAATCAACTATTTGTTTCTCGTTAAAATTCTGAGTAAGATATTAAAAAAGGGAAAAGTTCTGTTTGTATTGCATATATCGACGTTTCAGCCGGAATAGAGCGTTTTTCGTGTACATTTTCCATAGGTAATATAAACGGAAAATCAGGAACATTTTAGTTAATTCTAATGAAAACACATTGATTTTTATCATTTGTATTCGAAACAACATTGGCATATGTCTTTTCTTGGATCTAAATAATACGAAACCTCGCTCTATGATTTGAAGTTAAAATCCTCATATATGGTAAAATAGTGACTTTTTTCACGTTAATCATGTAGTTTGATATTATGTAAATATATTCATTTTTACCAATATTTCGATACTATTTCATGTAGTATCACGATATGTGATTTGGCCTTCAAATCTCAGAATGTCGCATAATATTGCATTTTAAGCAAATTTTCTTACATTTTGTTTCGTACGAAAAATCATAGAATTTAGCAATATTTTGATATTTATCATCCACTTTTCCTCTATGTGATTTAAACAAAATATCATCGAATTAGGCAATATTTTGCCGTTTTTCCACGTTTATGTGAATTTTCAGTTTATGGGTTTAATTCATTATATATGAGAGCGATTCCGAGGCTTAAGAGAGTGATGCAGAGGCCTCAAGAGAGGGATTTTGAGGCTTAAGAGAGGGATGAAAAGGCTGAAAAAAGTGATGCAGAGGCTCAAGAGAGGGATGCAGAGGCTCAAGAGAGTGATTCAGAGGCTTACGAGAGTGATGTAGAGGTTTAGGAGAGGGATGCAGATGCTTAAGAGGATGATGCAGAGGCTCAAGAGAGTGATGCAGAGGCTCAAGAGAGTGATGCAGAGGCTTAAGAGAGGGATGCAGAGGCTCAAGAGAGTGATGCAGAGGCTTAAGAGAGGGATGCAGAGGCTCAAGAGAATGATGCAGAGGCTCAAGAGAAGGAAGCTGAGTTTCCAGAGAGGGATGCAGAAGCTCAAGAGAGTGATGCAGAGGCTGAAGAGAGTGATGCAGAGGCTCAAGAGAGTGATGCAGAGGCTTAAGAGAGGGATGCAGAGGCTGAGGAGAATGATGCAGAGGCTCAAGAGAGCGATTCAGAGGCTCTAGAGAGGGATGCAGAGGCTTAAGAGAGTGATGCAGAGTCTGTAGAGAGTGTTGCAGAGGCTCAAGAGAGGGATGCAGAGGCTCAAGAGAGTGATGCAGAGATTCAAGAGATATATGCAGAGGCTCAAGAGAGTGATGCAGAGGCTTACGAGAGTGATGCAGAGGCTTAAGAGAGTGACGCTGAGGCTCAACAGAGTGATGCAGAGGCTCAAGAGAGTGATGTAGAGGCTCAAGAGAGTGATGCAGAGGCTCAAGAGAGTGATGCAGAGGATCATGAGAGTGATGCAGAGGCTAAAGAGAGTGATGAAGAGGCTTAAGAGAGTGATGCAGAGGCTTAAGTGAGGGATGCAGAGGTTCAAGAGTGTGATGCAGAGGCTCAAGAGAGTGATGCAGATGCTTAGGAGAATGATGCAGAGGCTCAAGAGAGGGATGCAGAGGCTGAAGAGAGTGATGTAGATGCTCAAGAGAGGGATGCAAAGGATGAAGAAAGTGATGCAGAGGCTCAAGAGAGGGATTCAGAGGCTCTAGAGAGGGATGCAGAGGCTTAAGAGAGTGATGCAGAGTCTGAAGAGAGTGTTGCAGAAGCTCAAAAGAGGGATGCAGAGGCACAAGAGAGTGATACAGAGACTCAAGAGAGTTATGCAGAGGCTCAAGAGAGTGATGCAGAGGCTTACGAGACTGATGCAAAGGCTCAAGAGAGGGATGTAGATGCTCAAGAGAGTGATGCAGAAGCTCAAGAGAGTGATGCTGAGGCTTAAGAGAGTGATGCAGAGGCTTAAGAGAGGGGATGCAGAGGCTGAAGAGAGTGATGCAGAGGCTGAAGAGAGTGATGCAGAGGCTTAAGACAGGGATGCAGAGGTTCAAGAGAGGGATGCAGAGGCTCAGGAGAGGGATGCAGGGGCTCCAGGGAGAGATGCAGAGGCTCAAAAGAGGGATGCAGAGACTCTTGAGAGTGATGCAGAGGCTCAAGAGAGGGATGCAGAGGCTTAAGAGAGTGATGCAAAGGCTCTATAGAGGGATACAGAGGTTCAAGAGAGTGATTCAGAGGCTTAGGAGAGTAGTGAGTGGCTTAGGAGAGTGAGGTAGACGTTTAGGAGAGGGATGCACAGGCTCAAGAGAGTGATACAGAGGCTTAAGAGGATGATGCAGAGGCTCAAGAGAGTGATGCAGAGGCTCAAGAGAGGTATGCAGGGGCTCAAGAGAGTGATGCAGAGGCCTGAGAGAGTTATGCAGTGGCCTCAAGAGAGGGATTCAGAGGCTCAAGAGAGTGATGCAGAGGCCTCAAGAGAGGGATTCAGAGGCTTAAGAGAGTGATTCCGAGGCTTTCGAGAGTGATGCAGAGGCTTAGAAGAGTGAGGTTGAGGATTAGGAGAGGGATGCAGAGGCTCAAGTGAGTGATGCAGAGGCTTAAGTGGATGATGCAGAGGCTCAAGAGAGTGATGCAGAGGCTCAAGAGAGGGATGCAGGGGCTCAAGAGAATGATGTAGAGGCTTAAGAGAGGGATGCTGAGGCACAAGAGAATGATGCAGAGGCTCAAGAGAGTGATGCAGAGGATTAGGAGAGGGATGCAGAGGCTTAAGAGAGTGATGCAGAGGGTCAAGAGAGTGATACAGAGGCTCAAGAGAGTGATGTAGAGGGTCAAGAGAGTGATGCAGAGGCTCAAGAGAGTGATGCAGAGACTCACAAGAATGATGCAGAGAATCAAGAGAGGGAAGCCGAGGCTTAAGAGAGTGATGCAGAGGCCGAGGAGAGTGATGCAGAGGCTTAAGAGAGTGATGCAGAGGATGAAGAGAGTGATGCAGAGGCTTAAGAGAGTGATGCAGAGGCTTAGAAGAGGGATGCAGAGGCTTACGAGAGTGATGCAGAGGATCAAGTGAGTGATGCAGAGGCTCGAGAGAGTTATGCAGAGGCCTCAAGAGAGGGATTCCGAGGCTTAAGAGAGTGATGCAGAGGCCTCAAGAGAGGGATTTTGAGGCTTAAGAGAGGGATGAAAAGGCTGAAAAAAGTGATGCAGAGGCTCAAGAGAGGGATGCAGAGGCTCAAGAGAGTGATTCAGAGGCTTACGAGAGTGATGTAGAGGTTTAGGAGAGGGATGCAGATGCTTAAGAGGATGATGCAGAGGCTCAAGAGAGTGATGCAGAGGCTCAAGAGAGTGATGCAGTGGCTCAAGACAGTGATGCAGAGCCTCAAGAGAGTGATTCAGAGGCTTAAGAGTGTGATGCAGAGGCTTAAGAGAGTGATGCTGAGGCTTAAGAGGGGGATGCAGAGGCTCAATAGAGGGATGCAGAGGCTTAAGTGAGGGATGCAGAGGCACAAGAGAGGGATGCAGAGGCTCTTGATAGGGATGCAGAGGCTCAACAGAGGGACGCAGAGGCTTAAGAGAGTGATGCAGAGGCTTAAGAGAGGGATGCAGAGGCTCAAGAGAGGGATGCAGAGGCTCAAGTGAGGGATGCAGAGGCACAAGAGAAGCTGCATCCCTCTCTTGAGCCTCTGCTTCATTCTCAAGAGCCTCTGCATCCCTTACTTGAGCCTCTGCATCCCTCTCTTGAGCGTTTGCATCCCTCTCTTTAGCCTCTGCATCCCTCTCTCAAGCCTCTACATCACTCTCTTAAGCCGCTGCATCACTCTTGTAAGCCTCTGAATCACTCTCTTGAGCCTCTGCATCCCTCTCTTGAGCCTCTGCATCACTCTCTTAAGCCTCTGCATCACTCTCTTAAGCCTCTGAATTCCTGTCTTGAGGCCTCTGCATAACTCTCTCGAGCCTCTGCATCACTCTCTTTATCCTCTTCATCTCTCTCGTAAGCCTCTGAATCACTCTCTTGAGCCTCTGCATCCCTCTCTTGAGCTTCTGCATCCCTCTCTTAAGCCTCTGCATCACTCTCTTAAGCCTCTGCATCACTCTCTAGAGCCTCTGCATCACTCTCTTAAGCCTCTGCTTCTCCTCTTGATCCTCTGCATCACTCTCTTGAGCCTCTGCATCACTCTCTTTATTGTCTGCATCACTCTCTTGAGCCTCTGCATCACTCTCTTAAGCCTCTGCATCACTCTCTTGATCCTCTGCATCACTCTCTTGAGCCTCTGCATCACTCTCTTAAGCCTCGGCCTCCCTCTCTTGATCCTCTACATCACTCTCTTGAGCCTCTGTATCATTCTCTTGAGCCTCTGCATCCCTCTCTTAAGCCTTAACATCATTCTCCTGAGCCTCTGCATCACTCTCGTGAGCCTCTGCATCACTCTCTTAAGCCTCTGCCTTTCTCTCTTGAGCCTCAGCATCACTCTCTAGAGCCTCTGCATCCCTCTCTGGAGCTTCAGCATCCCTCTCTTGAACCTTTTGCAGCACTCTCTTGAGCCTCTGCATCCATCTATTATGCCTCTGCATCACTCTCTTGAGCCTCTGCATCCCACTCTTGAGCCTCTGCGTCACTCTCTTAAGCCTCTGCAACACTCTCTTCAGTCTCTGCATCACTCTCTTAAGCCTCTGCATCACTCTGTTTGGCTTCTGCATCACGCTCTTAGGCCTCTGCTTCCCTCTCTTGATCCTCTGCATCACTCTCTTGAGCCTCTGCATCACTCTCGTGATCCTCTGCATCACTCTCTTCAGCCTCTGCATCACTCTCTTGAGCCTCTACATCACTCTCTTCAGCCTCTGCATTACTCTCTTGAGCCTCTTCATCACTCTCATAAGCCTCTGCATCTCTCTCTGGAGCCTCAGCATCCCTCTCTTGAACCTCTGCAGCACTCATTTGAGCCTCTGCATCATTCTCTTGAACCTCTGCATCCCTCTCTTAAGCCTCTGTATCACTCTGTGGAGCCTCTGCATCCTTCTCTTAAGCCTCTGCATCACTCACTTAAGCCTCTGCATCACTCTCTTGAGCCTCTGCATCACTCTCTTGAGCCTCTGCATCCCTCTCTTAAGCCTCTGCATCACTCTTTTAAGCCTCTGCATCACTCTCTTTACCCTCTGCATCACTCTCTTGAGCCTCTGCATCACTCTCTTCAGCCTCTGCATCCCTCTCTTGAGCCTCTGCATCACTCTCTTGAGCCTATGCATCACTCTCTTGAGCCTCTGCATCACTCCCTTCAGCCTCTGCATCCCTCTCTTGAGCCTCTACATCATTCTCCTAAGGCTCTCCATCCCTCACTTGAGCCTCAGCATCCCTCTCATGAGCCTCTGCATCCCTCTCGTGAGCCTTTGAATCACTCTCTTTAGCCTCTGCATCTCTCTCTTGGGCGTCTGCATCACTCCTTTGAGTCTCTGCATCCCTCTCTTAAGCCTCTGCATCCCCCTGTCTTGAGCCTCTGTATCACTCTCTTGAGTCTCTTCATACCTCTCTTAAGCCTCTGCATCATTCTCTTCAGCCTCTGCATCACTCTCGTAAGCCTCTGCATCATTCTCTTCAGCCTCTGATCACACTCCTGAGACTCTGCATCACTCTCCTGAGCCTCTGCATCACTCTCTTCAGCCTCTGCATCCCTCTCTTAAGCCTCTACATCATTCTCTTCAGTCTCTGCATCCCTCTCTTAAGCCTCTACTTCATTCTCTTGTGCCTCTGCATCACTCTCTTGAGCCTCTGCATAACTCTCTTGAGTCTCTGCATCACTCTCTTGAGCCTCTGAATCCCTCTCTTGAGCCTCTGCATCATTCTTTTCAGCCTCTGCATCCCTCTCTTAAGCCTCTGCATCACTCTCTTGAGCCTCTGCATCTCTCTCTTCAGCCTCTTCATCACTCACTAAAGCCTCTGCATCTCTCTCTTCAGCCTCTGCATCACTCTCTTCAGCCTCTGCATCCCTCTCTGGAGCCTCAGCATCCCTCTCTTGAACCTCTGCAACACTCTTTTGAGCCTCTGCATCATTCTCTTGAACCTCTGCATCCCTCTCTTAAGCCTCTGTATCACTCTCTGGAACTTCTGCATCCCTCTCTTAAGCCTCTGCATAACTCACTTAAGCCTCTGCATCACTCTCTTGAGCCTATGCATCACTCTCTTGAGCCTCTGCATCCCTCTCTTAAGCCTCTGCATCACTCTCTTAAGCCTCTGCATCACTCTCTTTAGCCTCTGCATCACTCTCTTCAGCCTCTGCATTCCTCTCTTGAGCCTCTGCATCACTCTCTTGAGCCTATTCATCACTCTCCTGAGCCTCTGCATCACTCTCCACAGCCTCTGCATCCCTCTCTTGAGCCTCTCTTGATTTAAACAAAATATCCCTCTCTTGATTTCAATCCCTCTCTTGATTTAAACAAAATATCATCGAATTAGGCAATATTTTGCCGTTTTCCACGTTTTTGTGAATTTTCAGTCTATGGGTATTAATTCATTATATATACGATAAAAATGATGCAAACACATAATTGATTAGATAATAACCTTAAATACTTCATTTTCAATCATCTATTTGTTTCTCGTTAAAATACTGTGTAAGATATTGAAAAGGGGAGAAGTTATGTTTTTATTGCAAATATCGACGTTTCAGCCGGATTAGAGCGGTTTTACGTGTACATCTTCCATCGGTAATATAAACGGAAAATCAAGAACATTTTAGTTAATTCTATCGAAAACACATTGTTTTTTATCATTTGTATTGAAGACAACATTGTCATATATTTTTTCTTGGATCTAAATAATACGAAACCTTGCTCTATGATTTGAAGTTAAAATCCTCAAATATTGTATAATAGTGACTTTTTCACGTTAATCATATAGTTTGAAATTTCGTAAATATATTCATTTTTACCAATATTTCGATACTATTTCATGTAGTTACACGATATGTGATTTGGCCTTCAAATCTCAGAATGTCGCATAATATTGCATTTTAAGCAAGTTTTCTTGCATTTTGTTTCGTACGAAAAATCGTCGAATTTAGCAATATTTTGACGTTTATCATCTCCTTTTCCTTTATGTGATTTAAACAAAATATCATCAAATTAGGCAATATTTTGCCGTTTTTTCCACGTTTTTGTGAATTTTCAGTCTACGTGTAATAATTCATTATATCTACGACAAAAATGATGCAAACACATAATTGATTAGATAATAACCTTAAACACATTTTCAATCATCTATTTGTTTCTCGTTAAAATACTGTGTATGATATTGAAAAGGTGTGAAGTTCGGTTTTTATTGCATATATCGACGTTTCAGCCAGATTAGAGCGGTTTTACGTGTACATCTTCCATCGGTAATATAAACTGAAAATCAAGAACATTTTAGGTAATTCTAATGAAAACACATTGTTTTTTATCATTTGTATTGAAAACAACATTGTCATATATCTTTTCTTGGATCTCAATAGTACGAAACCTCGCTCTATGATTTGAAGTTAAAATCCTCAAATATTGTATAACAGTGACTTTTTCACGTTAATCATGTAGTTTGATATTACGTATGTATATTCATTTTTACCAATATTTCGATACTATTTCATGTATTATCACGATATATGATTTGGCCTTCAAATCTCAGAATGTCGCATAATATTGCATTTTAAGCAAGTTTTCTTGCATTTTGTTTCGTACGAAAAATCATCGAATTTAACAATATTTTGACGTTTATCATCCACTTTTCCTCTATGTGATTTAAACAAAATATCATCGAATTAGGCAATATTTTGCCGTTTTTCCACGTTTTTGTGAATTTTCAGTTTATGGGTTTAATTCATTATATATACGATAAAAATGATGCAAACACATAATTGATTAGATAATAACCTTAAATACTTCATTTTCAATCATCTATTTGTTTCTACTGTGTAAGGGGAGGAGATATATCACACTGGCAGGGGTCTCCAGCAACACACTGGCAGGGGTCTCCATCAACACACTGGCAGGGGTCTCCAGCAACACACTGGCAGGGGTCTTTCACGCTTTACCCGACGCTTTATCCGACTTTGTCCCGACGGTTTACCCGACGCTTTATCCGACGTTGTCCCGACGGTTTACCCGACGGTTTACCCTGAGAGTTTACCCGACGTTTTATCCGACATTTACCCGACGGTTTACCCGACGCGTTACTCTGACAGTTTACCCGACGGTTTACCCGACAGTTTACCCGACGGTTTACCCGACGGTTTACAATGACGGTTTACCCGACGTGTTTAGTTTACAGTTTACACGTCAGTTATCATGAAAACAGATTTTCGACTATTTTATTTTATTTATTCGACGACTTACACGGCGGGTAAACCCCGTCGGGTTTACCTGTCGGGTTTACCCCTTTTTACACGGGTAAAAAACGGGTAAAAATTACCCGACGATTTACCCGACGATTTACCCGACGATTCATTCGGCGCTTTATTTATTTATTTTTATTTATTTTATTTTTATTTTTTAATTTTTTATTTATTTTATAGACATTATATATATACATTACATTAGATATACAGATTACATTAGATATTACATTACATTACATTACATTTACAGTCTCCGTGGTGTAGTGGTAAGACACTCGCCTGGCGTTCCGCGAGCGCTATGTCATGGGTTCGTATCCTGGCCGGGGAGGATTTACTGGGCGCAATTCCTTAACTGTAGCCTCTGTTTAACGCAACAGTAAAATGTGTACTTGGATGAAAAAACGATTCTTCGCGGCAGGGGATCTTCGCGGGCAGGTCCCTTTCAGGGACCTGCCCGCTAGTTAATCAATCTTCAGCTATCCAGAGAATCTATGGAAACTGATGCTCCGGGCAGGTACCTTTCAGGGACCTGCCCGAAACGCTACGCGTACTAGTGGGGCTGTACAAGAATGTTACAACTCTTGTATATATCTCAAAAAAAAAAAAAAAAAAAATTAGGTTACAGACACTAGATATAGACATATTATTTATTTTATTATATAGACATTACATATATATTACATTAGATATTACATTACATTACATTACATTACATATTACATTACATTACATTAGATATTACATTACATTACATTACATTACATTAGATATTACATTACATTACATTAGATATTACATTACATTACATATTACATTACATTACATATTACATTACATTACATATTACATTACATTACATATTACATTACATTACATATTACATTACATTACATATTATATATTACATATTACATATTACATATATATATTACATATTACATTACATAACATTACATATTACATTACATTACATTACATTACATTACATTACATTACATTACATATTACATTACATTACATTACGTTACATATTACATTAGATATTACATTACATTACATTACATTAGATATTACATTACAGACATTAGATATATACATATTATTTATTTTATTATATAGACACGACCTGACCCGACACGACCTGACCTCGCCTTACCTAATCTAACTCGGGTCCAGGTGTGGGTCCGTGGGCCCCCGGACTTCCACCCTTCCCCACATCCCAGGGTCAGGTCAGGTCAGGTCAAGTTTTAGCTACCTAGAGACCTCACAGTCGAGATGGACGGACGCAGCTACAGGACGGGACACACACAAATCTGTGCCCTGTAGTTACACCGTTTTGACAGACTCGAACACACGTCAGTTCTCATGAGAACAGATTCCCATCCGACTAGGCCATTCTGGGGTCGCCAAGTTTTCCAAAGCTGGTTCTTATATTTATATTGAGTAATTTGGTAACATGTCGTCGGCGGTTTAATGCTCCAATATTCCAGCTGAACAAAATATATATTTGGCTGCAACAGTTAACTTTGATACGTTTGAGTAAATAATATCTGTAATTATTGTATTTGGGCGTTAATAAACAGGGTAAAGCTCCGACGTAAATTTGCCTGGCGTGGATGGGTTTTTGTTTGGGCTATTTGGGGAGGAGGAGGAGGATGACATCTTGACTGGAAGCTGATGAGGGAGTGTGAAGCCCAGAAGGAGACCAACACGTTGATAACTTAGACAATATTGAGGGCATTTTTCGGCATTTAAATTAATATACACGGAAGTAAAATTTAAAGAGAGAAACTCAAGTGTTTTTTTGACTCATGAAGGTTAATAATTTACTAACTTTTATGGTACTGAAAGGGACTATTTTCACTTTGTGAGAGAAGTTGTAGGAATTGTGGTAAGCTATTAGTTAGAAAAAAAGGGCAATCAACATTGTAAGAGTTTTTTCTCCTTATCTGCAGAGTAGGAGTGAGGACAGCTAATTTATACAAACAGGCTGTTGCCGTTCTCTCGCTGTCTCTCTCTCTCATCTTCCTCTGATCTTCCTCTCTTCTGTTCTCTTTCTGACTTTGTATGTTATGCCTGTTTCTTTCTCTGTATTTCTGCCTCTCTCGCTCTCCCATGATACCAGTTCACAACATGCTGACTAACTCCTGGCTACCAATTTACTGCTTGGTGAACAGATGCATTTAATGAGAGGAAATGTGCCCAAACATTTTATGTCGTGAACGGCTTAGTAGGTCCAATTACTACCCTACCCCACGATACAACCCCACAACATGCTGACTAAGTACTGGGTTCATATTTACTGCTAGGTGAACAGTTGCATTAGGTGAGAGGAAATGTGCCCAAGCCATTTCTGCAGCCACTGGTAATCGAACCTAGAATTCCGGATTTTGAGTCAACAATGAACACGTAAAACTTTCATATTTGTCGAAGTTTGAGTATATGTGTGCTTGTGTGGCTTACTCTCTCTGTCTCCATGTCTTCCTCTCTCTATACATATCTTTCTCTTTATCTCATTATATATCATAAAACAGTTAAACTTCGATATTTCTGGTACGTACAGACTCTATCAGGAATAAATGTGGTTCATAAGGATGTGATCTTCTGGAGGTGTGATCTTCTCGAGATGTGATCTTCTCGAGATGTGATCTTCTGGTGATGTGATCATCTCGAGATGTGATCTTCTCGAAATGTGATCTTCTGGTGATGTGATCTTCTGGAGATGTGATCATCTGGAGATGTTATCTTCTGGTGATGTGCTCCTCTGGAGATGTGATGTTCCCGAGATGTGATATTCTGGAGATGTAATCTTCTGGAGATGTGATCATCTGGAGATGTGATGTTCTGGAGACGTGATCTTCTGGAGACGGGATTTTCTAGAGATGTGATCTTCTCGAAATGTGATCTTCTGGAGATGTGATCTTCCTCTGGAGATGTGATCTTCTGGAGATGTGATCTTCTGGTGATGTGATCTTCCTCTGGAGATGTGATCTTCTGGAGATGTGATCTTCTCGAGATGTGATTTTCCGGAGATGTGATCTTCTGGCGATGTGATCTTCTGGAGATGTGATCTTCTGGAGATGTGATCTTCTGGAGATGTGATCTTCTGGGGATGTGATCTTCTGGAGATGTGATCTTCAAGAGATGTGATCTTCTGGAGATGTGATTTTCTGGACAGGTGGTCTTCTGGAGATGTGATCTTCTGGAGATGTGATCTTCTGGTGATGTGGTCTTCTCGAGATGTGATCTTCTGGTGATGTGATCTTCTCGTGATGTGATCTTCTCGTGATGTGATCTTCTGGAGATGTTATCTTCTGGAGATGTGATCTTCTGGGAATGTGATCTTCTAGAGATGTGATCTTCTGGAGATGTGATCTTCTGGAGATGTGATATTCTCGTGATGTGATCTTCTCGTGATGTGATCTTCTGGAGATGTTATCTTATGGGAATGTGATCTTCTGGTAATGTGATCTTCTGGAGATGTTATCTTTTGGAGATGTTATCTTATGGAGATGTGATCTTCTGGGAATGTGATTTTCTGGAGATGTGATCTTCTCGAGATGTGATCTTCTGGAGATGTGATCTTCTCGTGATGTGATCTTCTGGTGATGTGATCTTCTGGAGATGTTATCTTCTGGAGATGTGATCTTCTGGGAATGTGATCTTCTGGTAATGTGATCTTCTGGAGATGTTATCTTCTGGAGATGTTATCTTCTGGGAATGTGATGTTCTGGAGATGTGATCTTCTCGAGATGTGATCTTCTCGAGATGTGATCTTCTCGAGGTGTGATCTTCCTGTGATGTGATCTTCTGGTGATGTGATCTTCTCGAGATGTGATCTTCTCGAGATGTGATCTTCCTGTGATGTGATCTTCTCAAGATGTGATCTTCTCGAGATGTGATCTTCTCGAGATGTGATCTTCTCGAGATGTGGTCTTCTCGAGATGTGATCTTCCTGTGATGTGATCTTCTCGAGATGTGATCTTCTCGAGATGTGATCTTCTCGAGATGTGATCTTCCTGTGATGTGATCTTCTCGAGATGTGATCTTCTCGAGATGTGATCTTCTCGAGATGTGATCTTCCTGTGATATGATTTTCTCGAGATGTGATTTTTTGGACATGTGGTCTTCTGGAGATGTGATCTTCTGGAGATGTGATTTTCCTGTTGATGTGGTCTTCTCGAGATGTGATCTTCTGGTGATGTGATCTTCTCGTGATGTGATCTTCTAGTGATGTGATCTTCTGGAGATGTTATCTTCTGGAGATGTGATCTTCTGGGAATGTGATCTTCTGGAGATGTGAATTTCTCGAGATGTGATCTTCTCGAGATGTGATCTTCTCGAGGTGTGATCTTCCTGTGATGTGATCTTCTGGTGATTTGATCTTCTCGAGATGTGATCTTCTCGAGATGTGATCTTCCTGTGATGTGATCTTCTCGAGATGTGATCTTCTCGAGATGTGATCTTCTCGAGATGTGATCTTCTCGAGATGTGATCTTCTCGAGATGTGATCTTCTCGAGATGTGATCTTCTCGAGATGTGATCTTCCTGTGATGTGATCTTCTCGAGATGTGATCTTCTCGAGATGTGATCTTCTCGAGATGTGATCTTCCTGTGATGTGATCTTCTCGAGATGTGATCTTCTCGAGATGTGATCTTCTCGAGATGTGATCTTCCTGTGATGTACTCACCTAGTTGTACTCACCTAGTTGTGTTTGCGGGGGTTGAGCTCTGGCTCTTTGGTCCCGCCTCTCAACCGTCAATCAACAGGTGTACAAATTCCTGAGCCTATCTGGCTCTATCATATCTACACTTGAAACTGTGTATGGAGGCAGCCTCCACCACATCACTTCCTAGGCTGATGCGATCTTCTGGTGATGTGATCTTCTGGAGATGTTATCTTCTGGAGATGTGATCTTCTGGGAATGTGATCTTCTGGTGATGTGATCTTCTGGAGATGTTATCTTCTGGAGATGTGATCTTCTGGGAATGTGATCTTCTGGAGATGTGATCTACTCGAGATGTGATCTTCTGGAGATGTGATCTTCTGGGAATGTGATCTTCTCGAGATGTGATCTTCTGGAGATGTGATCTTCTCGAGATGTGATCTTTTGGAGATGTTATCTTCTCGAGATGTGATCTTCTCGAGATGTGATCTTCTGGAGATGTGATCTTCTCGAGATGTGATCTTCCTGTGATGTGATCTTCTCGAGATGTGATCTTCCTGTGATGTGATCTTCTCGAGATGTGATCTTCTCTAGATGTGATCTTCTCGAGATGTGATCTTCTTGTGATGTGATCTTCTCGAGATGTGATCTTCTCGAGATGTGATCTACTCGAGGTGTGATCTTCCTGTGATGTGATCTTCTCGAGATGTGATCTTCTCGAGATGTGATCTTCTCGAGATGTGATCTTCCTGTGTGTGATCTTCTCGAGATGTGATCTTCTCGAGATGTGATCTTCCTGTGATGTGATCTTCTCGAGATGTGATCTTCTCGAGATGTGATCTTCTCGAGATGTGATCTTCCTGAGATGTGATCTTCTCGAGATGTGATCTTCCTCTGGAGATAGTGGCCTACTCCTAATACATCACAATTTACGTAGTCGAGCAATACGTTAAAAATGTGACGAACAAATTAGTTAAAATAAAAGCACCATAATATTGATGTTTTCTTTTCATCGACCCTTGGTTTGGTGTTCACTATCCTTAGCGTAGTGTTCACTATCCTTAGTGTGGTGTTCACTATCCTTAGTGTTATGTTCACTATCCTTAGTGTGGTGTTCACTATCCTAAGTGTGGTGTTCACTATCCTTAGCATAATGTTCACTATCCTTGGCGTGGTGTTCACTATCCTTGGTGTGGTGTTCACTATCCTTAGCGTAGTGTTCACTATCCTTAGTGTGGTGTTCACTATCCTTAGCGTAGTGTTCACTACCCTTAGTGTTATGTTCACTATCCTCAGTGTGGTGTTCACTACCCTTGGCGTGGTGTTCACTACCCTTGGCGTGGTCTTCACTACCCTAGGCGTGGTGTTCACTTACATTGCCAAGGTGTTCACTACCCTTGGCATGGTGTTCACAACCCTTGGGGTGGTGTTCACGACCCCTGGCGTGGTGTTCACTACTCTTGACGTGATGTTTACTACCCTGGGCGTGGTGTTCACTACCCTTGGCGTGGTGTTCACTACCTTTGGCGTGGTATTCACTGAACTAGGCGTGGTGTTCACTAACCTTGACATGGTTCTCACTACCCTTGGTGTGGCGCTCACTGCCCTTTGCGAGGTGTTCACAACTCTTTATGTAATGTTCACTACTCTTGGCGTGGTGTTCACTTCCCTTTGTGTGGTATTCACTACTCTTAGCGTTGTGTTCACTACCCTTCGTGTGTTGTTCACTACCCTTGGCGTGGTGTTCACTACCCCTAACGTTGTGTTCACTACCCTTAGTGTGGTGTTCACTACTCTGGCGTAGTGTTAACTACCCTTAGCGTGGTGATCACTACCCTTGGCGTTGGGTTCACTACCCTTGGCGTGGTGTTCACTACCAATAGTATGGTGTTCGCTACCCTTGGCATAATGTTCACATCCCTTGGCTTGGTGTTCACTACCCTTAGCACGGTTTTCACTAACCTTGACGTGGTGTTCACTACCAATAGTATGGTGTTCATTTCCCTTTGCATGGTGGTCACTACCCTTGGCGTGTTGTTCACTACCCTTGGCATGGTGTTCACTACCCTTGACGTGGTGTTCACTACCTGTGGTGTGGTGTTCAGTACCCTTCGCGTGGTGTTCACTATCCTTAGCGTGGTGTTCACTAATAATGGCGTGGTGTTCACTACCCTTGGCATGTTGTTCACTACCCTTGGCGTGGTGTTCCCTACCCTTAGCATGGTGTTCACTACCCATGGCGTAGTGTTCACTACCCTTGGCGTGGTGTTCACTACCCTTGACGTGGTGTTCACTACCCCTGACATGGTGTTCACTACCCTTGACGTGGTGTTCACTACCCTTTGTGTGGTGTTCACTCCCATTGGCGTGGTGTTCACTCCCATTGGCGTGGTGTTCACTACCATTAGCGTTGTGTTCACTACCTTTAGCGTCAGGTTGACTACCCTTGGCGTGGTGTTCACTACCCTTAGCTTGGTGTTCACTACCATTGGCATGGAGTTCACTATCCTTAGCGTGGTGTTCACTACCCTTGGCGTGGTCTTCACTACCCTTGGCGTGGTCTTCACTACCCTTGGCGTAGTGTTCACTACCATTGGCAAGGTGTTCACTACCTATGGCATGGTGTTCACTACCCTTGGGGTGGTGTTCACGACCCCTGGCGTGGTGTTCACTACTCTTGACGTGGTGTTTACTACCCTGGGCGTGGTGTTCACTACCCTTGGCTTGGTATTCACTGAACGTGGCGTGGTGTTCACTTCCCATGGCATGGTGTTCACTACCCATGGCATGGTGTTCACTACTCTTGATGTGGTGTTCACTACCTGTGGTGTGGTGTTCAGTACCCTTCGCGTGGTGTTCACTATGCTTAGCGTGGTGTTCACTAATAATGGCGTGATGTTCACTAATAATGGCATGTTGTTCACTACCCTTCGCATGGTGTTCACTACCCTTCGCATGGTGTTCACTACCCTTGACGTGGTGTTCACTACCTGTGGTGTGGTGTTCAGTACCCTTTGCTTGGAGTTCACTATCCTTAGCGTGGTGTTCACTAATAATGGCGTGGTGTTCACTACCCTTGGCGTGGTGTTCCCTACCCTTAGCATGGTGTTCACTACCCATGGCGTAGTGTTCACTACCCTTGGCGTGGTGTTCACTACCCTTGACGTGGTGTTCACTACCCCAACCATGGTGTTCACTACCCTTGACGTGGTGTTCACTACCCTTTGTGTGGTGTTCACTCCCATTGGCGTGGTGTTCACTACCATTAGCGTTGTGTTCACTACCTTTAGCGTCATGTTGACTACCCTTGGCGTGGTGTTCACTACCCTTAGCTTGGTGTTCACTACCCTTGGCTTGGTGTTCACTACCCTTGGCATGGAGTTCGCTATCCTTAGCGTGGTGTTCACTACCCTTGGCGTGGTCTTCACTACCCTTGGCGTGGTCTTCACTACCCTTGGCGTGGTGTTCACTACCATTGGCAAGGTGTTCACTACCCTTGGCATGGTGTTCACTACCCTTGGGGTGGTGTTCACGACCCCTGGCGTGGTGTTCACTACTCTTGACGTGGTGTTTACTACCCTGGGCGTGGTGTTCACTACCCTTGGCTTGGTATTCACTGAACGTAGCGTGGTGTTCACTTCCCATGGCATGGTATTCACTACCCATGGCGTGGTGTTAATAATAATAATAATAATAATAATAATCTTTATTTAGGTAAGGTACATACATAAAGAGATTTACAAAGTTTGTTGGCTTTATAGATAGAGCTAGTACATACAATGCCTAAAGCCACTATTACGCAAAGCGTTTCGGGCAGAACTACCCTTGGCGTTATGTTCACTACCCTTGGCGTGGTGTTCACTACCTTTGGCTTGATGTTCACTACCCTTGGCGTGGTGTTCACTACCCTTGGCGTAATGTTCACTACTCCTGGAGTGGTGTTCACTTCCCATTGTGTGGTCTTCACTACTCTTAGCGTGGTGTTCACTACCCTTCGTGTGTTGTTCACTACCCTTGGCGTGGTGTTCACTACCCCAAACGTGGTGTTCACTACCCTTAGTGTGGTGTTCACTACCCTTGGCGTGGTGTTCACTTCCCTTAGCGTGGTGATCACTACTGTTGGCGTTGTCTTCACTACCCTTGGCGTGGTGTTCACTAACCTTTGCATGGTGTTCACTACCCTTGACGTGGTGTTCACTACCCTTGGCGTAGTGTTCAATACCTTTGGCATGGTGTTCATTTCCCTTTGCATGGTGTTCACTACCCTTGGCGTGGTGTTCATTACCCTTGACATGGTGTTCACTAACAGTGGTGTGGTGTTCAGTACCATTCGCCTGGTGTTCACTACCCTTTGCGTGGTGTTCCCTACCCTTAGCATGGTGTTCACTACCCGTGACGTGGTGTTCACTACCCGTGACGTGGTGTTCACTACCTGTGACGTGGTGTTCACTACCCTTGACGTGGTGTTCACTACCTGTGGTGTGGTGTTCAGTACCCTTGGCGTGGAGTTCATTAACCTTGGCGTGGTGTTCACCACCCTTAGCGTGGTGTTCACTACCCTTGGCGTGGTGTTCACTACCCTTAGCTTGGTGTTCACTACTATTGGCATGGTGTTCACTACCTTTAGCATGGTGTTCACTACCCTTTGCGTGGTGTTCACTACCCTTTGCGTGGTCTTTACTACCCTTAGCGTGGTCTTCACTGCCCTTGGCGTGGTGTTCACTACCATTGGCAAGGTGTTCACTACCCTTGGCATGGTGTTCACTACCCTTCGGGTGGTGTTCAAGACCCCTGGTGTGGTGTTCACTACTCTTGACGTGGTGTTTACTACCCTGGGGGTGGTGTTCACTACCCTTGGCGTGGTGTTCACTACCCTTGGCTTGGTATTCACTGAACGTGGCGTGGTGTTCACTTCCCATGGCATGGTGTTCACTACCCATGGCGTGGTGTTCACTACCCTTGGCGTGGTGTTCACTATCTTTGGCGTTATGTTCACTATCCTTGGCGTGGTGTTCACTACCTTTGGCTTGGTGTTCAATACTATTGGCTTGATGTTCACTACCCTTGGCGTGGTGTTCACTTCCCATTGTGTGGTGTTCACTACTCTTAGCGTGGTGTTCACTACCCTTCGTGTGTTGTTCACTACCCCTGGCGTGGTGTTCACTACCCCAAACGTGGTGTTCACTACCCTTAGTGTGGTGTTCACTACCCTTGGCGTGGTGTTCACTACCCTGATAGAGGTGATCTCTACCGTTGGCGTTGTGTTCACTACCCTTGGCGGTGTGTTCACTACCCTTTGCATGTTGTTCACTACTCTTAACGTGGTGCTCACTACCCTTGGCGTGGGGTTCATTGCTTTTGGCGTGGTGTTCACTACCTTTGGCATGGTGTTCGTTTCCCTTTGCATGGTGTTCACTACCCTTGGCATGGTGTTCATTACCCTTTACGTGGTGTTCACTACCAGTGGTTTGGTGTTCAGTACCCTTCGCCTGGTGTTCACTACCCTTAGCGTGGTGTTCACTACCCATGGCGTGGTGTTCACTCCTCTTTGCATGTTGTTCACTACCCTTCGCGTGGTGTTCCCTACCCTTAGCATGGTGTTCACTACCAATGACGTAGTGTTCATTACCCTTGGCGTGGTGTTCACTACCCGTGACGTGGTGTTCACTACTTCCCATTGTGTGGTGTTCACTACTCTTAGCGTGGTGTTCACTACCCTTCGTGTGTTGTTCACTACCCCTGGCGTGGTGTTCACTACCCCAAACGTGGTGTTCACTACCCTTAGTGTGGTGTTCACTACCCTTGGCGTGGTGTTCACTACCCTGATAGTGGTGATCACTACCGTTGGCGTTGGTAGTTCACTTCCCATTGTGTGGTGTTCACTACTCTTAGCGTGGTGTTCACTACCCTTCGTGTGTTGTTCACTACCCCTGGCGTGGTGTTCACTACCCCAAACGTGGTGTTCACGTGTTGTATCATCCACTTTTCCTCTATGTGATTTAAACAAAATATCATCGAATTAGGCAATATTTTGCCGTTTTTCCACGTTTATGTGAATTTTCAGTTTATGGGTTTAATTCATTATATATAGGATAAAAATGATGCAAGCACATAATTGATTTGATAATAACCTTAAATA
Source organism: Procambarus clarkii (assembly GCF_040958095.1). Taxonomy (NCBI): domain Eukaryota; kingdom Metazoa; phylum Arthropoda; class Malacostraca; order Decapoda; family Cambaridae; genus Procambarus; species Procambarus clarkii. The sequence continues at coordinate 1,065,186 of NC_091201.1, forward strand.
TTTCATTTTCAATCATCTATTTGTTTCTCGTTAAAACACTGTGTAAGATATTGAAAAGGGAAGAAGTTCGGTTTTTATTGCATATATCGACGTTTCAGCCGGAATAGAGCGTTTTTCGTGTACATTTTCCATAGGTAATATAAACGGAAAATCAGGAACATTTTAGTTAATTCTAATGAAAACACATTGATTTTTATCATTTGTATTCGAAACAACATTGTCATATGTCTTTTCTTGGATCTAAATGATACGAAACCTCGCTCTATGATTTGAAGTTAAAATCCTCATATATGGTAAAATAGTGACTTTTTTCACGTTTTTCATGTAGTGTGATTTTACGTAAATATATACGTTTTTACCAATATTTCGATACTATTTCATATAGTATCACGATATGTGATTTGGCCTTCAAATCTCAGAATTTCGCATAATATTGCATTTTAAGCAAGTTTTCTTGCATTTTGTTTCGTACGAAAAATCGTCGAATTTAGCAATATTTTGACGTTTATCATCTCCTTTTCCTTTATGTGATTTAAACAAAATATCATCGAATTAGGCAATATTTTGCCGTTTTTCCACGTTTTTGTGAATTTTCAGTTTATGGGTTTAATTCATTATATATACGATAAAAATGATGCAAACACATAATTGATTAGATAATAACCTTAAATACTTCATTTTCAATCATCTATTTGTTTCTCGTTAAAATACTGTGTTAGATATTGAAAAGGGGAGAAGTTCGGTTTTTATTGCATATCTCGACGTTTCAGCCGGATTAGACCGGTTTTACGTGTACATCTTCCATCGGTAATATAAACGGAAAATCAAGAACATTTTAGTTAATGCTAATGAAAACACATTGTTTTTTATCATTTGTATGTGAAACAACATTGTCATATGTCTTTTCTTGGATCTAAATAATACGAAACCTCGCTCTATGATTTGAAGTCAAAATCCTCAAATATTGTATAATAGTGACTTTTTCACGTTAATCATGTAGTTTGATGTTACGTAAATATATTCATTTTTACCAATATTTCGATACAATTTCATGTAGTATCACGATATGTGATTTGGCCTTCAAATCTCAGAATGTCGCATAATATTGCATTTTAAGCAAGTTTTCTTGCATTTTGTTTCGTACGAAAAATCATCGAATTTAGCAATATTTTGACGTTTATCATCCACTTTTTCTCTATGTGATTTAAACAAAATATCATCGAATTAGGCAATATTTTGCCGTTTTTCCACGTTTATGTGAATTTTCAGTTTATGGGTTTAATTCATTATATATAGGATAAAAATGATGCAAGCACATAATTGATTTGATAAAAACCTTAAATACTTCATTTTCAATCAACTATTTGTTTCTCGTTAAAATTCTGAGTAAGATATTAAAAAAGGGAAAAGTTCTGTTTTTATTGCATATATCGACGTTTCAGCCGGAATAGAGCGTTTTCGTGTACATTTTCCATAGGTAATATAAACGGAAAATCAGGAACATTTTAGTTAATTCTAATGAAAACACATTGATTTTTATCATTTGTATTCGAAACAACATTGTCATATGTCTTTTCTTGGATCTAAATAATACGAAACCTCGCTCTGTGATTTGAAGTTAAAATCCTCATATATGGTAAAATAGTGACTTTTTTCACGTTAATCATGTAGTTTGATATTACGTAAATATATTCATTTTTATCAATATTTCGATACTATTTCATGTAGTATCACGATATGTGATTTGGCCTTCAATTTATCATTTTGCCGTTTTTCCACGTTTTTGTGAATTTTCATTTTATGGGTTTAATTCATTATATATACGATAAAAATAATGAAAACACATAATTTATTAGATAATAACCTTAAATACTTCATTTTCAATCATCTATTTGTTTCTCGTTAAAATACTGTGTAAGATATTGAAAAGGGGAGAAGTTCGGTTTTATTGCATATATCGACGTTTCAGCCGGATTAGAGCGGTTTTACGTGTTTTACGGTTTTACTTCCATCGGTAAAATAAACGGAAAATCAAGAACATTTTAGTTAATGCTAATGAAAACACATTGTTTTTTGTCATTTGTATTGGAAACATCATTGTCATATGTCTTTTCTTGGATCTAAATAATGCGAAACCTCGCTCTATGATTTGAAGTTAAAATCCTCATATATGGTAAAATAGTGACTTTTTTCACGTTTTTCATGTAGTTTGATATTACGTAAATATATTCATTTTTACCAATATTTCGATACTATTTCATGTAGTCTCACGATATGTGACTTGGCTTTCAAATCTCAGAATGTCGCATAATATTGCATTTTAAGCATGTTTTCTCGCATTTTGTTTCGTACGAAAAATCGTCTAATTTAGCAATATTTTGACGTTTCTCATCCACTTTTCCTCTATGTGATTTAAACAAAATATCATTGAATTAGGCAATATTTTGCCGTTTTTCCACGTTTTTGTGAATTTTCAGTCTATGGGTATTAATTCATTATATATACGATAAAAATGACGCAAACACATAATTGATTAGATAATAACCTTAAATACTTCATTTTCAATCATCTATTTGTTTCTCGTTAAAATACTGTGTAAGATATTGAAAAGGGGAGAAGTTCGGTTTTTATTGCATATATCGACGTTTCAGCTTTATTAGAGCGGTTTTACGTGTACATCTTCCATCGGTAATATAAACGGAAAATCAAGAACATTTTAGTTAATGCTAATGAAAACACATTGTTTTTTATCATTTGTATTGAAAACAACATTGTCATATGTCTTTTCTTAGATCTAAATAATACGAAACCTCGCTCTATGATTTGAAGTTAAAACCCTCATATATGGTAAAATAGTGACTTTTTTCACGTTTTTCATGCAGTGTTATTTTACGTATATATATACGTTTTTACCAATATTTCGATACTATTTCATGTAGTATCACGATATGTGATTTGGTCTTCAAATCTCAGAATTTCGCATAATATTGCATTTTAAGCAAGTTTTCTTGCATTTTGTTTCGTACGAAAAATCATCGAATTTAGCAATATTTTGACGTTTATCATCCACTTTTTCTCTATGTGATTTAAACAAAATATCATCGAATTAGGCAATATTTTGCCGTTTTTCCACGTTTATGTGAATTTTCAGTTTATGGGTTTAATTCATTATATATAGGATAAAAATGATGCAAGCACATAATTGATTTGATAATAACCTTAAATACTTCATTTTCAATCAACTATTTGTTTCTCGTTAAAATTCTGAGTAAGATATTAAAAAAGGGAAAAGTTATGTTTTTATTGCATATATCGACGTTTCAGCCGGAATAGAGCGTTTTCGTGTACATTTTCCATAGGTAATATAAACGGAAAATCAGGAACATTTTAGTTAATTCTAATGAAAACACATTGATTTTTATCATTTGTATTCGCAACAACATTGTCATATGTCTTTTCTTGGATCTAAATAATACGAAACCTCGCTCTGTGATTTGAAGTTAAAATCCTCATATATGGTAAAATAGTGACTTTTTTCACGTTAATCATGTAGTTTGATATTACGTAAATATATTCATTTTTACCAATATTTCGATACTATTTCATGTAGTATCACGATATGTGATTTGGCCTTCAAATCTCAGAATTTCGCGTAATATTGCATTTTAAGCAAATTTTCTTACATTTTGTTTCGTACGAAAAATCATAGAATTTAGCAATATTTTGATGTTTATCATCCACTTTTCCTCTATGTGATTTAAACAAAATATCATCGAATTAGGCAATATTTTGCCGTTTTTCCACGTTTTTGTGAATTTTCATTTTATGGGTTTAATTCATTATATATACGATAAAAATAATGAAAACACATAATTTATTAGATAATAACCTTAAATACTTCATTTTCAATCATCTATTTGTTTCTCGTTAAAATACTGTGTAAGATATTGAAAAGGGGAGAAGTTCGGTTTTATTGCATATATCGACGTTTCAGCCGGATTAGAGCGGTTTTACGTGTACATCTTCCATCGGTAAAATAAACGGAAAATCAAGAACATTTTAGTTAATGCTAATGAAAACACATTGTTTTTTGTCATTTGTATTGGAAACATCATTGTCATATGTCTTTTCTTGGATCTAAATAATGCGAAACCTCGCTCTATGATTTGAAGTTAAAACCCTCATATATGGTAAAATAGTGACTTTTTTCACGTTTTTCATGCAGTGTTATTTTACGTATATATATACGTTTTTACCAATATTTCGATACTATTTCATGTAGTATCACGATATGTGATTTGGTCTTCAAATCTCAGAATTTCGCATAATATTGCATTTTAAGCAAGTTTTCTTGCATTTTGTTTCGTACGAAAAATCATCGAATTTAGCAATATTTTGACGTTTATCATCCACTTTTCCTCTATGTGCTTTAAACAAAATATCATCGAATTAGGCAATATTTTGCCGTTTTTCCACGTTTTTGTGAATTTTCAGTTTATGGGTTTAATTCATTATATATACGATAAAAATGATGCAAACACATAATTGATTAGATAATAACCTTAAATACTTCATTTTCAATCATCTATTTGTTTCTCGTTAAAATACTGTGTAAGATATTGAAAAGGGGAGAAGTTCGGTTTTTATTGCATATATCGACGTTTCAGCTTTATTAGAGCGGTTTTACGTGTACATCTTCCATCGGTAATATAAACGGAAAATCAAGAACATTTTAGTTAATGCTAATGAAAACACATTGTTTTTTATCATTTGTATTGAAAACAACATTGTCATATATCTTTTCTTGGATCTAAATAATACGAAACCTCGCTCTATGATTTGAAGTCAAAATCCTCAAATATTGTATAATAGTGACTTTTTCACGTTAATCATGTAGTTTGATATTACGTAAATATATTCATTTTTACCAATATTTCGATACAATTTCATGTAGTATCACGATATGTGATTTGGCCTTCAAATCTCAGAATGTCGCATAATATTGCATTTTAAGCAAGTTTTCTTGCATTTTGTTTCGTACGAAAAATCATCGAATTTAGCAATATTTTGACGTTTATCATCTACTTTTCCTCTATGTGATTTAAACAAAATATCATCGAATTAGGCAATATTTTGCCGTTTTTCCACGTTTATGTGAATTTTCAGTTTATGGGTTTAATTCATTATATATAGGATAAAAATGATGCAAGCACATAATTGATTTGATAATAACCTTAAATACTTCATTTTCAATCAACTATTTGTTTCTCGTTAAAATTCTGAGTAAGATATTAAAAAGGGAAAAGTTCTGTTTTTATTGCATATATCGACGTTTCAGCCGGAATAGAGCGTTTTTCGTGTACATTTTCCATAGGTAATATAAACGGAAAATCAGGAACATTTTAGTTAATTCTAATGAAAACACATTGATTTTTATCATTTGTATTCGAAACAACATTGTCATATGTCTTTTCTTGGATCTAAATAATACGAAACCTCGCTCTGTGATTTGAAGTTAAAATCCTCATATATGGTAAAATAGTGACTTTTTTCACGTTAATCATGTAGTTTGATATTACGTAAATATATTCATTTTTACCAATATTTCGATACTATTTCATGTAGTATCACGATATGTGATTTGGCCTTCAAATCTCAGAATGTCGCATAATATTGCATTTTAAGCAAATTTTCTTACATTTTGTTTCGTACGAAAAATCATAGAATTTAGCAATATTTTGATGTTTATCATCCACTTTTCCTCTATGTGATTTAAACAAAATATCATCGAATTAGGCAATATTTTGCCGTTTTTCCACGTTTTTGTGAATTTTCATTTTATGGGTTTAATTCATTATATATACGATAAAAATAATGCAAACACATAATTGATTAGATAATAACCTTAAATACTTCATTTTCAATCATCTATTTGTTTCTCGTTAAAATACTGTGTAAGATATTGAAAAGGGGAGAAGTTCGGTTTTATTGCATATATCGACGTTTCAGCCGGATTAGAGCGGTTTTACGTGTACATCTTCCATCGGTAAAATAAACGGAAAATCAAGAACATTTTAGTTAATGCTAATGAAAACACATTGTTTTTTGTCATTTGTATTGGAAACATCATTGTCATATGTCTTTTCTTGGATCTAAATAATGCGAAACCTCGCTCTATGTTTTGAAGTTAAAATCCTCATATATGGTAAAATATTGACTTTTTTCATGTTTTTCATGTTGTGTGATTTTACGTAAATATATACGTTTTTACCAATATTTCGATACTATTTCATGTAGTATCACGATATGTGATTTGGCCTTCAAATCTCAGAATTTCGCACAATATTGCATTTTAAGCAAGTTTTCTTGCATTTTGTTTTGTACGAAAAATCGTCGAATTAACAATATTTTGACGTTTATCATCTCCTTTTCCTTTATGTGATTTAAACAAAATATCATCGAATTAGGCAATATTTTGCCGTTTTTCCACGTTTTTGTGAATTTTCAGTTTATGGGTTTAATTCATTATATATACGATAAAAATGATGCAAACACATAATTGATTAGATAGTAACCTTAAATACTTCATTTTCAATCAACTATTTGTTTCTCGTTAAAATACTGAGTAAGATATTAAAAAGGGGAGAAGTTCTGTTTTTATTGCATATATCGACGTTTCAGCCGGAATAGAGCGTTTTTCGTGTACATTTTCCATAGGTAATATAAACGGAAAATCAGGAACATTTTAGTTAATGCTAATGAAAACACATTGTTTTGTATCATTTGTATTGAAAACAACATTGTCATATTTTTTTTCTTGGATGTAAATAATACGAAACTCGCTCCATGATTTGAAGTTAAAATCCTCAAATATTGTATAATAGTGACTTTTTCACGTTAATCATGTAGTTTGATATTACGTAAATATATTCATTTTTACCAATATTTCGATACTATTTCATGTAGTCTCACGATATGTGATTTGGCTTTCAAATCTCAGAATGTCGCATAATATTGCATTTTAAGCATGTTTTCTCGCATTTTGTTTCGTACGAAAAATCGTCTAATTTAGCAATATTTTGACGTTTCTCATCCACTTTTCCTCTATGTGAATTAAACAAAATATCATTGAATTAGGCAATATTTTGCCGTTTTTCCACGTTTTTGTGAATTTTCAGTCTATGGGTATTAATTTAATTATATATACGATAAAAATGATGCAAGCACATAATTGATTAGATAGTAACCTTAAATACTTCATTTTCAATCAACTATTTGTTTCTCGTTAAAATACTGTGTTAGATATTGAAAAGGGGAAAAGTTCGGTTTTTATGGCATATATCGACGTTTCAGCCGGATTAGAGCGGTTTTACGTGTACATCTTCCATCGGTAATAAAAACGGAAAATCAAGAACATTTTAGTTAATGCTAATGAAAACACATTGTTTTTTATCATTTGTATTGGAAACAACAATGTCATGTCTTTTCTTAGATCTAAATAATACGAAACCTCGCTCTATGATTTGAAGTTAAAACCCTCATATATGGTAAAATAGTGATTTTTTTCACTTTTTTCATGTAGTGTGATTATAACGTAAACATATACGTTTTTACCAATATTTCGATATTATTTCATGTAGTATCACGATATGTGATTTGGCTTTCAAATCTCAGAATTTCGAATAATATTGCATTTTAAGCAAGTTTTCTTGCATTTTGTTTTGTACGAAAAATCGTCGAATTTAGCAATATTTTGACGTTTATCATCTCCTTTTCCTTTATGTGATTTAAAGAAAATATCATCGAATTAGGCAATATTTTGCCGTTTTTCCACGTTTTTGTGAATTTTCAGTTTATGGGTTTAATTCATTATATATACGATAAAAATGATGCAAACACATAATTGATTAGATAGTAACCTTAAATACTTCATTTTCAATCAACTATTTGTTTCTCGTTAAAATACTGAGTAAGATATTAAAAAGGGGAGAAGTTCTGTTTTTATTGCATATATCGACGTTTCAGCCGGAATAGAGCGTTTTTCGTGTACATTTTCCATAGGTAATATAAACGGAAAATCAGGAACATTTTAGTTAATGCTAATGAAAACACATTGTTTTTTATCATTTGTATTGAAAACAACATTGTCATATTTCTTTTCTTGGATCTAAATAATACGAAACTCGCTCCGTGATTTGAAGTTAAAATCCTCAAATATTGTATAATAGTGACTTTTTCACGTTAATCATGTAGTTTGATATTACGTAAATATATTCATTTTTACCAATATTTCGATACTATTTCATGTAGTCTCACGATATGTGATTTGGCTTTCAAATCTCAGAATGTCGCATAATATTGCATTTTAAGCATGTTTTCTCGCATTTTGTTTCGTACGAAAAATAGTCTAATTTAGCAATATTTTGACGTTTCTCATCCACTTTTCCTCTATGTGATTTAAGGAAAATATCATCGAATTAGGCAATATTTTACCGTTTTTCCACGTTTTTGTGAATTTTCAGTCTATGGGTATTAATTCATTATATATACGATAAAAATGATGCAAACACATAATTGATTAGATAATAACCTTAAATACTTCATTTTCAATCATCTATTTGTTTCTCGTTAAAATACTGTGTAAGATATTGAAAAGGGGAGAAGTTCGGTTTTTATTGCATATATCGACGTTTCAGCCGGATTAGAGCGGTTTTACGTGTACATCTTCCATCGGTAATATAAACGGAAAATCAAGAACATTTTAGTTAATTCTAATAGTGAAAACCCTCATATATGGTAAAATAGTGACTTTTTCACGTTTTTCATGTAGTGTGATTTTACGTAAATATATACGTTTTTACCAATATTTCGATACTATTTCATGTAGTATTACGATATGTGATTTGGCCTTCAAATCTCAGAATTTCGCATAATATTGCATTTTAAGCAAGTTTTCTTGCATTTTGTTTTGTACGAAAAATCGTCGAATTTAGCAATATTTTGACGTTTATCATCTCCTTTTCCTTTATGTGATTTAAACAAAATATCATCGAATTAGGCAATATTTTGCCGTTTTTCCACGTTTTTGTGAATTTTCAGTCTATGGGTATTATTCATTATATATACGAAAAAAATGATGCAAACACATAATTGATTAGATAATAACCTTAAATACTTCATTTTCAATCATCTATTTGTTTCTCGTTAAAATACTGTGTAAGATATTGAAAAGGGGAGAAGTTCGGTTTTTATTGCATATATCGACGTTTCAGCCGGATTAGAGCGGTTTTACGAGTACATCTTCCATCGGTAATATAAACCGAAAGTCAAGAACATTTTAGTTAATGCTAATGAAAACACACTGTTTTTTTATCATTTGTATTGGAAACAACATTGTCATATGACTTTAATTAGATCTAAATAATACGAAACCTCGCTCTATGATTTGAAGTTAAAACCCTCATATATGGTAAAAAAGTGAACTTTTTCACGTTTTTCATGTGTGATTTTACGTAAAAATATACGTTTTTACCAATATTTCGATACTATTTCATGTAGTATCACGATATGTGATTTGGCCTTCAAATCTCAGAATTTCGCATAATATTGCAATTTAAGCAAGTTTTCTTGCATTTTGTTTTGTACGAAAAATCGTCGAATTTAGCAATATTTTGACGTTTATCATCCACTTTTCCTCTATGTGCTTTAAACAAAATATCATCGAATTAGGCAATATTTTGCCGTTTTTCCACGTTTTTGTGAATTTTTAGTTTATGGGTTTAATTCATTATATATACGATAAAAATGATGCAAACACATAATTGATTAGATAATAACCTTAAATACTTCATTTTCAATCATCTATTTGTTTCTCGTTAAAATACTGTGTAAGATATTGAAAAGGGGAGAAGTTCGGTTTTTATTGCATATATCGACGTTTCAGCTTTATTAGAGCGGTTTTACGTGTACATCTTCCATCGGTAATATAAACGGAAAATCAAGAACATTTTAGTTAATGCTAATGAAAACACATTGTTTTTAATCATTTGTATTGAAAACAACATTGTCATATATCTTTTCTTGGATCTAAATAATACGAAACCTCGCTCTATGATTTAAAGTCAAAATCCTCAAATATTGTATAATAGTGACTTTTTCACGTTAATCATGTAGTTTGATATTACGTAAATATATTCATTTTTACCAATATTTCGATACAATTTCATGTAGTATCACGATATGTGATTTGGCCTTCAAATCTCAGAATGTCGCATAATATTGCATTTTAAGCAAGTTTTCTTGCATTTTGTTTCGTACGAAAAATCATCGAATTTAGCAATATTTTGACGTTTATCATCCACTTTTCCTCTATGTGATTTAAACAAAATATCATCGAATTAGGCAATATTTTGCCGTTTTTCCACGTTTATGTGAATTTTCAGTTTATGGGTTTAATTCATTATATATACGATAAAAATGATGCAAGCACATAATTGATTTGATAATAACCTTAAATACTTCATTTTCAATCAACTATTTGTTTCTCGTTAAAATTCTGAGTAAGATATTAAAAAGGGAAAAGTTCTGTTTTTATTGCATATATCGACGTTTCAGCCGGAATAGAGCGTTTTTCGTGTACATTTTCCATAGGTAATATAAACGGAAAATCAGGAACATTTTAGTTAATTCTAATGAAAACACATTGATTTTTATCATTTGTATTCGAAACAACATTGTCATATGTCTTTTCTTGGATCTAAATAATACGAAACCTCGCTCTGTGATTTGAAGTTAAAATCCTCATATATGGTAAAATAGTGACTTTTTTCACGTTAATCATGTAGTTTGATATTACGTAAATATATTCATTTTTACCAATATTTCGATACTATTTCATGTAGTATCACGATATGTGATTTGGCCTTCAAATCTCAGAATGTCGCATAATATTGCATTTTAAGCAAATTTTCTTACATTTTGTTTCGTACGAAAAATCATAGAATTTAGCAATATTTTGATGTTTATCATCCACTTTTCCTCTATGTGATTTAAACAAAATATCATCGAATTAGGCAATATTTTGCCGTTTTTCCACGTTTTTGTGAATTTTCATTTTATGGGTTTAATTCATTATATATACGATAAAAATAATGCAAACACATAATTGATTAGATAATAACCTTAAATACTTCATTTTCAATCATCTATTTGTTTCTCGTTAAAATACTGTGTAAGATATTGAAAAGGGGAGAAGTTCGGTTTTATTGCATATATCGACGTTTCAGCCGGATTAGAGCGGTTTTACGTGTACATCTTCCATCGGTAAAATAAACGGAAAATCAAGAACATTTTAGTTAATGCTAATGAAAACACATTGTTTTTTGTCATTTGTATTGGAAACATCATTGTCATATGTCTTTTCTTGGATCTAAATAATGCGAAACCTCGCTCTATGTTTTGAAGTTAAAATCCTCATATATGGTAAAATAGTGACTTTTTTCATGTTTTTCATGTTGTGTGATTTTACGTAAATATATACGTTTTTACCAATATTTCGATACTATTTCATGTAGTATCACGATATGTGATTTGGCCTTCAAATCTCAGAATTTCGCACAATATTGCATTTTAAGCAAGTTTTCTTGCATTTTGTTTTGTACGAAAAATCGTCGAATTAACAATATTTTGACGTTTATCATCTCCTTTTCCTTTATGTGATTTAAACAAAATATCATCGAATTAGGCAATATTTTGCCGTTTTTCCACGTTTTTGTGAATTTTCAGTTTATGGGTTTAATTCATTATATATACGATAAAAATGATGCAAACACATAATTGATTAGATAGTAACCTTAAATACTTCATTTTCAATCAACTATTTGTTTCTCGTTAAAATACTGAGTAAGATATTAAAAAGGGGAGAAGTTCTGTTTTTATTGCATATATCGACGTTTCAGCCGGAATAGAGCGTTTTTCGTGTACATTTTCCATAGGTAATATAAACGGAAAATCAGGAACATTTTAGTTAATGCTAATGAAAACACATTGTTTTGTATCATTTGTATTGAAAACAACATTGTCATATTTTTTTTCTTGGATGTAAATAATACGAAACTCGCTCCATGATTTGAAGTTAAAATCCTCAAATATTGTATAATAGTGACTTTTTCACGTTAATCATGTAGTTTGATATTACGTAAATATATTCATTTTTACCAATATTTCGATACTATTTCATGTAGTCTCACGATATGTGATTTGGCTTTCAAATCTCAGAATGTCGCATAATATTGCATTTTAAGCATGTTTTCTCGCATTTTGTTTCGTACGAAAAATCGTCTAATTTAGCAATATTTTGACGTTTCTCATCCACTTTTCCTCTATGTGATTTAAACAAAATATCATTGAATTAGGCAATATTTTGCCGTTTTTCCACGTTTTTGTGAATTTTCAGTCTATGGGTATTAATTTAATTATATATACGATAAAAATGATGCAAGCACATAATTGATTAGATAGTAACCTTAAATACTTCATTTTCAATCAACTATTTGTTTCTCGTTAAAATACTGTGTAAGATATTGAAAAGGGGAGAAGTTCGGTTTTTATTGCATATATCGACGTTTCAGCCGGATTAGAGCGGTTTTACGTGTACATCTTCCATCGGTAATATAAACGGAAAATCAAGAACATTTTAGTTAATTCTAATAGTGAAAACCCTCATATATGGTAAAATAGTGACTTTTTTCACGTTTTTCATGTAGTGTGATTTTACGTAAATATATACGTTTTTACCAATATTTCGATACTATTTCATGTAGTATTACGATATGTGATTTGGCCTTCAAATCTCAGAATTTCGCATAATATTGCATTTTAAGCAAGTTTTCTTGCATTTTGTTTTGTACGAAAAATCGTCGAATTTAGCAATATTTTGACGTTTATCATCTCCTTTTCCTTTATGTGATTTAAACAAAATATCATCGAATTAGGCAATATTTTGCCGTTTTTCCACGTTTTTGTGAATTTTCAGTCTATGGGTATTATTCATTATATATACGAAAAAAATGATGCAAACACATAATTGATTAGATAATAACCTTAAATACTTCATTTTCAATCATCTATTTGTTTCTCGTTAAAATACTGTGTAAGATATTGAAAAGGGGAGAAGTTCGGTTTTTATTGCATATATCGACGTTTCAGCCGGATTAGAGCGGTTTTACGTGTACATCTTCCATCGGTAATATAAACCGAAAGTCAAGAACATTTTAGTTAATGCTAATGAAAACACACTGTTTTTTTATCATTTGTATTGGAAACAACATTGTCATATGACTTTAATTAGATCTAAATAATACGAAACCTCGCTCTATGATTTGAAGTTAAAACCCTCATATATGGTAAAAAAGTGAACTTTTTCACGTTTTTCATGTGTGATTTTACGTAAAAATATACGTTTTTACCAATATTTCGATACTATTTCATGTAGTATCACGATATGTGATTTGGCCTTCAAATCTCAGAATTTCGCATAATATTGCAATTTAAGCAAGTTTTCTTGCATTTTGTTTTGTACGAAAAATCGTCGAATTTAGCAATATTTTGACGTTTATCATCCACTTTTCCTCTATGTGCTTTAAACAAAATATCATCGAATTAGGCAATATTTTGCCGTTTTTCCACGTTTTTGTGAATTTTTAGTTTATGGGTTTAATTCATTATATATACGATAAAAATGATGCAAACACATAATTGATTAGATAATAACCTTAAATACTTCATTTTCAATCATCTATTTGTTTCTCGTTAAAATACTGTGTAAGATATTGAAAAGGGGAGAAGTTCGGTTTTTATTGCATATATCGACGTTTCAGCTTTATTAGAGCGGTTTTACGTGTACATCTTCCATCGGTAATATAAACGGAAAATCAAGAACATTTTAGTTAATGCTAATGAAAACACATTGTTTTTAATCATTTGTATTGAAAACAACATTGTCATATATCTTTTCTTGGATCTAAATAATACGAAACCTCGCTCTATGATTTAAAGTCAAAATCCTCAAATATTGTATAATAGTGACTTTTTCACGTTAATCATGTAGTTTGATATTACGTAAATATATTCATTTTTACCAATATTTCGATACAATTTCATGTAGTATCACGATATGTGATTTGGCCTTCAAATCTCAGAATGTCGCATAATATTGCATTTTAAGCAAGTTTTCTTGCATTTTGTTTCGTACGAAAAATCATCGAATTTAGCAATATTTTGACGTTTATCATCCACTTTTCCTCTATGTGATTTAAACAAAATATCATCGAATTAGGCAATATTTTGCCGTTTTTCCACGTTTATGTGAATTTTCAGTTTATGGGTTTAATTCATTATATATATACGATAAAAATGATGCAAACACATAATTGATTAGATAGTAACCTTAAATACTTCATTTTCAATCAACTATTTGTTTCTCGTTAAAATACTGTGTTAGATATTGAAAAGGGGAGAAGTTCGGTTTTTATTGCATATATCGACGTTTCAGCCGGATTAGAGCGGTTTTACGTGTACATCTTCCATCGGTAATATAAACGGAAAATCAAGAACATTTTAGTTAATGCTAATGAAAACACATTGTTTTATATCATTTGTATTGGAAACAACAATGTCATGTCTTTTCTTAGATCTAAATAATACGAAACCTCGCTCTATGATTTGAAGTTAAAACCCTCATATATGGTAAAATAGTGATTTTTTTCACGTTTTTCATGTAGTGTGATTATAACGTAAACATATACGTTTTTACCAATATTTCGATACTATTTCATGTAGTATCACGATATGTGATTCGGCTTTCAAATCTCAGAATTTCGAATAATATTGCATTTTAAGCAAGTTTTCTTGCATTTTGTTTTGTACGAAAGATCGTCGAATTTAGCAATATTTTGACGTTTATCATCTCCTTTTCTTTTATGTGATTTAAAGAAAATATCATCGAATTAGGCAATATTTTGCCGTTTTTCCACGTTTTTGTGAATTTTCAGTTTATTGGTTTAATTCATTATATATACGATACAAATGATGCAAACACATAATTGATTAGATAGTAACCTTAAATACTTCATTTTCAATCACCTATTTGTTTCTCGTTAAAATACTGAGTAAGATATTAAAAAGGGGAGAAGTTCTGTTTTTATTGCATATATCGACGTTTCAGCCGGAATAGAGCGTTTTTCGTGTACATTTTCCATAGGTAATATAAACGGAAAATCAGGAACATTTTAGTTAATGCTAATGAAAACACATTGTTTTTTATCATTTGTATTGAAAACAACATTGTCATATTTCTTTTCTTGGATCTAAATAATACGAAACTCGCTCCATGATTTGAAGTTAAAATCCTCAAATATTGTATAATAGTGACTTTTTCACGTTAATCATGTAGTTTGATATTACGTAAATATATTCATTTTTACCAATATTTCGATACTATTTCATGTAGTATCACGATATGTGATTTGGCTTTCAAATCTCAGAATGTCGCATAATATTGCATTTTAAGCATGTTTTCTCGCATTTTGTTTCGTACGAAAAATCGTCTAATTTAGCAATATTTTGACGTTTCTCATCCACTTTTCCTCTATGTGATTTAAGGAAAATATCATCGAATTAGGCAATATTTTGCCGTTTTTCCACGTTTTTGTGAATTTTCAGTCTATGGGTATTAATTCATTATATATACGATAAAAATGATGCAAACACATAATTGATTAGATAATAACCTTAAATACTTCATTTTCAATCATCTATTTGTTTCTCGTTAAAATACTGTGTAAGATATTGAAAAGGGGAGAAGTTCGGTTTTTATTGCATATATCGACGTTTCAGCCGGATTAAAGCGGTTTTACGTGTACATCTTCCATCGGTAATATAAACGGAAAATCAAGAACATTTTAGTTAATTCTAATAGTGAAAACCCTCATATATGGTAAAATAGTGACTTTTTTCACGTTTTTCATGTAGTGTGATTTTACGTAAATATATACGTTTTTACCAATATTTCGATACTATTTCATGTAGTATTACGATATGTGATTTGGCCTTCAAATCTCTGAATTTCGCATAATATTGCATTTTAAGCAAGTTTTCTTGCATTTTGTTTTGTACGAAAAATCGTCGAATTTAGCAATATTTTGACGTTTATCATCTACTTTTCCTTTATGTGATTTAAACAAAATATCATCGAATTAGGCAATATTTTGCCGTTTTTCCACGTTTTTGTGAATTTTCAGTCTATGGGTATTATTCATTATATATACGAAAAAAATGATGCAAACACATAATTGATTAGATAATAACCTTAAATACTTTATTTTCAATCATCTATTTGTTTCTCGTTAAAATACTGTGTAAGATATTGAAAAGGGGAGAAGTTCGGTTTTTATTGCATATATCGACGTTTCAGCCGGATTAGAGCGGTTTTACGTGTACATCTTCCATCGGTAATATAAACCGAAAGTCAAGAACATTTTAGTTAATGCTAATGAAAACACACTGTTTTTTTATCATTTGTATTGGAAACAACATTGTCATATGACTTTAATTAGATCTAAATAATACGAAACCTCGCTCTATGATTTGAAGTTAAAACCCTCATATATGGTAAAAAAGTGAACTTTTTCACGTTTTTCATGTGTGATTTTACGTAAAAATATACGTTTTTACCAATATTTCGATACTATTTCATGTAGTATCACGATATGTGATTTGGCCTTCAAATCTCAGAATTTCGCATAATATTGCAATTTAAGCAAGTTTTCTTGCATTTTGTTTTGTACGAAAAATCGTCGAATTTAGCAATATTTTGACGTTTATCATCCACTTTTCCTCTATGTGCTTTAAACAAAATATCATCGAATTAGGCAATATTTTGCCGTTTTTCCACGTTTTAGTGAATTTTCAGTTTATGGGTTTAATTCATTATATATACGATAAAAATGATGCAAACACATAATTGATTAGATAATAACCTTAAATACTTCATTTTCAATCATCTATTTGTTTCTCGTTAAAATACTGTGTAAGATATTGAAAAGGGGAGAAGTTCGGTTTTTATTGCATATATCGACGTTTCAGCTTTATTAGAGCGGTTTTACGTGTACATCTTCCATCGGTAATATAAACGGAAAATCAAGAACATTTTAGTTAATGCTAATGAAAACACATTGTTTTTAATCATTTGTATTGAAAACAACATTGTCATATATCTTTTCTTGGATCTAAATAATACGAAACCTCGCTCTATGATTTAAAGTCAAAATCCTCAAATATTGTATAATAGTGACTTTTTCACGTTAATCATGTAGTTTGATATTACGTAAATATATTCATTTTTACCAATATTTCGATACAATTTCATGTAGTATCACGATATGTGATTTGGCCTTCAAATCTCAGAATGTCGCATAATATTGCATTTTAAGCAAGTTTTCTTGCATTTTGTTTCGTACGAAAAATCATCGAATTTAGCAATATTTTGACGTTTATCATCCACTTTTCCTCTATGTGATTTAAACAAAATATCATCGAATTAGGCAATATTTTGCCGTTTTTCCACGTTTATGTGAATTTTCAGTTTATGGGTTTAATTCATTATATATACGATAAAAATGATGCAAACACATAATTGATTAGATAGTAACCTTAAATACTTCATTTTCAATCAACTATTTGTTTCTCGTTAAAATACTGTGTTAATTATTGAAAAGGGGAGAAGTTCGGTTTTTATTGCATATATCGACGTTTCAGCCGGATTAGAGCGGTTTTACGTGTACATCTTCCATTGGTAATATAAACGGAAAATTAAGAACATTTTAGTTAATGCTAATGAAAACACATTGTTTTTTATCATTTGTATTGGAAACAACAATGTCATGTCTTTTCTTAGATCTAAATAATACGAAACCTCGCTCTATGATTTGAAGTTAAAACCCTCATATATGGTAAAATAGTGATTTTTTTCACGTTTTTCATGTAGTGTGATTATAGCGTAAACATATACGTTTTTACCAATATTTCGATACTATTTCATGTAGTATCACGATATGTGATTCGGCTTTCAAATCTCAGAATTTCGAATAATATTGCATTTTAAGCAAGTTTTTTTGCATTTTGTTTTGTACGAAAGATCGTCGAATTTAGCAATATTTTGACGTTTATCATCTCCTTTTCCTTTGTGATTTAAAGAAAATATCATCGAATTAGGCAATATTTTGCCGTTTTTCCACGTTTTTGTGAATTTTCAGTTTATGGGTTTAATTCATTATATATACGATAAAAATGATGCAAACACATAATTGATTAGATAGTAACCTTAAATACTTCATTTTCAATCAACTATTTGTTTCTCGTTAAAATACTGAGTAAGATATTAAAAAGGGGAGAAGTTCTGTTTTTATTGCATATATCGACGTTTCAGCCGGAATAGAGCGTTTTTCGTGTACATTTTCCATATGTAATATAAACGGAAAATCAGGAACATTTTAGTTAATGCTAATGAAAACACATTGTTTTTTATCATTTGTATTGAAAACAACATTGTCATATTTCTTTTCTTGGATCTAAATAATACGAAACTCGCTCAATGATTTGAAGTTAAAATCCTCAAATATTGTATAATAGTGACTTTTTCACGTTAATCATGTAGTTTGATATTACGTAAATATATTCATTTTTACCAATATTTCGATACTATTTCATGTAGTCTCACGATATGTGATTTGGCTTTCAAATCTCAGAATGTCGCATAATATTGCATTTTAAGCATGTTTTCTCGCATTTTGTTTCGTACAAAAAATCGTCTAATTTAGCAATATTTTGACGTTTCTCATCCACTTTTCCTCTATGTGATTTAAGGAAAATATCATCGAATTAGGCAATATTTTGCCGTTTTTCCACGTTTTTGTGAATTTTCAGTCTATGGGTATTAATTCATTATATATACGATAAAAATGATGCAAACACATAATTGATTAGATAATAACCTTAAATACTTCATTTTCAATCATCTATTTGTTTCTCGTTAAAATACTGTGTAAGATATTGAAAAGGGGAGAAGTTCGGTTTTTATTGCATATATCGACGTTTCAGCCGGATTAGAGCGGTTTTACGTGTACATCTTCCATCGGTAATATAAACGGAAAATCAAGAACATTTTAGTTAATTCTAATAGTGAAAACCCTCATATATGGTAAAATAGTGACTTTTTTCACGTTTTTCATGTAGTGTGATTTTACGTAAATATATACGTTTTTACCAATATTTCGATACTATTTCATGTAGTATTACGATATGTGATTTGGCCTTCAAATCTCAGAATTTCGCATAATATTGCATTTTAAGCAAGTTTTCTTGCATTTTGTTTTGTACGAAAAATCGTCGAATTTAGCAATATTTTGACGTTTATCATCTCCTTTTCCTTTATGTGATTTAAACAAAATATCATCGAATTAGGCAATATTTTGCCGTTTTTCCACGTTTTTGTGAATTTTCAGTCTATGGGTAT
This sequence comes from Procambarus clarkii, assembly GCF_040958095.1. Taxonomy (NCBI): domain Eukaryota; kingdom Metazoa; phylum Arthropoda; class Malacostraca; order Decapoda; family Cambaridae; genus Procambarus; species Procambarus clarkii. The sequence continues at coordinate 1,084,756 of NC_091201.1, forward strand.
TATTCATTATATATACGAAAAAAATGATGCAAACACATAATTGATTAGATAATAACCTTAAATACTTTATTTTCAATCATCAATTTGTTTCTCGTTAAAATACTGTGTAAGATATTGAAAAGGGGAGAAGTTCGGTTTTTATTGCATATATCGACGTTTCAGCCGGATTAGAGCGGTTTTACGTGTACATCTTCCATCGGTAATATAAACCGAAAGTCAAGAACATTTTAGTTAATGCTAATGAAAACACTGTTTTTTCATCATTTGTATTGGAAACAACATTGTCATATGACTTTAATTAGATCTAAATAATACGAAACCTCGCTCTATGATTTGAAGTTAAAACCCTCATATATGGTAAAAAAGTGAACTTTTTCACGTTTTTCATGTGTGATTTTACGTAAAAATATACGTTTTTACCAATATTTCGATACTATTTCATGTAGTATCACGATATGTGATTTGGCCTTCAAATCTCAGAATTTCGCATAATATTGCAATTTAAGCAAGTTTTCTTGCATTTTGTTTTGTACGAAAAATCGTCGAATTTAGCAATATTTTGACGTTTATCATCCACTTTTCCTCTATGTGCTTTAAACAAAATATCATCGAATTAGGCAATATTTTGCCGTTTTTCCACGTTTTAGTGAATTTTCAGTTTATGGGTTTAATTCATTATATATACGATAAAAATGATGCAAACACATAATTGATTAGATAATAACCTTAAATACTTCATTTTCAATCATCTATTTGTTTCTCGTTAAAATACTGTGTAAGATATTGAAAAGGGGAGAAGTTCGGTTTTTATTGCATATATCGACGTTTCAGCTTTATTAGAGCGGTTTTACGTGTACATCTTCCATCGGTAATATAAACGGAAAATCAAGAACATTTTAGTTAATGCTAATGAAAACACATTGTTTTTAATCATTTGTATTGAAAACAACATTGTCATATATCTTTTCTTGGATCTAAATAATACGAAACCTCGCTCTATGATTTAAAGTCAAAATCCTCAAATATTGTATAATAGTGACTTTTTCACGTTAATCATGTAGTTTGATATTACGTAAATATATTCATTTTTACCAATATTTCGATACAATTTCATGTAGTATCACGATATGTGATTTGGCCTTCAAATCTCAGAATGTCGCATAATATTGCATTTTAAGCAAGTTTTCTTGCATTTTGTTTCGTACGAAAAATCATCGAATTTAGCAATATTTTGACGTTTATCATCCACTTTTCCTCTATGTGATTTAAACAAAATATCATCGAATTAGGCAATATTTTGCCGTTTTTCCACGTTTATGTGAATTTTCAGTTTATGGGTTTAATTCATTATATATACGATAAAAATGATGCAAACACATAATTGATTAGATAGTAACCTTAAATACTTCATTTTCAATCAACTATTTGTTTCTCGTTAAAATACTGTGTTAATTATTGAAAAGGGGAGAAGTTCGGTTTTTATTGCATATATCGACGTTTCAGCCGGATTAGAGCGGTTTTACGTGTACATCTTCCATTGGTAATATAAACGGAAAATTAAGAACATTTTAGTTAATGCTAATGAAAACACATTGTTTTTTATCATTTGTATTGGAAACAACAATGTCATGTCTTTTCTTAGATCTAAATAATACGAAACCTCGCTCTATGATTTGAAGTTAAAACCCTCATATATGGTAAAATAGTGATTTTTTTCACGTTTTTCATGTAGTGTGATTATAGCGTAAACATATACGTTTTTACCAATATTTCGATACTATTTCATGTAGTATCACGATATGTGATTCGGCTTTCAAATCTCAGAATTTCGAATAATATTGCATTTTAAGCAAGTTTTTTTGCATTTTGTTTTGTACGAAAGATCGTCGAATTTAGCAATATTTTGACGTTTATCATCTCCTTTTCCTTTGTGATTTAAAGAAAATATCATCGAATTAGGCAATATTTTGCCGTTTTTCCACGTTTTTGTGAATTTTCAGTTTATGGGTTTAATTCATTATATATACGATAAAAATGATGCAAACACATAATTGATTAGATAGTAACCTTAAATACTTCATTTTCAATCAACTATTTGTTTCTCGTTAAAATACTGAGTAAGATATTAAAAAGGGGAGAAGTTCTGTTTTTATTGCATATATCGACGTTTCAGCCGGAATAGAGCGTTTTTCGTGTACATTTTCCATATGTAATATAAACGGAAAATCAGGAACATTTTAGTTAATGCTAATGAAAACACATTGTTTTTTATCATTTGTATTGAAAACAACATTGTCATATTTCTTTTCTTGGATCTAAATAATACGAAACTCGCTCAATGATTTGAAGTTAAAATCCTCAAATATTGTATAATAGTGACTTTTTCACGTTAATCATGTAGTTTGATATTACGTAAATATATTCATTTTTACCAATATTTCGATACTATTTCATGTAGTCTCACGATATGTGATTTGGCTTTCAAATCTCAGAATGTCGCATAATATTGCATTTTAAGCATGTTTTCTCGCATTTTGTTTCGTACAAAAAATCGTCTAATTTAGCAATATTTTGACGTTTCTCATCCACTTTTCCTCTATGTGATTTAAGGAAAATATCATCGAATTAGGCAATATTTTGCCGTTTTTCCACGTTTTTGTGAATTTTCAGTCTATGGGTATTAATTCATTATATATACGATAAAAATGATGCAAACACATAATTGATTAGATAATAACCTTAAATACTTCATTTTCAATCATCTATTTGTTTCTCGTTAAAATACTGTGTAAGATATTGAAAAGGGGAGAAGTTCGGTTTTTATTGCATATATCGACGTTTCAGCCGGATTAGAGCGGTTTTACGTGTACATCTTCCATCGGTAATATAAACGGAAAATCAAGAACATTTTAGTTAATTCTAATAGTGAAAACCCTCATATATGGTAAAATAGTGACTTTTTTCACGTTTTTCATGTAGTGTGATTTTACGTAAATATATACGTTTTTACCAATATTTCGATACTATTTCATGTAGTATTACGATATGTGATTTGGCCTTCAAATCTCAGAATTTCGCATAATATTGCATTTTAAGCAAGTTTTCTTGCATTTTGTTTTGTACGAAAAATCGTCGAATTTAGCAATATTTTGACGTTTATCATCTCCTTTTCCTTTATGTGATTTAAACAAAATATCATCGAATTAGGCAATATTTTGCCGTTTTTCCACGTTTTTGTGAATTTTCAGTCTATGGGTATTATTCATTATATATACGAAAAAAATGATGCAAACACATAATTGATTAGATAATAACCTTAAATACTTTATTTTCAATCATCAATTTGTTTCTCGTTAAAATACTGTGTAAGATATTGAAAAGGGGAGAAGTTCGGTTTTTATTGCATATATCGACGTTTCAGCCGGATTAGAGCGGTTTTACGTGTACATCTTCCATCGGTAATATAAACCGAAAGTCAAGAACATTTTAGTTAATGCTAATGAAAACACTGTTTTTTCATCATTTGTATTGGAAACAACATTGTCATATGACTTTAATTAGATCTAAATAATACGAAACCTCGCTCTATGATTTGAAGTTAAAACCCTCATATATGGTAAAAAAGTGAACTTTTTCACGTTTTTCATGTGTGATTTTACGTAAAAATATACGTTTTTACCAATATTTCGATACTATTTCATGTAGTATCACGATATGTGATTTGGCCTTCAAATCTCAGAATTTCGCATAATATTGCAATTTAAGCAAGTTTTCTTGCATTTTGTTTTGTACGAAAAATCGTCGAATTTAGCAATATTTTGACGTTTATCATCCACTTTTCCTCTATGTGCTTTAAACAAAATATCATCGAATTAGGCAATATTTTGCCGTTTTTCCACGTTTTAGTGAATTTTCAGTTTATGGGTTTAATTCATTATATATACGATAAAAATGATGCAAACACATAATTGATTAGATAATAACCTTAAATACTTCATTTTCAATCATCTATTTGTTTCTCGTTAAAATACTGTGTAAGATATTGAAAAGGGGAGAAGTTCGGTTTTTATTGCATATATCGACGTTTCAGCTTTATTAGAGCGGTTTTACGTGTACATCTTCCATCGGTAATATAAACGGAAAATCAAGAACATTTTAGTTAATGCTAATGAAAACACATTGTTTTTAATCATTTGTATTGAAAACAACATTGTCATATATCTTTTCTTGGATCTAAATAATACGAAACCTCGCTCTATGATTTAAAGTCAAAATCCTCAAATATTGTATAATAGTGACTTTTTCACGTTAATCATGTAGTTTGATATTACGTAAATATATTCATTTTTACCAATATTTCGATACAATTTCATGTAGTATCACGATATGTGATTTGGCCTTCAAATCTCAGAATGTCGCATAATATTGCATTTTAAGCAAGTTTTCTTGCATTTTGTTTCGTACGAAAAATCATCGAATTTAGCAATATTTTGACGTTTATCATCCACTTTTCCTCTATGTGATTTAAACAAAATATCATCGAATTAGGCAATATTTTGCCGTTTTTCCACGTTTATGTGAATTTTCAGTTTATGGGTTTAATTCATTATATATACGATAAAAATGATGCAAACACATAATTGATTAGATAGTAACCTTAAATACTTCATTTTCAATCAACTATTTGTTTCTCGTTAAAATACTGTGTTAATTATTGAAAAGGGGAGAAGTTCGGTTTTTATTGCATATATCGACGTTTCAGCCGGATTAGAGCGGTTTTACGTGTACATCTTCCATTGGTAATATAAACGGAAAATTAAGAACATTTTAGTTAATGCTAATGAAAACACATTGTTTTTTATCATTTGTATTGGAAACAACAATGTCATGTCTTTTCTTAGATCTAAATAATACGAAACCTCGCTCTATGATTTGAAGTTAAAACCCTCATATATGGTAAAATAGTGATTTTTTTCACGTTTTTCATGTAGTGTGATTATAGCGTAAACATATACGTTTTTACCAATATTTCGATACTATTTCATGTAGTATCACGATATGTGATTCGGCTTTCAAATCTCAGAATTTCGAATAATATTGCATTTTAAGCAAGTTTTTTTGCATTTTGTTTTGTACGAAAGATCGTCGAATTTAGCAATATTTTGACGTTTATCATCTCCTTTTCCTTTGTGATTTAAAGAAAATATCATCGAATTAGGCAATATTTTGCCGTTTTTCCACGTTTTTGTGAATTTTCAGTTTATGGGTTTAATTCATTATATATACGATAAAAATGATGCAAACACATAATTGATTAGATAGTAACCTTAAATACTTCATTTTCAATCAACTATTTGTTTCTCGTTAAAATACTGAGTAAGATATTAAAAAGGGGAGAAGTTCTGTTTTTATTGCATATATCGACGTTTCAGCCGGAATAGAGCGTTTTTCGTGTACATTTTCCATATGTAATATAAACGGAAAATCAGGAACATTTTAGTTAATGCTAATGAAAACACATTGTTTTTTATCATTTGTATTGAAAACAACATTGTCATATTTCTTTTCTTGGATCTAAATAATACGAAACTCGCTCAATGATTTGAAGTTAAAATCCTCAAATATTGTATAATAGTGACTTTTTCACGTTAATCATGTAGTTTGATATTACGTAAATATATTCATTTTTACCAATATTTCGATACTATTTCATGTAGTCTCACGATATGTGATTTGGCTTTCAAATCTCAGAATGTCGCATAATATTGCATTTTAAGCATGTTTTCTCGCATTTTGTTTCGTACAAAAAATCGTCTAATTTAGCAATATTTTGACGTTTCTCATCCACTTTTCCTCTATGTGATTTAAGGAAAATATCATCGAATTAGGCAATATTTTGCCGTTTTTCCACGTTTTTGTGAATTTTCAGTCTATGGGTATTAATTCATTATATATACGATAAAAATGATGCAAACACATAATTGATTAGATAATAACCTTAAATACTTCATTTTCAATCATCTATTTGTTTCTCGTTAAAATACTGTGTAAGATATTGAAAAGGGGAGAAGTTCGGTTTTTATTGCATATATCGACGTTTCAGCCGGATTAGAGCGGTTTTACGTGTACATCTTCCATCGGTAATATAAACGGAAAATCAAGAACATTTTAGTTAATTCTAATAGTGAAAACCCTCATATATGGTAAAATAGTGACTTTTTTCACGTTTTTCATGTAGTGTGATTTTACGTAAATATATACGTTTTTACCAATATTTCGATACTATTTCATGTAGTATTACGATATGTGATTTGGCCTTCAAATCTCAGAATTTCGCATAATATTGCATTTTAAGCAAGTTTTCTTGCATTTTGTTTTGTACGAAAAATCGTCGAATTTAGCAATATTTTGACGTTTATCATCTCCTTTTCCTTTATGTGATTTAAACAAAATATCATCGAATTAGGCAATATTTTGCCGTTTTTCCACGTTTTTGTGAATTTTCAGTCTATGGGTATTATTCATTATATATACGAAAAAAATGATGCAAACACATAATTGATTAGATAATAACCTTAAATACTTTATTTTCAATCATCAATTTGTTTCTCGTTAAAATACTGTGTAAGATATTGAAAAGGGGAGAAGTTCGGTTTTTATTGCATATATCGACGTTTCAGCCGGATTAGAGCGGTTTTACGTGTACATCTTCCATCGGTAATATAAACCGAAAGTCAAGAACATTTTAGTTAATGCTAATGAAAACACTGTTTTTTCATCATTTGTATTGGAAACAACATTGTCATATGACTTTAATTAGATCTAAATAATACGAAACCTCGCTCTATGATTTGAAGTTAAAACCCTCATATATGGTAAAAAAGTGAACTTTTTCACGTTTTTCATGTGTGATTTTACGTAAAAATATACGTTTTTACCAATATTTCGATACTATTTCATGTAGTATCACGATATGTGATTTGGCCTTCAAATCTCAGAATTTCGCATAATATTGCAATTTAAGCAAGTTTTCTTGCATTTTGTTTTGTACGAAAAATCGTCGAATTTAGCAATATTTTGACGTTTATCATCCACTTTTCCTCTATGTGCTTTAAACAAAATATCATCGAATTAGGCAATATTTTGCCGTTTTTCCACGTTTTTGTGAATTTTCAGTTTATGGGTTTAATTGATTATATATACGATAAAAATGATGCAAACACATAATTGATTAGATAATAACCTTAAATACTTCATTTTCAATCATCTATTTGTTTCTCGTTAAAATACTGTGTAAGATATTGAAAAGGGGAGAAGTTCGGTTTTTATTGCATATATCGACGTTTCAGCGTTATTAGAGCGGTTTTACGTGTACATCTTCCATCGGTAATATAAACGGAAAATCAAGAACATTTTAGTTAATGCTAATGAAAACACATTGTTTTTAATCATTTGTATTGAAAACAACATTGTCATATATCTTTTCTTGGATCTAAATAATACGAAACCTCGCTCTATGATTTAAAGTCAAAATCCTCAAATATTGTATAATAGTGACTTTTTCACGTTAATCATGTAGTTTGATATTACGTAAATATATTCATTTTTACCAATATTTCGATACAATTTCATGTAGTATCACGATATGTGATTTGGCCTTCAAATCTCAGAATGTCGCATAATATTGCATTTTAAGCAAGTTTTCTTGCATTTTGTTTCGTACGAAAAATCATCGAATTTAGCAATATTTTGACGTTTATCATCCACTTTTCCTCTATGTGATTTAAACAAAATATCATCGAATTAGGCAATATTTTGCCGTTTTTCCACTTTTATGTGAATTTTCAGTTTATGGGTTTAATTCATTATATATACGATAAAAATGATGCAAACACATAATTGATTAGATATATACCTTAAATACTTCATTTTCAATCAACTATTTGTTTCTCGTTAAAATACTGTGTTAGATATTGAAAAGGGGAGAAGTTCGGTTTTTATTGCATATATCGACGTTTCAGCCGGATTAGAGCGGTTTTACGTGTACATCTTCCATCGGTAATATAAACGGAAAATCAAGAACATTTTAGTTAATGCTAATGAAAACACATTGGTTTTTATCATTTGTATTGGAAACAACAATGTCATGTCTTTTCTTAGATCTAAATAATACGAAACCTCGCTCTATGATTTGAAGTTAAAACCCTCATATATGGTAAAATAGTGATTTTTTTCACGTTTTTCATGTAGTGTGATTATAACGTAAACATATACGTTTTTACCAATATTTCGATACTATTTCATGTAGTCTCACGATATGTGATTTGGCTTTCAAATCTCAGAATGTCGCATAATATTGCATTTTAAGCATGTTTTCTCGCATTTTTTGTTTCGTACGAAAGATCGTCTAATTTAGCAATATTTTGACGTTTCTCATCCACTTTTCCTCTATGTGATTTAAGGAAAATATCATCGAATTAGGCAATATTTTGCCGTTTTTCCACGTTTTTGTGAATTTTCAGTCTATGGGTATTAATTCATTATATATACGATAAAAATGATGCAAACACATAATTGATTAGATAATAACCTTAAATACTTCATTTCCAATCATCTATTTGTTTCTCGTTAAAATACTGTGTAAGATATTGAAAAGGGGAGAAGTTCGGTTTTTATTGCATATATCGACGTTTCAGCCGGATTAGAGCGGTTTTACGTGTACATCTTCCATCGGTAATATAAACGGAAAATCAAGAACATTTTAGTTAATTCTAATAGTGAAAACCCTCATATATGGTAAAATAGTGACTTTTTTCACGTTTTTCATGTAGTGTGATTTTACGTAAATATATACGTTTTTACCAATATTTCGATACTATTTCATGTAGTATTACGATATGTGATTTGGCCTTCAAATCTCAGAATTTCGCATAATATTGCATTTTAAGCAAGTTTTCTTGCATTTTGATTTGTACGAAAAATCGTCGAATTTAGCAATATTTTGACGTTTATCATCTCCTTTTCCTTTATGTGATTTAAACAAAATATCATCGAATTAGGCAATATTTTGCCGTTTTTCCACGTTTTTGTGAATTTTCAGTCTATGGGTATTATTCATTATATATACGAAAAAAATGATGCAAACACATAATTGATTAGATAATAACCTTAAATACTTTATTTTCAATCATCAATTTGTTTCTCGTTAAAATACTGTGTAAGATATTGAAAAGGGGAGAAGTTCGGTTTTTATTGCATATATCGACGTTTCAGCCGGATTAGAGCGGTTTTACGTGTACATCTTCCATCGGTAATATAAACCGAAAGTCAAGAACATTTTAGTTAATGCTAATGAAAACACACTGTTTTTTTATCATTTGTATTGGAAACAACATTGTCATATGACTTTAATTAGATCTAAATAATACGAAACCTCGCTCTATGATTTGAAGTTAAAACCCTCATATATGGTAAAAAAGTGAACTTTTTCACGTTTTTCATGTGTGATTTTACGTAAAAATATACGTTTTTACCAATATTTCGATACTATTTCATGTAGTATCACGATATGTGATTTGGCCTTCAAATCTCAGAATTTCGCATAATATTGCAATTTAAGCAAGTTTTCTTGCATTTTGTTTTGTACGAAAAATCGTCGAATTTAGCAATATTTTGACGTTTATCATCCACTTTTCCTCTATGTGCTTTAAACAAAATATCATCGAATTAGGCAATATTTTGCCGTTTTTCCACGTTTTTGTGAATTTTCAGTTTATGGGTTTAATTGATTATATATACGATAAAAATGATGCAAACACATAATTGATTAGATAATAACCTTAAATACTTCATTTTCAATCATCTATTTGTTTCTCGTTAAAATACTGTGTAAGATATTGAAAAGGGGAGAAGTTCGGTTTTTATTGCATATATCGACGTTTCAGCTTTATTAGAGCGGTTTTACGTGTACCTCTTCCATCGGTAATATAAACGGAAAATCAAGAACATTTTAGTTAATGCTAATGAAAACACATTGTTTTTAATCATTTGTATTGAAAACAACATTGTCATATATCTTTTCTTGGATCTAAATAATACGAAACCTCGCTCTATGATTTAAAGTCAAAATCCTCAAATATTGTATAATAGTGACTTTTTCACGTTAATCATGTAGTTTGATATTACGTAAATATATTCATTTTTACCAATATTTCGATACTATTTCATGTAGTATCACGATATGTGATTTGGCCTTCAAATCTCAGAATTTCGCATAATATTGCAATTTAAGCAAGTTTTCTTGCATTTTGTTTTGTACGAAAAATCGTCGAATTTAGCAATATTTTGACGTTTCTCATCCACTTTTCCTCTATGTGATTTAAGGAAAATATCATCGAATTAGGCAATATTTTGCCGTTTTTCCACGTTTTTGTGAATTTTCAGTCTATGGGTATTAATTCATTATATATACGATAAAAATGATGCAAACACATAATTGATTAGATAATAACCTTAAATACTTCATTTTCAATCATCTATTTGTTTCTCGTTAAAATACTGTGTAAGATATTGAAAAGGGGAGAAGTTCGGTTTTTATTGCATATATCGACGTTTCAGCCGGATTAGAGCGGTTTTACGTGTACATCTTCCATCGGTAATATAAACGGAAAATCAAGAACATTTTAGTTAATTCTAATAGTGAAAACCCTCATATATGGTAAAATAGTGACTTTTTTCACGTTTTTCATGTAGTGTGATTTTACGTAAATATATACGTTTTTACCAATATTTCGATACTATTTCATGTAGTATTACGATATGTGATTTGGCCTTCAAATCTCAGAATTTCGCATAATATTGCATTTTAAGCAAGTTTTCTTGCATTTTGTTTTGTACGAAAAATCGTCGAATTTAGCAATATTTTGACGTTTATCATCTCCTTTTCCTTTATGTGATTTAAACAAAATATCATCGAATTAGGCAATATTTTGCCGTTTTTCCACGTTTTTGTGAATTTTCAGTCTATGGGTATTATTCATTATATATACGAAAAAAATGATGCAAACACATAATTGATTAGATAATAACCTTAAATACTTTATTTTCAATCATCTATTTGTTTCTCGTTAAAATACTGTGTAAGATATTGAAAAGGGGAGAAGTTCGGTTTTTATTGCATATATCGACGTTTCAGCCGGATTAGAGCGGTTTTACGTGTACATCTTCCATCGGTAATATAAACCGAAAGTCAAGAACATTTTAGTTAATGCTAATGAAAACACACTGTTTTTTTATCATTTGTATTGGAAACAACATTGTCATATGACTTTAATTAGATCTAAATAATACGAAACCTCGCTCTATGATTTGAAGTTAAAACCCTCATATATGGTAAAAAAGTGAACTTTTTCACGTTTTTCATGTGTGATTTTACGTAAAAATATACGTTTTTACCAATATTTCGATACTATTTCATGTAGTATCACGATATGTGATTTGGCCTTCAAATCTCAGAATTTCGCATAATATTGCAATTTAAGCAAGTTTTCTTGCATTTTGTTTTGTACGAAAAATCGTCGAATTTAGCAATATTTTGACGTTTATCATCCACTTTTCCTCTATGTGCTTTAAACAAAATATCATCGAATTAGGCAATATTTTGCCGTTTTTCCACGTTTTTGTGAATTTTCAGTTTATGGGTTTAATTCATTATATATACGATAAAAATGATGCAAACACATAATTGATTAGATAATAACCTTAAATACTTCATTTTCAATCATCTATTTGTTTCTCGTTAAAATACTGTGTAAGATATTGAAAAGGGGAGAAGTTCGGTTTTTATTGCATATATCGACGTTTCAGCTTTATTAGAGCGGTTTTACGTGTACATCTTCCATCGGTAATATAAACGGAAAATCAAGAACATTTTAGTTAATGCTAATGAAAACACATTGTTTTTAATCACTTGTATTGAAAACAACATTGTCATATATCTTTTCTTGGATCTAAATAATACGAAACCTCGCTCTATGATTTAAAGTCAAAATCCTCAAATATTGTATAATAGTGACTTTTTCACGTTAATCATGTAGTTTGATATTACGTAAATATATTCATTTTTACCAATATTTCGATACAATTTCATGTAGTATCACGATATGTGATTTGGCCTTCAAATCTCAGAATGTCGCATAATATTGCATTTTAAGCAAGTTTTCTTGCATTTTGTTTCGTACGAAAAATCATCGAATTTAGCAATATTTTGACGTTTATCATCCACTTTTCCTCTATGTGATTTAAACAAAATATCATCGAATTAGGCAATATTTTGCCGTTTTTCCACGTTTAGGTGAATTTTCAGTTTATGGGTTTAATTCATTATATATACGATAAAAATGATGCAAACACATAATTGATTAGATAGTAACCTTAAATACTTCATTTTCAATCAACTATTTGTTTCTCGTTAAAATACTGTGTTAGATATTGAAAAGGGGAGAAGTTCGGTTTTTATTGCATATATCGACGTTTCAGCCGGATTAGAGCGGTTTTACGTGTACATCTTCCATCGGTAATATAAACGGAAAATCAAGAACATTTTAGTTAATGCTAATGAAAACACATTGTTTTTAATCATTTGTATTGAAAACAACATTGTCATATATCTTTTCTTGGATCTAAATAATACGAAACCTCGCTCTATGATTTGAAGTCAAAATCCTCAAATATTGTATAATAGTGACTTTTTCACGTTAATCATGTAGTTTGATATTACGTAAATATATTCATTTTTACCAATATTTCGATACAATTTCATGTAGTATCACGATATGTGATTTGGCCTTCAAATCTCAGAATGTCGCATAATATTGCATTTTAAGCAAGTTTTCTTGCATTTTGTTTCGTACGAAAAATCATCGAATTTAGCAATATTTTGACGTTTATCATCCACTTTTCCTCTATGTGATTTAAACAAAATATCATCGAATTAGGCAATATTTTGCCGTTTTTCCACGTTTAGGTGAATTTTCAGTTTATGGGTTTAATTCATTATATATACGATAAAAATGATGCAAACACATAATTGATTAGATAGTAACCTTAAATACTTCATTTTCAATCAACTATTTGTTTCTCGTTAAAATACTGTGTTAGATATTGAAAAGGGGAGAAGTTCGGCTTTTATTGCATATATCGACGTTTCAGCCGGATTAGAGCGGTTTTATGTGTACATCTTCCATCGGTAATATAAACGGAAAATCAAGAACATTTTAGTTAATGCTAATGAAAACACATTGTTTTTTATCATTTGTATTGGAAACAACAATGTCATGTCTTTTCTTAGATCTAAATAATACGAAACCTCGCTCTATGATTTGAAGTTAAAACCCTCATATATGGTAAAATAGTGATTTTTTTCACGTTTTTCATGTAGTGTGATTATAACGTAAACATATACGTTTTTACCAATATTTCGATACTATTTCATGTAGTATCACGATATGTGATTCGGCTTTCAAATCTCAGAATTTCGAATAATATTGCATTTTAAGCAAGTTTTCTTGCATTTTGTTTTGTACGAAAAATCGTCGAATTTAGCAATATTTTGACGTTTATCATCTCCTTTTCCTTTATGTGATTTAAAGAAAATATCATCGAATTAGGTAATATTTTGCCGTTTTTCCACGTTTTTGTGAATTTTCAGTTTATGGGTTTAATTCGTTATATATACGATAAAAATGATGCAAACACATAATTGATTAGATAGTAACCTTAAATACTTCATTTTCAATCAACTATTTGTTTGTCGTTAAAATACTGAGTAAGATATTAAAAAGGGGAGAAGTTCTGTTTTTATTGCATATATCGACGTTTCAGCCGGAATAGAGCGTTTTTCGTGTACATTTTCCATAGGTAATATAAACGGAAAATCAGGAACATTTTAGTTAATGCTAATGAAAACACATTGTTTTTTATCATTTGTATTGAAAACAACATTGTCATATTTCTTTTCTTGGATCTAAATAATACGAAACTCGCTCCATGATTTGAAGTTAAAATCCTCAAATATTGTATAATAGTGACTTTTTCACGTTAATCATGTAGTTTGATATTACGTAAATATATTCATTTTTACCAATATTTCGATACTATTTCATGTAGTCTCACGATATGTGATTTGGCTTTCAAATCTCAGAATGTCGCATAATATTGCATTTTAAGCATGTTTTCTCGCATTTTGTTTCGTACGAAAAATCGTCTAATTTAGCAATATTTTGACGTTTCTCATCCACTTTTCCTCTATGTGATTTAAGGAAAATATCATCGAATTAGGCAATATTTTGCCGTTTTTCCACGTTTTTGTGAATTTTCAGTCTATGGGTATTAATTCATTATATATACGATAAAAATGATGCAAACACATAATTGATTAGATAATAACCTTAAATACTTCATTTTCAATAATCTATTTGTTTCTCGTTAAAATACTGTGTAAGATATTGAAAAGGGGAGAAGTTCGGTTTTTATTGCATATATCGACGTTTCAGCCGGATTAGAGCGGTTTTACGTGTTCATCTTCCATCGGTAATATAAACGGAAAATCAAGAACATTTTAGTTAATTCTAATAGTGAAAACCCTCATATATGGTAAAATAGTGACTTTTTTCACGTTTTTCATGTAGTGTGATTTTACGTAAATATATACGTTTTTACCAATATTTCGATACTATTTCATGTAGTATTACGATATGTGATTTGGCCTTCAAATCTCAGAATTTCGCCTAATATTGCATTTTAAGCAAGTTTTCTTGCATTTTGTTTTGTACGAAAAATCGTCGAATTTAGCAATATTTTGACGTTTATCATCTCCTTTTCCTTTATGTGATTTAAACAAAATATCATCGAATTAGGCAATATTTTGCCGTTTTTCCACGTTTTTGTGAATTTTCAGTCTGTGGGTATTATTCATTATATATTCGAAAAAAATGATGCAAACACATAATTGATTAGATAATAACCTTAAATACTTTATTTTCAATCATCTATTTGTTTCTCGTTAAAATACTGTGTAAGATATTGAAAAGGGGAGAAGTTCGGTTTTTATTGCATATATCGACGTTTCAGCCGGATTAGAGCGGTTTTACGTGTACATCTTCCATCGGTAATATAAACCGAAAGTCAAGAACATTTTAGTTAATGCTAATGAAAACACACTGTTTTTTTATCATTTGTATTGGAAACAACATTGTCATATGACTTTAATTAGATCTAAATAATACGAAACCTCGCTCTATGATTTGAAGTTAAAACCCTCATATATGGTAAAAAAGTGAACTTTTTCACGTTTTTCATGTGTGATTTTACGTAAAAATATACGTTTTTACCAATATTTCGATACTATTTCATGTAGTATCACGATATGTGATTTGGCCTTCAAATCTCAGAATTTCGCATAATATTGCAATTTAAGCAAGTTTTCTTGCATTTTGTTTTGTACGAAAAATCGTCGAATTTAGCAATATTTTGACGTTTATCATCCACTTTTCCTCTATGTGCTTTAAACAAAATATCATCGAATTAGGCAATATTTTGCCGTTTTTCCACGTTTTTGTGAATTTTCAGTTTATGGGTTTAATTGATTATATATACGATAAAAATGATGCAAACACATAATTGATTAGATAATAACCTTAAATACTTTATTTTCAATCATCTATTTGTTTCTCGTTAAAATACTGTGTAAGATATTGAAAAGGGGAGAAGTTCGGTTTTTATTGCATATATCGACGTTTCAGCTTTATTAGAGCGGTTTTACGTGTACATCTTCCATCGGTAATATAAACGGAAAATCAAGAACATTTTAGTTAATGCTAATGAAAACACATTGTTTTTAATCATTTGTATTGAAAACAACATTGTCATATATCTTTTCTTGGATCTAAATAATACGAAACCTCGCTCTATGATTTAAAATCAAAATCCTCAAATATTGTATAATAGTGACTTTTTCACGTTAATCATGTAGTTTGATATTACGTAAATATATTCATTTTTACCAATATTTCGATACAATTTCATGTAGTATCACGATATGTGATTTGGCCTTCAAATCTCAGAATGTCGCATAATATTGCATTTTAAGCAAGTTTTCTTGCATTTTGTTTCGTACGAAAAATCATCGAATTTAGCAATATTTTGACGTTTATCATCCACTTTTCCTCTATGTGATTTAAACAAAATATCATCGAATTAGGCAATATTTTGCCGTTTTTCCACGTTTATGTGAATCTTCAGTTTATGGGTTTAATTCATTATATATACGATAAAAATGATGCAAACACATAATTGATTAGATAGTAACCTTAAATACTTCATTTTCAATCAACTATTTGTTTCTCGTTAA
The DNA here is from genome assembly GCF_040958095.1 of Procambarus clarkii. Taxonomy (NCBI): domain Eukaryota; kingdom Metazoa; phylum Arthropoda; class Malacostraca; order Decapoda; family Cambaridae; genus Procambarus; species Procambarus clarkii. Next base: position 1,101,164 of record NC_091201.1, read on the forward strand.
AATACTGTGTTAGATATTGAAAAGGGGAGAAGTTCGGTTTTTATTGCATATATCGACGTTTCAGCCGGATTAGAGCGGTTTTACGTGTACATCTTCCATCGGTAATATAAACGGAAAATCAAGAACATTTTAGTTAATGCTAATGAAAACACATTGTTTTTATTCATTTGTATTGAAAACAACATTGTCATATATCTTTTCTTGGATCTAAATAATACGAAACCTCGCTCTATGATTTAAAGTCAAAATCCTCAAATATTGTATAATAGTGACTTTTTCACGTTAATCATGTAGTTTGATATTACGTAAATATATTCATTTTTACCAATATTTCGATACAATTTCATGTAGTATCACGATATGTGATTTGGCCTTCAAATCTCAGAATGTCGCATAATATTGCATTTTAAGCAAGTTTTCTTGCATTTTGTTTCGTACGAAAAATCGTCGAATTTAGCAATATTTTGACGTTTATCATCTCCTTTTCCTTTATGTGATTTAAAGAAAATATCATCGAATTAGGCAATATTTTGCCGTTTTTCCACGTTTTTGTGAATTTTCAGTTTATGGGTTTAATTCGTTATATATACGATAAAAATGATGCAAACACATAATTGATTAGATAGTAACCTTAAATACTTCATTTTCAATCAACTATTTGTTTGTCGTTAAAATACTGAGTAAGATATTAAAAAGGGGAGAAGTTCTGTTTTTATTGCATATATCGACGTTTCAGCCGGAATAGAGCGTTTTTCGTGTACATTTTCCATAGGTAATATAAACGGAAAATCAGGAACATTTTAGTTAATGCTAATGAAAACACATTGTTTTTTATCATTTGTATTGAAAACAACATTGTCATATTTCTTTTCTTGGATCTAAATAATACGAAACTCGCTCCATGATTTGAAGTTAAAATCCTCAAATATTGTATAATAGTGACTTTTTCACGTTAATCATGTAGTTTGATATTACGTAAATATATTCATTTTTACCAATATTTCGATACTATTTCATGTAGTCTCACGATATGTGATTTGGCTTTCAAATCTCAGAATGTCGCATAATATTGCATTTTAAGCATGTTTTCTCGCATTTTGTTTCGTACGAAAAATCGTCTAATTTAGCAATATTTTGACGTTTCTCATCCACTTTTCCTCTATGTGATTTAAGGAAAATATCATCGAATTAGGCAATATTTTGCCGTTTTTCCACGTTTTTGTGAATTTTCAGTCTATGGGTATTAATTCATTATATATACGATAAAAATGATGCAAACACATAATTGATTAGATAATAACCTTAAATACTTCATTTTCAATAATCTATTTGTTTCTCGTTAAAATACTGTGTAAGATATTGAAAAGGGGAGAAGTTCGGTTTTTATTGCATATATCGACGTTTCAGCCGGATTAGAGCGGTTTTACGTGTTCATCTTCCATCGGTAATATAAACGGAAAATCAAGAACATTTTAGTTAATTCTAATAGTGAAAACCCTCATATATGGTAAAATAGTGACTTTTTTCACGTTTTTCATGTAGTGTGATTTTACGTAAATATATACGTTTTTACCAATATTTCGATACTATTTCATGTAGTATTACGATATGTGATTTGGCCTTCAAATCTCAGAATTTCGCCTAATATTGCATTTTAAGCAAGTTTTCTTGCATTTTGTTTTGTACGAAAAATCGTCGAATTTAGCAATATTTTGACGTTTATCATCTCCTTTTCCTTTATGTGATTTAAACAAAATATCATCGAATTAGGCAATATTTTGCCGTTTTTCCACGTTTTTGTGAATTTTCAGTCTGTGGGTATTATTCATTATATATACGAAAAAAATGATGCAAACACATAATTGATTAGATAATAACCTTAAATACTTTATTTTCAATCATCTATTTGTTTCTCGTTAAAATACTGTGTATGATATTGAAAAGGGGAGAAGTTCGGTTTTTATTGCATATATCGACGTTTCAGCCGGATTAGAGCGGTTTTACGTGTACATCTTCCATCGGTAATATAAACCGAAAGTCAAGAACATTTTAGTTAATGCTAATGAAAACACACTGTTTTTTTATCATTTGTATTGGAAACAACATTGTCATATGACTTTAATTAGATCTAAATAATACGAAACCTCGCTCTATGATTTGAAGTTAAAACCCTCATATATGGTAAAAAAGTGAACTTTTTCACGTTTTTCATGTGTGATTTTACGTAAAAATATACGTTTTTACCAATATTTCGATACTATTTCATGTAGTATCACGATATGTGATTTGGCCTTCAAATCTCAGAATTTCGCATAATATTGCAATTTAAGCAAGTTTTCTTGCATTTTGTTTTGTACGAAAAATCGTCGAATTTAGCAATATTTTGACGTTTATCATCCACTTTTCCTCTATGTGCTTTAAACAAAATATCATCGAATTAGGCAATATTTTGCCGTTTTTCCACGTTTTTGTGAATTTTCAGTTTATGGGTTTAATTGATTATATATACGATAAAAATGATGCAAACACATAATTGATTAGATAATAACCTTAAATACTTTATTTTCAATCATCTATTTGTTTCTCGTTAAAATACTGTGTAAGATATTGAAAAGGGGAGAAGTTCGGTTTTTATTGCATATATCGACGTTTCAGCTTTATTAGAGCGGTTTTACGTGTACATCTTCCATCGGTAATATAAACGGAAAATCAAGAACATTTTAGTTAATGCTAATGAAAACACATTGTTTTTAATCATTTGTATTGAAAACAACATTGTCATATATCTTTTCTTGGATCTAAATAATACGAAACCTCGCTCTATGATTTAAAATCAAAATCCTCAAATATTGTATAATAGTGACTTTTTCACGTTAATCATGTAGTTTGATATTACGTAAATATATTCATTTTTACCAATATTTCGATACAATTTCATGTAGTATCACGATATGTGATTTGGCCTTCAAATCTCAGAATGTCGCATAATATTGCATTTTAAGCAAGTTTTCTTGCATTTTGTTTCGTACGAAAAATCATCGAATTTAGCAATATTTTGACGTTTATCATCCACTTTTCCTCTATGTGATTTAAACAAAATATCATCGAATTAGGCAATATTTTGCCGTTTTTCCACGTTTATGTGAATCTTCAGTTTATGGGTTTAATTCATTATATATACGATAAAAATGATGCAAACACATAATTGATTAGATAGTAACCTTAAATACTTCATTTTCAATCAACTATTTGTTTCTCGTTAAAATACTGTGTTAGATATTGAAAAGGGGAGAAGTTCGGTTTTTATTGCATATATCGACGTTTCAGCCGGATTAGAGCGGTTTTACGTGTACATCTTCCATCGGTAATATAAACGGAAAATCAAGAACATTTTAGTTAATGCTAATGAAAACACATTGTTTTTATTCATTTGTATTGAAAACAACATTGTCATATATCTTTTCTTGGATCTAAATAATACGAAACCTCGCTCTATGATTTAAAGTCAAAATCCTCAAATATTGTATAATAGTGACTTTTTCACGTTAATCATGTAGTTTGATATTACGTAAATATATTCATTTTTACCAATATTTCGATACAATTTCATGTAGTATCACGATATGTGATTTGGCCTTCAAATCTCAGAATGTCGCATAATATTGCATTTTAAGCAAGTTTTCTTGCATTTTGTTTCGTACGAAAAATCATCGAATTTAGCAATATTTTGACGTTTATCATCCACTTTTCCTCTATGTGATTTAAACAAAATATCATCGAATTAGGCAATATTTTGCCGTTTTTCCACGTTTATGTGAATTTTCAGTTTATGGGTTTACTTCATTATATATACGATAAAAATGATGCAAACACATAATTGATTAGATAGTAACCTTAAATACTTCATTTTCAATCAACTATTTGTTTCTCGTTAAAATACTGTGTTAGATATTGAAAAGGGGAGAAGTTCGGTTTTTATTGCATATATCGACGTTTCAGCCGGATTAGAGCGGTTTTACGTGTACATCTTCCATCGGTAATATAAACGGAAAATCAAGAACATTTTAGTTAATGCTAATGAAAACACATTGTTTTTTATAATTTGTATTGGAAACAACAATGTCATGTCTTTTCTTAGATCTAAATAATACGAAACCTCGCTCTATGATTTGAAGTTAAAACCCTCATATATGGTAAAATAGTGATTTTTTTCACGTTTTTCATGTAGTGTGATTATAACGTAAACATATACGTTTTTACCAATATTTCGATACTATTTCATGTAGTATCACGATATGTGATTCGGCTTTCAAATCTCAGAATTTCGAATAATATTGCATTTTAAGCAAGTTTTCTTGCATTTTGTTTTGTACGAAAGATCGTCGAATTTAGCAATATTTTGACGTTTATCATCTCCTTTTCCTTTATGTGATTTAAAGAAAATATCATCGAATTAGGCAATATTTTGCCGTTTTTCCACGTTTTTGTGAATTTTCAGTTTATGGGTTTAATTCATTATATATACGATAAAAATGATGCAAACACATAATTGATTAGATAGTAACCTTAAATACTTCATTTTCAATCAACTATTTGTTTCTCGTTAAAATACTGAGTAAGATATTAAAAAGGGGAGAAGTTCTGTTTTTATTGCATATATTGACGTTTCAGCCGGAATAGAGCGTTTTTCGTGTACATTTTCCATAGGTAATATAAACGGAAAATCAGGAACATTTTAGTTAATGCTAATGAAAACACATTGTTTTTTATCATTTGTATTGAAAACAACATTGTCATAATTCTTTTCTTGGATCTAAATAATACGAAACTCGCTCCATGATTTGAAGTTAAAATCCTCAAATATTGTATAATAGTGACTTTTTCACGTTAATCATGTAGTTTGATATTACGTAAATATATTCATTTTACCAATATTTCGATACTATTTCATGTAGTCTCACGATATGTGATTTGGCTTTCAAATCTCAGAATGTCGCATAATATTGCATTTTAAGCATGTTTTCTCGCATTTTGTTTCGTACGAAAAATCGTCTAATTTAGCAATATTTTGACGTTTCTCATCCACTTTTCCTCTATGTGATTTAAGGAAAATATCATCGAATTAGGCAATATTTTGCCGTTTTTCCACGTTTTTGTGAATTTTCAGTCTATGGGTATTAATTCATTATATATACGATAAAAATGATGCAAACACATAATTGATTAGATAATAACCTTAAATACTTCATTTTCAATAATCTATTTGTTTCTCGTTAAAATACTGTGTAAGATATTGAAAAGGGGAGAAGTTCGGTTTTTATTGCATATATCGACGTTTCAGCCGGATTAGAGCGGTTTTACGTGTACATCTTCCATCGGTAATATAAACGGAAAATCAAGAACATTTTAGTTAATTCTAATAGTGAAAACCCTCATATATGGTAAAATAGTGACTTTTTTCACGTTTTTCATGTAGTGTGATTTTACGTAAATATATACGTTTTTACCAATATTTCGATACTATTTCATGTAGTATTACGATATGTGATTTGGCCTTCAAATCTCAGAATTTCGCATAATATTGCATTTTAAGCAAGTTTTCTTGCATTTTGTTTTGTACGAAAAATCGTCGAATTTAGCAATATTTTGACGTTTATCATCTCCTTTTCCTTTATGTGATTTAAACAAAATATCATCGAATTAGGCAATATTTTGCCGTTTTTCCACGTTTTTGTGAATTTTCAGTCTATGGGTATTATTCATTATATATACGAAAAAAATGATGCAAACACATAATTGATTAGATAATAACCTTAAATACTTCATTTTCAATCATCTATTTGTTTCTCGTTAAAATACTGTGTAAGATATTGAAAAGGGGAGAAGTTCGGTTTTTATTGCATATATCGACGTTTCAGCCGGATTAGAGCGGTTTTACGTGTACATCTTCCATCGGTAATATAAACCGAAAGTCAAGAACATTTTAGTTAATGCTAATGAAAACACACTGTTTTTTATCATTTGTATTGGAAACAACATTGTCATATGACTTTAATTAGATCTAAATAATACGAAACCTCGCTCTATGATTTGAAGTTAAAACCTTCATATATGGTAAAATAGTGAACTTTTTCACGTTTTTCATGTGTGATTTTACGTAAATATATACGTTTTTACCAATATTTCGATACTATTTCATGTAGTATTACGATATGTGATTTGGCCTTCAAATCTCAGAATTTCGCATAATATTGCATTTTAAGCAAGTTTTCTTGCATTTTGTTTTGTACGAAAAATCGTCGAATTTAGCAATATTTTGACGTTTATCATCTCCTTTTCCTTTATGTGATTTAAACAAAATATCATCGAATTAGGCAATATTTTGCCGTTTTTCCACGTTTTTGTGAATTTTCAGTTTATGGGTTTAATTCATTATATATACGATAAAAATGATGCAAACACATAATTGATTAGATAATAACCTTAAATACTTACTTTTCAATCATCTATTTGTTTCTCGTTAAAATACTGAGTAAGATATTGAAAAGGGGAGAAGTTCGGTTTTTATTGCATATATCGACGTTTCAGCCGGATTAGAGCGGTTTTACGTGTACATCTTCCATCGGCAATATAAACGGAAAATCAAGAACATTTTAGTTTATTCTAATGAAAACACATTGTTTTTTATCATTTGTATTGAAAACAACATTGTCATATATCTTTTCTTGGATCTAAATAATACGAAACTTCGCTCTATGATTTGAAGTTAAAATCCTCAAATATTGTATAATAGTGACTTTTTCGTATTAATCATGTAGTTTGATATTACGTAAATATATTCATTTTTACCAATATTTCGATACTATTTCATGTAGTATCACGATATGTGATTTAGCCTTCAAATCTCAGAATTTCGCATAATATTGCATTTTAAGCAAGTTTTCTTGCATTTTGTTTCGTACGAAAAATCATCGAATTTAGCAATATTTTGACGTTTATCATCCACTTTTCCTCTATGTGATTTAAACAAAATATTATCGAATTAGGCAATATTTTGCCGTTTTTCCACGTTTTTGTGAATTTTCAGTTTATGGGTTTAATTCATTATATATACGATAAAAATAATGCAAACACATAATTGATTAGATAATAACCTTAAATACTTCATTTTCAATCATCTATTTGTTTCTCGTTAAAATACTGTGTAAGATATTGAAAAGGGGAGAAGTTCGGTTTTATTGCATATATCGACGTTTCAGCCGGATTAGAGCGGTTTTACGTGTACATCTTCCATCGGTAAAATAAACGGAAAATCAAGAACATTTTAGTTAATGCTAATGAAAACACATTGTTTTTTATCATTTGTATTGGAAACATCATTGTCATATGTCTTTTCTTGGATCTAAATAATGCGAAACCTCGCTCTATGATTTGAAGTTAAAATCCTCATATATGGTAAAATAGTGACTTTTTTCACGTTTTTCATGTTGTGTGATTTTACGTAAATATATACGTTTTACCAATATTTCGATACTATTTCATGTAGTATCACGATATGTGATTTGGCCTTCAAATCTCAGAATTTCGCATAATATTGCATTTTAAGCAAGTTTTCTTGCATTTTGTTTTGTACGAAAAATCGTCGAATTTAGCAATATTTTGACGTTTATCATCTCCTTTTCCTTTATGTGATTTAAACAAAATATCATCGAATTAGGCAATATTTTGCCGTTTTTCCACGTTTTTGTGAATTTTCAGTTTATGGGTTTAATTCATTATATATACGATAAAAATGATGCAAACACATAATTGATTAGATAGTAACCTTAAATACTTCATTTTCAATCAACTATTTGTTTCTCGTTAAAATACTGAGTAAGATATTAAAAAGGGGAGAAGTTCTGTTTTTATTGCATATATCGACGTTTCAGCCGGAATAGAGCGTTTTTCGTGTACATTTTCCATAGGTAATATAAACGGAAAATCAGGAACATTTTAGTTAATGCTAATGAAAACACATTGTTTTTTATCATTTGTATTGAAAACAACATTGTCATATTTCTTTTCTTGGATCTAAATAATACGAAACTCGCTCCATGATTTGAAGTTAAAATCCTCAAATATTGTATAATAGTGACTTTTTCACGTTAATCATGTAGTTTGATATTACGTAAATATATTCATTTTTACCAATATTTCGATACTATTTCATGTAGTCTCACGATATGTGATTTGGCTTTCAAATCTCAGAATGTCGCATAATATTGCATTTTAAGCATGTTTTCTCGCATTTTGTTTCGTACGAAAAATCGTCTAATTTAGCAATATTTTGACGTTTCTCATCCACTTTTCCTCTATGTGATTTAAACAAAATATCATCGAATTAGGCAATATTTTGCCGTTTTTCCACGTTTTTGTGAATTTTCAGTCTATGAGTATTAATTCATTATATATACGATAAAAATGATGCAAACACATAATTGATTAGATAATAACCTTAAATACTTCATTTTCAATCATCTATTTGTTTCTCGTTAAAATACTGTGTAAGATATTGAAAAGGGGAGAAGTTCGGTTTTTATTGCATATATCGACGTTTCAGCCGGATTAGAGCGGTTTTACGTGTACATCTTCCATCGATAATATAAACGGAAAATCAAGAACATTTTAGTTAATTCTAATGAAAACACATTGTTTTTTATCATTTGTATTGAAAACAACATTGTCATATGTCTTTTCTTAGATCTAAATAATACGAAACCTCGCTCTATGATTTGAAGTTAAAACCCTCATATATGGTAAAATAGTGACTTTTTTCACGTTTTTCATGCAGTGTGATTTTACGTATATATATACGTTTTTTACCAATATTTCGATACTATTTCATGTAGTATCACGATATGTGATTTGGTCTTCAAATCTCAGAATTTCGCATAATATTGCATTTTAAGCAAGTTTTCTTGCATTTTGTTTTGTACGAAAAATCGTCGAATTTAGCAATATTTTGACGTTTATCATCTCCTTTTCCTTTATGTGATTTAAACAAAATATCATCGAATTAGGCAATATTTTGCCGTTTTTCCACGTTTTTGTGAATTTTCAGTCTATGGGTATTATTCATTATATATACGAAAAAATGATGCAAACACATAATTGATTAGATAATAACCTTAAATACTTCATTTTCAATCATCTATTTGTTTCTCGTTAAAATACTGTGTAAGATATTGAAAAAAGGAGAAGTTCGGTTTTTATTGCATATATCGACGTTTCAGCCGGATTAGAGCGGTTTTACGTGTACATCTTCCATCGGTAATATAAACCGAAAGTCAAGAACATTTTAGTTAATGCTAATGAAAACACACTGTTTTTTTATCATTTGTATTGGAAACAACATTGTCATATGACTTTAATTAGATCTAAATAATACGAAACCTCGCTCTATGATTTGAAGTTAAAACCCTCATATATGGTAAAATAGTGAACTTTTTCACGTTTTTTATGTGTGATTTTACGTAAAAATATACGTTTTTACCAATATTTCGATACTATTTCATGTAGTATCACGATATGTGATTTGGCCTTCAAATCTCAGAATGTCGCATAATATTGCAATTTAAGCAAGTTTTCTTGCATTTTGTTTTGTACGAAAAATCGTCGAATTTAGCAATATTTTGACGTTTATCATCTCCTTTTCCTTTATGTGATTTAAACAAAATATGATCGAATTAGGCAATACTTTGCCGTTTTTCAACGTTTTTGTGAATTTTCAGTCTATGGGTATTAATTCATTATATATACGATAAAAATGATGCAAACACATAATTGATTAGATAATAACCTTAAATACTTCATTTTCAATCATCTATTTGTTTCTCGTTAAAATACTGTGTAAGATATTGAAAAGGGGAGAAGTTCGGTTTTATTGCATATATCGACGTTTCAGCCGGATTAGAGCGGTTTTACGTGAACATCTTCCATCGGTAAAATAAACGGAAAATCAAGAACATTTTAGTTAATGCTAATGAAAACACATTGTTTTTTATCATTTGTATTGGAAACATCATTGTCATATGTCTTTTCTTGGATCTAAATAATACGAAACCTCGCTCTATGATTTGAAGTTAAAACCCTCATATATGGTAAAATAGTGACTTTTTTCACGTTTTTCATGCAGTGTGATTTTACGTATATATATACGTTTTTACCAATATTTCGATACTATTTCATGTAGTATGACGATATGTGATTTGGTCTTCAAATCTCAGAAATTTCGCATAATATTGCATTTTAAGCAAGTCTTCTTGCATTTTGTTTCGTACGAAAAATCATCGAATTTAGCAATATTTTGACGTTTATCATCCACTTTTCCTCTATGTGCTTTAAACAAAATATCATCGAATTAGGCCATATTTTGCCGTTTTTCCACGTTTTTGTGAATTTTCAGTTTATGGTTTAATTCATTATATATACGATAAAAATGATGCAAACACATAATTGATTAGATAATAACCTTAAATACTTCATTTTCAATCATCTATTTGTTTCTCGTTAAAATACTGTGTAAGATATTGAAAAGGGGAGAAGTTCGGTTTTTATTGCATATATCGACGTTTCAGCTTTATTAGAGCGGTTTTACGTGTACATCTTCCATCGGTAATATAAACGGAAAATCAAGAACATTTTAGTTAATGCTAATGAAAACACATTGTTTTTTATCATTTGTATTGAAAACAACATTGTCATATATCTTTTCTTGGATCTAAATAATACGAAACCTCGCTCTATGATTTGAAGTCAAAATCCTCAAATATTGTATAATATCTACTTTTTCACGTTAATCATGTAGTTTGATATTACGTAAATATATTCATTTTTACCAATATTTCGATACAATTTCATGTAGTATCACGATATGTGATTTGGCCTTCAATCTCAGAATGTCGCATAATATTGCATTTTAAGCAAGTTTTCTTGCATTTTGTTTCGTACGAAAAATCATCGAATTTAGCAATATTTTGACGTTTATCATCCACTTTTCCTCTATGTGATTTAAACAAAATATCATCGAATTAGGCAATATTTTGCCGTTTTTCCACGTTTATGTGAATTTTCAGTTTATGGGTTTAATTCATTATATATAGGATAAAAATGATGCAAGCACATAATTGATTTGATAATAACCTTAAATACTTCATTTTCAATCAACTATTTGTTTCTCGTTAAAATTCTGAGTAAGATATTAAAAAAGGGAAAAGTTCTGTTTTTATTGCATATATCGACGTTTCAGCCGGAATAGAGCGTTTTTCGTGTACATTTTCCATAGGTAATATAAACGGAAAATCAGGAACATTTTAGTTAATTCTAATGAAAACACATTGATTTTTATCATTTGTATTCGAAACAATATTGTCATATGTCTTTTCTTGGATCTAAATAATACGAAACCTCGCTCTATGATTTGAAGTTAAAATTCTCATATATGGTAAAATAGTGACTTTTTTCACGTTAATCATGTAGTTTGATATTACGTAAATATATTCATTTTTACCAATATTTCGATACTATTTCATGTAGTATCACGATAAGTGATTTGGCCTTCAAATCTCAGAATGTCGCATAATATTGCATTTTAAGCAAATTTTCTTACATTTTGTTTCGTACGAAAAATCATAGAATTTAGCAATATTTTGATATTTATCATCCACTTTTCCACTATGTGATTTAAACAAAATATCATCGAATTAGGCAATATTTTGCCGTTTTTCCACGTTTTTGTGAATTTTCAGTTTATGGGTTTAATTCATTATATATACGATAAAAATGATGCAAACACATAATTGATTAGATAGTAACCTTAAATACTTCATTTTCAATCAACTATTTGTTTCTCGTTAAAATACTGTGTAAGATATTGAAAAGGGGAGAAGTTCGGTTTTATTGCATATATCGACGTTTCAGCCGGATTAGAGCGGTTTTACGTGTACATCTTCCATCGGTAAAATAAACGGAAAATCAAGAACATTTTAGTTAATGCTAATGAAAACACATTGTTTTTTATCATTTGTATTGGAAACATCATTGTCATATGTCTTTTCTTGGATCTAAATAATGCGAAACCTCGCTCTATGATTTGAAGTTAAAATCCTCATATATGGTAAAATAGTGACTTTTTTCACGTTTTTCATGTTGTGTGATTTTACGTAAATATATACGTTTTTACCAATATTTCGATACTATTTCATGTAGTATCACGATATGTGATTTGGCCTTCAAATCTCAGAATTTCGCATAATATTGCATTTTAAGCAAGTTTTCTTGCATTTTGTTTTGTACGAAAAATCGTCGAATTTAGCAATATTTTGACGTTTATCATCTCCTTTTCCTTTATGTGATTTAAACAAAATATCATCGAATTAGGCAATATTTTGCCGTTTTTCCACGTTTTTGTGAATTTTCAGTTTATGGGTTTAATTCATTATATATACGATAAAAATGATGCAAACACATAATTGATTAGATAGTAACCTTAAATACTTCATTTTCAATCAACTATTTGTTTCTCGTTAAAATACTGAGTAAGATATTAAAAAGGGGAGAAGTTCTGTTTTTATTGCATATATCGACGTTTCAGCCGGAATAGAGCTTTTTTCGTGTACATTTTCCATAGGTAATATAAACGGAAAATCAGGAACATTTTAGTTAATGCTAATGAAAACACATTGTTTTTTATCATTTGTATTGAAAACAACATTGTCATATTTCTTTTCTTGGATCTAAATAATACGAAACTCGCTCCATGATTTGAAGTTAAAATCCTCAAATATTGTATAATAGTGACTTTTTCACGTTAATCATGTAGTTTGATATTACGTAAATATATTCATTTTTACCAATATTTCGATACTATTTCATGTAGTCTCACGATATGTGATTTGGCTTTCAAATCTCAGAATGTCGCATAATATTGCATTTTAAGCATGTTTTCTCGCATTTTGTTTCGTACGAAAAATCGTCTAATTTAGCAATATTTTGACGTTTCTCATCCACTTTTCCTCTATGTGATTTAAACAAAATATCATCGAATTAGGCAATATTTTGCCGTTTTTCCACGTTTTTGTGAATTTTCAGTCTATGAGTATTAATTCATTATATATACGATAAAAATGATGCAAACACATAATTGATTAGATAATAACCTTAAATACTTCATTTTCAATCATCTATTTGTTTCTCGTTAAAATACTGTGTAAGATATTGAAAAGGGGAGAAGTTCGGTTTTTATTGCATATATCGACTTTTCAGCCGGATTAGAGCGGTTTTACGTGTACATCTTCCATCGATAATATAAACGGAAAATCAAGAACATTTTAGTTAATTCTAATGAAAACACATTGTTTTTTATCATTTGTATTGAAAACAACATTGTCATATGTCTTTTCTTAGATCTAAATAATACGAAACCTCGCTCTATGATTTGAAGTTAAAACCCTCATATATGGTAAAATAGTGACTTTTTTCACGTTTTTCATGCAGTGTGATTTTACGTATATATATACGTTTTTTACCAATATTTCGATACTATTTCATGTAGTATCACGATATGTGATTTGGTCTTCAAATCTCAGAATTTCGCATAATATTGCATTTTAAGCAAGTTTTCTTGCATTTTGTTTTGTACGAAAAATCGTCGAATTTAGCAATATTTTGACGTTTATCATCTCCTTTTCCTTTATGTGATTTAAACAAAATATCATCGAATTAGGCAATATTTTGCCGTTTTTCCACGTTTTTGTGAATTTTCAGTCTATGGGTATTATTCATTATATATACGAAAAAATGATGCAAACACATAATTGATTAGATAATAACCTTAAATACTTCATTTTCAATCATCTATTTGTTTCTCGTTAAAATACTGTGTAAGATATTGAAAAAAGGAGAAGTTCGGTTTTTATTGCATATATCGACGTTTCAGACGGATTAGAGCGGTTTTACGTGTACATCTTCCATCGGTAATATAAACCGAAAGTCAAGAACATTTTAGTTAATGCTAATGAAAACACACTGTTTTTTTATCATTTGTATTGGAAACAACATTGTCATATGACTTTAATTAGATCTAAATAATACGAAACCTCGCTCTATGATTTGAAGTTAAAACCCTCATATATGGTAAAATAGTGAACTTTTTCACGTTTTTTATGTGTGATTTTACGTAAAAATATACGTTTTTACCAATATTTCGATACTATTTCATGTAGTATCACGATATGTGATTTGGCCTTCAAATCTCAGAATGTCGCATAATATTGCAATTTAAGCAAGTTTTCTTGCATTTTGTTTTGTACGAAAAATCGTCGAATTTAGCAATATTTTGACGTTTATCATCTCCTTTTCCTTTATGTGATTTAAACAAAATATGATCGAATTAGGCAATACTTTGCCGTTTTTCAACGTTTTTGTGAATTTTCAGTCTATGGGTATTAATTCATTATATATACGATAAAAATGATGCAAACACATAATTGATTAGATAATAACCTTAAATACTTCATTTTCAATCATCTATTTGTTTCTCGTTAAAATACTGTGTAAGATATTGAAAAGGGGAGAAGTTCGGTTTTATTGCATATATCGACGTTTCAGCCGGATTAGAGCGGTTTTACGTGAACATCTTCCATCGGTAAAATAAACGGAAAATCAAGAACATTTTAGTTAATGCTAATGAAAACACATTGTTTTTTATCATTTGTATTGGAAACATCATTGTCATATGTCTTTTCTTGGATCTAAATAATACGAAACCTCGCTCTATGATTTGAAGTTAAAACCCTCATATATGGTAAAATAGTGACTTTTTTCACGTTTTTCATGCAGTGTGATTTTACGTATATATATACGTTTTTACCAATATTTCGATACTATTTCATGTAGTATGACGATATGTGATTTGGTCTTCAAATCTCAGAAATTTCGCATAATATTGCATTTTAAGCAAGTCTTCTTGCATTTTGTTTCGTACGAAAAATCATCGAATTTAGCAATATTTTGACGTTTATCATCCACTTTTCCTCTATGTGCTTTAAACAAAATATCATCGAATTAGGCCATATTTTGCCGTTTTTCCACGTTTTTGTGAATTTTCAGTTTATGGTTTAATTCATTATATATACGATAAAAATGATGCAAACACATAATTGATTAGATAATAACCTTAAATACTTCATTTTCAATCATCTATTTGTTTCTCGTTAAAATACTGTGTAAGATATTGAAAAGGGGAGAAGTTCGGTTTTTATTGCATATATCGACGTTTCAGCCGGATTAGAGCGGTTTTACGTGTACATCTTCCATCGATAATATAAACGGAAAATCAAGAACATTATAGTTAATTCTAATGAAAACACATTGTTTTTTATCATTTGTATTGAAAACAACATTGTCATATGTCTTTTCTTAGATCTAAATAATACGAAACCTCGCTCTATGATTTGAAGTTAAAACCCTCATATATGGTAAAATAGTGACTTTTTTCACGTTTTTCATGCAGTGTGATTTTACGTATATATATACGTTTTTTACCAATATTTCGATACTATTTCATGTAGTATCACGATATGTGATTTGGTCTTCAAATCTCAGAATTTCGCATAATATTGCATTTTAAGCAAGTTTTCTTGCATTTTGTTTTGTACGAAAAATCGTCGAATTTAGCAATATTTTGACGTTTATCATCTCCTTTTCCTTTATGTGATTTAAACAAAATATCATCGAATTAGGCAATATTTTGCCGTTTTTCCACGTTTTTGTGAATTTTCAGTCTATGGGTATTATTCATTATATATACGAAAAAATGATGCAAACACATAATTGATTAGATAATAACCTTAAATACTTCATTTTCAATCATCTATTTGTTTCTCGTTAAAATACTGTGTAAGATATTGAAAAAAGGAGAAGTTCGGTTTTTATTGCATATATCGACGTTTCAGCCGGATTAGAGCGGTTTTACGTGTACATCTTCCATCGGTAATATAAACCGAAAGTCAAGAACATTTTAGTTAATGCTAATGAAAACACACTGTTTTTTTATCATTTGTATTGGAAACAACATTGTCATATGACTTTAATTAGATCTAAATAATACGAAACCTCGCTCTATGATTTGAAGTTAAAACCCTCATATATGGTAAAATAGTGAACTTTTTCACGTTTTTTATGTGTGATTTTACGTAAAAATATACGTTTTTACCAATATTTCGATACTATTTCATGTAGTATCACGATATGTGATTTGGCCTTCAAATCTCAGAATGTCGCATAATATTGCAATTTAAGCAAGTTTTCTTGCATTTTGTTTTGTACGAAAAATCGTCGAATTTAGCAATATTTTGACGTTTATCATCTCCTTTTCCTTTATGTGATTTAAACAAAATATGATCGAATTAGGCAATACTTTGCCGTTTTTCAACGTTTTTGTGAATTTTCAGTCTATGGGTATTAATTCATTATATATACGATAAAAATGATGCAAACACATAATTGATTAGATAATAACCTTAAATACTTCATTTTCAATCATCTATTTGTTTCTCGTTAAAATACTGTGTAAGATATTGAAAAGGGGAGAAGTTCGGTTTTATTGCATATATCGACGTTTCAGCCGGATTAGAGCGGTTTTACGTGAACATCTTCCATCGGTAAAATAAACGGAAAATCAAGAACATTTTAGTTAATGCTAATGAAAACACATTGTTTTTTATCATTTGTATTGGAAACATCATTGTCATATGTCTTTTCTTGGATCTAAATAATACGAAACCTCGCTCTATGATTTGAAGTTAAAACCCTCATATATGGTAAAATAGTGACTTTTTTCACGTTTTTCATGCAGTGTGATTTTACGTATATATATACGTTTTTACCAATATTTCGATACTATTTCATGTAGTATGACGATATGTGATTTGGTCTTCAAATCTCAGAAATTTCGCATAATATTGCATTTTAAGCAAGTCTTCTTGCATTTTGTTTCGTACGAAAAATCATCGAATTTAGCAATATTTTGACGTTTATCATCCACTTTTCCTCTATGTGCTTTAAACAAAATATCATCGAATTAGGCCATATTTTGCCGTTTTTCCACGTTTTTGTGAATTTTCAGTTTATGGTTTAATTCATTATATATACGATAAAAATGATGCAAACACATAATTGATTAGATAATAACCTTAAATACTTCATTTTCAATCATCTATTTGTTTCTCGTTAAAATACTGTGTAAGATATTGAAAAGGGGAGAAGTTCGGTTTTTATTGCATATATCGACGTTTCAGCTTTATTAGAGCGGTTTTACGTGTACATCTTCCATCGGTAATATAAACGGAAAATCAAGAACATTTTAGTTAATGCTAATGAAAACACATTGTTTTTTATCATTTGTATTGAAAACAACATTGTCATATATCTTTTCTTGGATCTAAATAATACGAAACCTCGCTCTATGATTTGAAGTCAAAATCCTCAAATATTGTATAATATCTACTTTTTCACGTTAATCATATAGTTTGATATTACGTAAATATATTCATTTTTACCAATATTTCGATACAATTTCATGTAGTATCACGATATGTGATTTGGCCTCCAATCTCAGAATGTCGCATAATATTGCATTTTAAGCAAGTTTTCTTGCATTTTGTTTCGTACGAAAAATCATCGAATTTAGCAATATTTTGACGTTTATCATCCACTTTTCCTCTATGTGATTTAAACAAAATATCATCGAATTAGGCAATATTTTGCCGTTTTTCCACGTTTATGTGAATTTTCAGTTTATGGGTTTAATTCATTATATATAGGATGAAAATGATGCAAGCACATAATTGATTTGATAATAACCTTAAATACTTCATTTTCAATCAACTATTTGTTTCTCGTTAAAATTCTGAGTAAGATATTAAAAAAGGGAAAAGTTCTGTTTTTATTGCATATATCGACGTTTCAGCCGGAATAGAGCGTTTTTCGTGTACATTTTCCATAGGTAATATAAACGGAAAATCAGGAACATTTTAGTTAATTCTAATGAAAACACATTGATTTTTATCATTTGTATTCGAAACAATATTGTCATATGTCTTTTCTTGGATCTAAATAATACGAAACCTCGCTCTATGATTTGAAGTTAAAATTCTCATATATGGTAAAATAGTGACTTTTTTCACGTTAATCATGTAGTTTGATATTACGTAAATATATTCATTTTTACCAATATTTCGATACTATTTCATGTAGTATCACGATAAGTGATTTGGCCTTCAAATCTCAGAATGTCGCATAATATTGCATTTTAAGCAAATTTTCTTACATTTTGTTTCGTACGAAAAATCATAGAATTTAGCAATATTTTGATATTTATCATCCACTTTTCCACTATGTG
Source organism: Procambarus clarkii (assembly GCF_040958095.1). Classification (NCBI taxonomy): domain Eukaryota; kingdom Metazoa; phylum Arthropoda; class Malacostraca; order Decapoda; family Cambaridae; genus Procambarus; species Procambarus clarkii. Next base: position 1,119,606 of record NC_091201.1, read on the forward strand.
ATTTAAACAAAATATCATCGAATTAGGCAATATTTTGCCGTTTTTCCACGTTTTTGTGAATTTTCAGTTTATGGGTTTAATTCATTATATATACGAAAAAAATGATGCAAACACATAATTGATTAGATAGTAACCTTAAATACTTCATTTTCAATCAACTATTTGTTTCTCTTTAAAATACTGTGTTAGATATTGAAAAGGGGAGAAGTTCGGTTTTTATTGCATATATCGACGTTTCAGCCGTATTAGAGTGGTTTTACGTGTACATCTTCCATCGGTAATATAAACGGAAAATCAAGAACATTTTAGTTAATGCTAATGAAAACACATTGTTTTTTATCATTTGTATTGGAAACAACAATGTCATATGTCTTTTCTTAGATCTAAATAATGCGAAACCTCGCTCAATGATTTGAAGTTAAAACCCTCATATATGGTAAAATAGTGATTTTTTTTCACGTTTTTCATGTAGTGTGATTATAACGTAAACATATACGTTTTTACCAATATTTCGATACTATTTCATGTAGTATCACGATATGTGATTTGGCTTTCAAATCTCAGAATTTCGCATAATATTGCATTTTAAGCAAGTTTTCTTGCATTTTGTTTTGTACGAAAAATCGTCGAATTTAGCAATATTTTGACGTTTATCATCTCCTTTTCCTTTATGTGATTTAAAGAAAATATCATCGAATTAGGCAATATTTTGCCGTTTTTCCACGTTTTTGTGAATTTTCAGTTTATGGGTTTAATTCATTATATATACGATAAAAATGATGCAAACACATAATTGATTAGATAGTAACCTTAAATACTTCATTTTCAATCAACTATTTGTTTCTCGTTAAAATACTGAGTAAGATATTAAAAAGGGGAGAAGTTCTGTTTTTATTGCATATATCGACGTTTCAGCCGGAATAGAGCGTTTTTCGTGTACATTTTCCGTAGGTAATATAAACGGAAAATCAGGAACATTTTAGTTAATGCTAATGAAAACACATTGTTTTTTATCATTTGTATTGAAAACAACATTGTCATATTTCTTTTCTTGGATCTAAATAATACGAAACTCGCTCCATGATTTGAAGTTAAAATCCTCAAATATTGTATAATAGTGACTTTTTCACGTTAATCATGTAGTTTGATATTACGTAAATATATTCATTTTTACCAATATTTCGATACTATTTCATGTAGTCTCACGATATGTGATTTGGCTTTCAAATCTCAGAATGTCGCATAATATTGCATTTTAAGAATGTTTTCTCGCATTTTGTTTCGTACGAAAAATCGTCTAATTTAGCAATATTTTGACGTTTCTCATCCACTTTTCCTCTATGTGATTTAAACAAAATATCATTGAATTAGGCAATATTTTGCCGTTTTTCCACGTTTTTGTGAATTTTCAGTCTATGGGTATTAATTCATTATATATACGATAAAAATGATGCAAACACATAATTGATTAGATAATAACCTTAAATACTTCATTTTCAATCATCTATTTGTTTCTCGTTAAAATACTGTGTAAGATATTGAAAAGGGGAGAAGTTCTGTTTTTATTGCATATATCGACGTTTCAGCCGGATTAGAGCGGTTTTACGTGTACATCTTCCATCGGTAATATAAACGGAAAATCAAGAACATTTTAGTTAATTCTAATGAAAACACATTGTTTTTTATCATTTGTATTGAAAACAACATTGTCATATGTCTTTTCTTAGATCTAAATAATACGAAACCTCGCTCTATGATTTGAAGTTAAAACCCTCATATATGGTAAAAGAGTGACTTTTTTCAAGTTAATCATGTAGTTTGATATTACGTATATATATACGTTTTTACCAATATTTCGATACTATTTCATGTAGTATCACGATATGTGATTTGGTCTTCAAATCTCAGAATTTCGCATAATATTGCATTTTAAGCAAGTTTTCTTGCATTTTGTTTCGTACGAAAAATCATCGAATTTAGCAATATTTTGACGTTTATCATCCACTTTTCCTCTATGTGCTTTAAACAAAATATCATCGAATTAGGCAATATTTTGCCGTTTTTCCACGTTTTTGTGAATTTTCAGTTTATGGTTTAATTCATTATATATACGATAAAAATGATGCAAACACATAATTGATTAGATAATAACCTTAAATACTTCATTTTCAATCATCTATTTGTTTCTCGTTAAAATACTGTGTAAGATATTGAAAAGGGGATAAGTTCGGTTTTTATTGCATATATCGACGTTTCAGCTTTATTAGAGCGGTTTTACGTGTACATCTTCCATCGGTAATATAAACGGAATATCAAGAACATTTTAGTTAATGCTAATGAAAACACATTGTTTTTTATCATTTGTATTGAAAACAACATTGTCATATATCTTTTCTTGGATCTAAATAATACGAAACCTCGCTCTATGATTTGAAGTCAAAATCCTCAAATATTGTATAATAGCTACTTTTTCACGTTAATCATGTAGTTTGATATTACGTAAATATATTCATTTTTACCAATATTTCGATACAATTTCATGTAGTATCATGATATGTGATTTGGCCTTTAAATCTCAGAATGTCGCATAATATTGCATTTTAAGCAAGTTTTCTTGCATTTTGTTTCGTACGAAAAATCATCGAATTTAGCAATATTTTGACGTTTATCATCCACTTTTCCTCTATGTGATTTAAACAAAATATCATCGAATTAGGCAATATTTTGCCGTTTTTCCACGTTTATGTGAATTTTCAGTTTATGGGTTTAATTCATTATATATAGGATAAAAATGATGCAAGCACATAATTGATTTGATAATAACCTTAAATACTTCATTTTCAATCAACTATTTGTTTCTCGTTAAAATTCTGAGTAAGATATTAAAAAAGGGAAAAGTTCTGTTTTTATTGCATATATCGACGTTTCAGCCGGAATAGAGCGTTTTTCGTGTACATTTTCCATAGGTAATATAAACGGAAAATCAGGAACATTTTAGTTAATTCTAATGAAAACACATTGATTTTTATCATTTGTATTCGAAACAACATTGTCATATGTCTTTTCTTGGAACTAAATAATACGAAACCTCGCTTTATGATTTGAAGTTAAAATCCTCATATATGGTAAAATAGTGACTTTTTTCAAGTTAATCATGTAGTTTGATATTACGTAAATATATTCATTTTTACCAATATTTCGATACTATTTCATGTAGTATCACGATATGTGATTTGGCCTTCAAATCTCAGAATGTCGCATAATATTGCATTTAAAGCAAATTTTCTTACATTTTGTTTCGTACGAAAAATCATAGAATTTAGCAATATTTTGATATTTATCATCCACTTTTCCTCTATGTGATTTAAACAAAATATCATCGAATTAGGCAATATTTTGCCGTTTTTCCACGTTTTTGTGAATTTTCAGTTTATGGGTTTAATTCATTATATATACGATAAAAATGATGCAAACACATAATTGATTAGATAGTAACCTTAAATACTTCATTTTCAATCATCTATTTGTTTCTCGTTAAAATACTGTGTAAGATATTGAAAAGGGGAGAAGTTCGGTTTTATTGCATATATCGACGTTTCAGCCGGATTAGAGCGGTTTTACGTGAACATCTTCCATCGGTAAAATAAACGGAAAATCAAGAACATTTTAGTAAATGCTAATGAAAACACATTGTTTTTTATCATTTGTATTGGAAACATCATTGTCATATGTCTTTTCTTGGATCTAAATAATGCGAAACCTCGCTCTATGATTTGAAGTTAAAATCCTCATATATGGTAAAATTGTGACTTTTTTCACGTTTTTCATGTTGTGTGATTTTACGTAAATATATACGTTTTTACCAATATTTCGATACTATTTCATGTAGTATCACGATATGTGATTTGGCCTTCAAATCTCAGAATTTCGCATAATATTGCATTTTAAGCAAGTTTTCTTGCATTTTGTTTTGTACGAAAAATCGTCGAATTTAGCAATATTTTGACGTTTATCATCTCCTTTTCCTTTATGTGATTTAAAGAAAATATCATCGAATTAGGCAATATTTTGCCGTTTTTCCACGTTTTTGTGAATTTTCAGTTTATGGGTTTAATTCATTATATATACGATAAAAATGATGCAAACACATAATTGATTAGATAGTAACCTTAAATACTTCATTTTCAATCAACTATTTGTTTCTCGTTAAAATACTGAGTAAGATATTAAAAAGGGGAGAAGTTCTGTTTTTATTGCATATATCGACGTTTCAGCCGGAATAGAGCGTTTTTCGTGTACATTTTCCATAGGTAATATAAACGGAAAATCAGGAACATTTTAGTTAATGCTAATGAAAACACATTGTTTTTTATCATTTGTATTGAAAACAACATTGTCATATTTCTTTTCTTGGATCTAAATAATACGAAACTCGCTCCATGATTTGAAGTTAAAATCCTCAAATATTGTATAATAGTGACTTTTTCACGTTAATCATGTAGTTTGATATTACGTAAATATATTCATTTTTACCAATATTTCGATACTATTTCATGTAGTATCACGATATGTGATTTGGCTTTCAAATCTCAGAATGTCGCATAATATTGCATTTTAAGCATGTTTTCTCGCATTTTGTTTCGTACGAAAAATCGTCTAATTTAGCAATATTTTGACGTTTCTCATCCACTTTTCCTCTATGTGATTTAAACAAAATATCATTGAATTAGGCAATATTTTGCCGTGTTTCCACGTTTTTGTGAATTTTCAGTCTATGGGTATTAATTCATTATATATACGATAAAAATGATGCAAACACATAATTAATTAGATAATAACCTTAAATACTTCATTTTCAATCATCTATTTGTTTTTCGTTAAAATACTGTGTAAGATATTGAAAAGGGGAGAAGTTCTTTTTTTATTGCATATATCGACGTTTCAGCCGGATTAGAGCGGTTTTACGTGTACAACTTCCATCGGTAATATAAACGGAAAATCAAGAACATTTTAGTTAATTCTAATGAAAACACATTGTTTTTTATCATTTGTATTGAAAACAACATTGTCATATGTCTTTTCTTAGATCTAAATAATACGAAACCTCGCTCTATGATTTGAAGTTAAAACCCTCATATATGGTAAAATAGTGACTTTTTTCACGTTTTTCATGCAGTGTGATTTTACGTATATATATATACGTTTTTACCAATATTTCGATACTATTTCATGTAGTATCACGATATGTGATTTGGTCTTCAAATCTCAGAATTTCGCATAATATTGCATTTTAAGCAAGTTTTCTTGCATTTTGTTTCGTACGAAAAATCATCGAATTTAGCAATATTTTGACGTTTATCATCCACTTTTCCTCTATGTGCTTTAAACAAAATATCATCGAATTAGGCAATATTTTGCCGTTTTTCCACGTTTTTGTGAATTTTCAGTTTATGGTTTAATTCATTATATATACGATAAAAATGATGCAAACACATAATTGATTAGATAATAACCTTAAATACTTCTTTTTCAATCATCTATTTGTTTCTCGTTAAAATACTGTGTAAGATATTGAAAAGGGGAGAAGTTCGGTTTTTATTGCATATATCGACGTTTCAGCTTTATTAGAGCGGTTTTACGTGTACATCTTCCATCGGTAATATAAACGGAAAATCAAGAATATTTTAGTTAATGCTAATGAAAATACATTGTTTTTTATCATTTGTATTGAAAACAACATTGTCATATATCTTTTCTTGGATCTAAATAATACGAAACCTCGCTCTATGATTTGAAGTCAAAATCCTCAAATATTGTATAATAGTAACTTTTTCACGTTAATCATGTAGTTTGATATTACGTAAATATATTCATTTTTACCAATATTTCGATACAATTTCATGTAGTATCACGATATGTGATTTGGCCTTCAAATCTCAGAATGTCGCATAATATTGCATTTTAAGCAAGTTTTCTTGCATTTTGTTTCGTACGAAAAATCATCGAATTTAGCAATATTTTGACGTTTATCATCCACTTTTCCTCTATGTGATTTAAACAAAATATCATCGAATTAGGCAATATTTTGCCGTTTTTCCACGTTTATGTGAATTTTCAGTTTATGGGTTTAATTCATTATATATAGGATAAAAATGATGCAAGCACATAATTGATTTGATAATAACCTTAAATACTTCATTTTCAATCAACTATTTGTTTCTCGTTAAAATTCTGAGTAAGATATTAAAAAAGGGAAAAGTTCTGTTTTTATTGCATATATCGACGTTTCAGCCGGAATAGAGCGTTTTTCGTGTACATTTTCCATAGGTAATATAAACGGAAAATCAGGAACATTTTAGTTAATTCTAATGAAAACACATTGATTTTTATCATTTGTATTCGAAACAACATTGTCATATGTCTTTTCTTGGATCTAAATAATATGAAACCTCGCTCTATGATTTGAGCCTCATCACTCTGCTGAGCCTCAGCGTCATTCTCTTGAGCCTCTGCATATATCTCTTGAGTCTCTGCATCACTCTCTTGAGCCTCTGCATCCCTCTCTTGAGCCTCTGCAACACACTCTTCAGACTCTGCATCACTCTCTTAAGCCTCTGCATCCCTCTCTAGAGCCTCTGAATCCCTCTCTTGAGCCTCTGCATCATTCTCCTCAGCCTCTGCATCCCTCTCTTAAGCCTCTGCATCACTCTCTTGAGCCTCTGCATCACTCTCTTCAGCCTCTGCATCATTCTCTTGAGCCTCTGCATCCCTCTCTGGAGCCTCAGCATCCCTCTCTTCAGCCTCTGCATCATTCTCTTGAGCCTCTGCATCCCTCTCTTAAGCCTCTGCATCACTCTCTTGAGCCTCTGCATCCCTCTCTTAAGCCTCTGCATCACTCTCTTGAGCCTCTGCATTACTCTCTTGAACTCCTGCATCCCTCTCATGAGCCTCTGCATCCCTCTATTGAGCCTTTGCATCACTCTCTTAAGCCTTTGCATCCCTCTTGAGCCTCTGCATCGCTCTCAAGAGTCTCTGCATCCCTCTCTTAAGCCTCTGCATCATTCTCTTGAGCCTCTGCATTACTCTCTTGAGCCTCTGCATCTCTCTCATAAGCCTCTGCATCTCTCTCTTCAGCCTCTGTATCACTCTCTTGAGCCTCTGCATCCCTCTCTTAAGCCTCTGCATCACTCTCTCAAGACTCTGCATCACTTTCTTCAGCCTCTGCATCACTCTGTTAAGCCTCTCCTTCCTTCTCTTGATCCTCTGCATCACTCTCTTAAGCCTTTGTATCCCTCTCTTGATCCTCTGCATCACTCTTTTGAGCCTCTGCATCACTCTTTTGAGCCGCTGCATCATTCTCTTGAGCCTCTGCACCACTCTCTTAAGCCTCTACATCATTCTTTTGAGCCTTTGCATCACTCTCTTGAGCCTCTGCATCACTCTCGTAAGCCTCAGCCTTTCTCTCCTTAGCCTCTGCATCACTCTCTTGAGCCATTTGCAGCACTTTCTTGAGCCTCTGCATCATTCCCTTGAGCCTCTGCATCCTTCTCTTAAGCCTCTGCATCACTCTCATTAGCCTCTTCATCCCTCCATTAAGCGTCTGCATCACTCTCATAATCCTCTGCAACACTCTCTTCAGCCTCTGCATCACTCTCTTAAGCCTCTGCATCACTCTCTTCGGCCTCTGCATCACTCTCTTAAGCCTCGGCTTCCCTTTCTTGATCCTCTGCATCATTCTTCTGAGTCTCCGCATCACTCTCTTGAGCCTCTGCATCCCTCTTTTGAGCTTCTGCAACACTCTCTTCAGACTCTGCATCACTCTCTTAAGCCTCTGCATCCCTCTCTAGAGCCTCTGAATCCCTCTCTTGAACCTCTGCATCACTCTCTCGAGCCTCTGCATCACTCTCTTCATCCTTTGCATTCCTCTCTTGAGCATCTACATCACTCTCTTCAGCCTCTGCATCCCTCTCTTGAGCCTCTGCATCATTCTCCTAAGCATCTGCATCACTCTCTTGAGCCTCTGCATCACTCTCTTGAACCTCTGCATCCCTCACTTAAGCCTCTGCATCACTCTCTTAAGCCTCTTCATCACTCTCTTTAGCCTCTGCATCACTCTCATGATCCTCTGCATCACTCTCTTGAGCCTCTGCATCACTCTCTTGAGCCTCTACATCACTCTCTTGAGCCTCTGCATCACTCTGTTGAGCCTCTGCATCCCTCTCTTGAGCCTCTGCAACACACTCTTCAGACTCTGCTTCACTCTCTTAAGCCTCTGCATCACTCTCTTGAGCCTCTGCATATATCTCTTGAGTCTCTGCATCACTCTCTTGAGCCTCTGCATCCCTCTCTTGAGCCTCTGCAACACACTCTTCAGACTCTGCATCACTCTCTTAAGCCTCTGCATCCCTCTCTAGAGCCTCTGAATCCCTCTCTTAAGCCTCTGCATCACTCTCTTGAGCCTCTGCATCACTCTCTTCAGCCTCTGCATCACTCTCTTGAGCCTCTGCATCCCTCTCTGGAGCCTCTGCATCCCTCTCTTGAGCCTCTGCAACACACTCTTCAGACTCTGCTTCACTCTCTTAAGCCTCTGCATCACTCTCTTGAGCCTCTGCATATATCTCTTGAGTCTCTGCATCACTCTCTTGAGCCTCTGCATCCCTCTCTTGAGCCTCTGCAACACACTCTTCAGACTCTGCATCACTCTCTTAAGCCTCTGCATCCCTCTCTAGAGCCTCTGAATCCCTCTCTTAAGCCTCTGCATCACTCTCTTGAGCCTCTGCATCACTCTCTTCAGCCTCTGCATCACTCTCTTGAGCCTCTGCATCCCTCTCTGGAGCCTCAGCATCCCTCTCTTGAGCCTCTGCATCATTCTCTTGAGCCTCTGCATCCCTCTCTTAAGCCTCTGCATCACTCTCTTGAGCCTCTGCATCCCTCTCTTAAGCCTCTGCATCACTCTCTTGAGCCTCTGCATTACTCTCTTGAACTCCTGCATCCCTCTCATGAGCCTCTGCATCCCTCTATTGAGCCTTTGCATCACTCTCTTAAGCCTTTGCATCCCTCTTGAGCCTCTGCATCACTCTCAAGAGTCTCTGCATCCCTCTCTTAAGCTTCAGCATCATTCTCTTGAGCCTCTGCATTACTCTCTTGAGCCTCTGCATCTCTCTCATAAGCCTCTGCATCTCTCTCTTCAGCCTCTGTATCACTCTCTTGAGCCTCTGCATCCCTCTCTTAAGTCTCTGCATCACTCTCTCAAGACTCTGCATCACTTTCTTCAGCCTCTGCATCACTCTGTTAAGCCTCTCCTTCCTTCTCTTGATCCTCTGCGTCACTCTCTTGAGCCTTTGTATCCCTCTCTTGATCCTCTGCATCACTCTTTTGAGCCTCTGCATCACTCTTTTGAGCCGCTGCATCATTCTCTTGAGCCTCTGCACCCCTCTCTTAAGCCTCTACATCATTCTCTTGAGCCTTTGCATCACTCTCTTGAGCCTTTGCATCACTCTCTTAAGCCTCTGCCTTTCTCTCCTTAGCCTCTGCATCACTCTCTTGAGCCATTTGCAGCACTTTCTTGAGCCTCTGCATCATTCTCTTGAGCCTCTGCATCACTCTCTTGAGCCTCTACATCACTCTGTTGAGCCTCTGCATCACTCTGTTGAGCCTCAGCGTCACTCTCTTAAGCCTCTACATCACTCTCGTAAGCCTCTGCATCACTCTCTTGAGCCTCTGCATATATCTCTTGAGTCTCTGCATCACTCTCTTGAGCCTCTGCATCCCTCTCTTGAGCCTCTGCAACACTCTCTTCAGACTCTGCATCACTCTCTTAAGCCTCTGCATCCCTCTCTAGAGCCTCTGAATCCCTTCTCTTGAGCCTCTGCATCATTCTCTTCAGCCTCTGCATCCCTCTCTTAAGCCTCTGCATCCCTCTCTTGAGCCTCTGCAACACTCTCTTCAGACTCTGCATTACTCTCTTAAGCCTCTGCATCCCTCTCTAGATCCTCTGAATCCCTTCTCTTGAGCCTCTGCATCATTCTCCTCAGCCTCTGCATCCCTCTCTTAAGCCTCTGCATCACTCTCTTGAGCCTCTGCATCCCTCTCTGGAGCCTCTGCATCACTCTCGTGAGCCTCTGCAACCCTCTCTGGAGCCTCAGCATCCCTCTCTTGAGCCTCTGCATCATTCTCTTGAGCCTCTGCATCCCTCTCTTAAGCCTCTGCATCACTCTCTTGAGCCTCTGCATCCCTCTCTTAAGCCTCTGCATCACTCTCTTGAGCCTCTGCATTACTCTCTTGAACTCCTGCATCCCTCTCATGAGCCTCTGCATCCCTCTATTGAGCCTTTGCATCACTCTCTTAAGCCTTTGCATCCCTCTTGAGCCTCAGCATCACTCTCAAGAGTCTCTGCATCCCTCTCTTAAGCCTCTGCATCATTCTCTTGAGCCTCTGCATTACTCTCTTGAGCCTCTGCATCTCTCTCTTAAGCCTCTGCATCTCTCTCTTCAGCCTCTGTATTACTCTCTTGAGCCTCTGCATCCCTCTCTTAAGCCTCTGCATCACTCTCCTGAGCCTCTGCATCCCTCTCTTAAGCCTCTGCATCCCTCTCTCAAGACTCTGCATCACTCTCTTCAGCCTCTGCATCACTCTGTTAAGCCTCTGCTTCCTTCTCTTGATCCTCTGCATCACTGTCTTGAGCCTTTGTATCCCTCTCTTGATCCTCTGCATCACTCTTTCGAGCCTCTGCATCACTCTTTTGAGCCGCTGCATCATTCTCTTGAGCCTCTGCACCCCTCTCTTAAGCCTCTACATCATTCTCTTGAGCCTTTGCATCACTCTCTTGAGCCTCTGCATCACTCTCTTAAGCCTCTTCCTTTCTCTCCTTAGCCTATGCATCACTCTCTTGAGCCATTTGCAGCACTCTCTTGAGCCTCTGCATCATTCTCTTGAGCCTCTGCATCCTTCTCTTAAGCCTCTGCATCACTCTCTTGAGCCTCTTCATCCCTCCATTAAGCGTCTGCATCACTCTCTTGAGCCTCTGCATCCCTCTCTTGAGCCTCTGCATCACTCTCATAAGCCTCTGCAACACTCTCTTCAGCCTCTGCATCACTCTCTTAAGCCTCTGCATCACTCTCTTCGGCCTCTGCATCACTCTCTTAAGCCTCGGCTTCCCTCTCTTGATCCTCTGCATCATTCTTCTGAGTCTCTGCATCACTCTCTTGAGCCTCTGCATCACTCTCTTGACCCTCTACATCACTCTCTTGAGCCTCTGTATCACTCTCTTGAGCCTCTGCATCTCTCTCTTAAGCCTCTTCATCTCTCTCTTCAGCCTCTGTATCACTCTCTTGAGCCTCTGCATCCCTCTCTTAAGCCTCTGCATCACTCTCCTGAGCCTTTGCATCCCTCTCTTAAGCCTCTGCATCCCTCTCTCAAGACTCTGCATCACTCTCTTCAGCCTCTGCATCACTCTGTTAAGCCTCTGCTTCCTTCTCTTGATCCTCTGCATCACTCTCTTGAGCCTTTGTATCCCTCTCTTGATCCTCTGCATCACTCTTTCGAGCCTCTGCATCTTTCTTTTGAGCCGCTGCATCATTCTCTTGAGCCTCTGCATCCCTCTCTTAAGCCTCTACATCATTCTCTTGAGCCTTTGCATCACTCTCTTGAGCCTCTTCATCACTCTCTTAAACCTCTGCCTTTCTCTCTTGAGCATCTGCATCACTCTCTTGAGCCTCTGCATCCCTCTCTTGAGCCTCTGCATTACTCTCTTGAGCCTCTGCATCTCTCTCTTAAGCCTCTGCATCTCTCTCTTCAGCCTCTGCATCACTCTATTGAGCCTCTGCATCCCTCTCTTAAGCCTCTGCATCACTCTCCTGAGCCTCTGCATCCCTCTCTTAAGCCTCTGCATCACTCTCTCAAGACTCTGCATCACTCTCTTCAGCCTCTGCATCACTCTGTTAAGCCTCTGCTTCCTTCTCTTGATCCTCTGCATCACTCTCTTGAGCCTTTGTATCCCTCTCTTGATCCTCTGCATCACTCTTTTGAGCCTCTGCATCACTCTTTTGAGCCGCTGCATCATTCTCTTGAGCCTCTGCATCCCTCTCTTAAGCCTCTACATCATTCTCTTGAGCCTTTGCATCACTCTCTTGAGCCTCTGCATCACTCTCTTAAACCTCTGCCTTTCTCTCTTGAGCATCTGCATCTTGAGCATCTGAGCATCTGAGCAGCATCTTTTGCAGCACTCTCCTGAGCCTCTGCATCACGCTCTTGAGCCTCTGCATCCCTCGATTAAGCCTCTGAATTACTCTCTTGTGCCTCTGCATCTCTCTCTTAAGCCTCTGCATCTCTCTCTTCAGCCTCTGCATCACTCTATTGAGCCTCTGCATCCCTCTCTTAAGCCTCTGCATCACTCTCCTGAGCCTCTGCATCCCTCTCTTAAGCCTCTGCATCACTCTCTCAAGACTCTGCATCACTCTCTTCAGCCTCTGCATCACTCTGTTAAGCCTCTGCTTCCTTCTCTTGATCCTCTGCATCACTCTCTTGAGATTTTATATTCCTCTCTTGATCCTCTGCATCACTCTTTTGAGCCTCTGCATCACTCTTTTGAGCCGCTGCATCATTCTCTTGAGCCTCTGCATCCCTCTCTTAAGCCTCTACATCATTCTCTTGAGCCTCTGCATCACTCTCTTAAACCTCTGCCTTTCTCTCTTGAGCATCTGCATCTTGAGCATCTGAGCATCTGAGCAGCATCTTTTGCAGCACTCTCCTGAGCCTCTGCATCACGCTCTTGAGCCTCTGCATCTCTCGATTAAGCCTCTGCATTACTCTCTTGATCCTCTGCATCACTCTTTCGAGCCTCTGCATCTTTCTTTTGAGCCGCTGCATCATTCTCTTGAGCCTCTGCATCCCTCTCTTAAGCCTCTACATCATTCTCTTGAGCCTTTGCATCACTCTCTTGAGCCTCTTCATCACTCTCTTAAACCTCTGCCGTTCTCTCTTGAGCATCTGCATCACTCTCTTGAGCCTCTGCATCCCTCTCTTGAGCCTCTGCATTACTCTCTTGAGCCTCTGCATCTCTCTCTTAAGCCTCTGCATCTCTCTCTTCAGCCTCTGCTTCACTCTATTGAGCCTCTGCATCCCTCTCTTAAGCCTCTGCATCACTCTCCTGAGCCTCTGCATCCCTCTCTTAAGCCTCTGCATCACTCTCTCAAGACTCTGCATCGCTCTCTTCAGCCTCTGCATCACTCTGTTAAGCCTCTGCTTCCTTCTCTTGATCCTCTGCATCACTCGCTTGAGCCTTTGTATCCCTCTCTTGATCCTCTGCATCACTCTTTTGAGCCTCTGCATCACTCTTTTGAGCCGCTGCATCATTCTCTTAAGCCTCTGCATCCCTCTCTTAAGCCTCTACATCATTCTCTTGAGCCTTTGCATCACTCTCTTGAGCCTCTGCATCACTCTCTTAAACCTCTGCCTTTCTCTCTTGAGCATCTGCATCTTGAGCATCTGAGCATCTGAGCAGCATCTTTTGCAGCACTCTCCTGAGCCTCTGCATCACGCTCTAGATCCTCTGCATCCCTCGATTAAGCCTCTGCATTACTCTCTTCTGCCTCTGCATCCCTCTTTTGAACCTCTATACGAACCATCCCTCTCTTGAACACTGTACGAACCTGCATCACTCTCTTAAGCCTCTGCATCACTCTCTTCGGCCTCTGCATCACTCTCCTGAGCCTCTGCATCCCTCTCTTAAGCCTCTGCATCACTCTCTCAAGACTCTGCATCGCTCTCTTCAGCCTCTGCATCACTCTGTTAAGCCTCTGCTTCCTTCTCTTGATCCTCTGCATCACTCTCTTGAGCCTTTGTATCCCTCTCTTGATCCTCTGCATCACTCTTTCGAGCCTCTGCATCACTCTTTTGAGCCGCTGCATCATTCTCTTGAGCCTCTGCACCCCTCTCTTAAGCCTCTACATCATTCTCTTGAGCCTTTGCATCACTCTCTTGAGCCTCTGCATCACTCTCTTAAGCCTCTGCCTTTCTCTCCTTAGCCTATGCATCACTCTCTTGAGCCATTTGCAGCACTCTCTTGAGCCTCTGCATCATTCTCTTGAGCCTCTGCATCCTTCTCTTAAGCCTCTGCATCACTCTCTTGAGCCTCTTCATCCCTCCATTAAGCGTCTGCATCACTCTCTTGAGCCTCTGCATCCCTCTCTTGAGCCTCTGCATCACTCTCATAAGCCTCTGCAACACTCTCTTCAGCCTCTGCATCACTCTATTAAGCCTCTGCATCACTCTCTTCGGCCTCTGCATCACTCTCTTAAGCCTCGGCTTCCCTCTCTTGATCCTCTGCATCATTCTTCTGAGTCTCTGCATCACTCTCTTGAGCCTCTGCATCACTCTCTTGACCCTCTACATCACTCTCTTGAGCCTCTGTATCACTCTCTTGAGCCTCTGCATCTCTCTCTTAAGCCTCTGCATCTCTCTCTTCAGCCTCTGAATCACTCTCTTGAGCCTCTGCATCCCTCTCTTAAGCCTCTGCATCACTCTCCTGAGGCTTTGCATCCCTCTCTTAAGCCTCTGCATCCCTCTCTCAAGACTCTGCATCACTCTCTTCAGCCTCTGCATCACTCTGTTAAGCCTCTGCTTCCTTCTCTTGATCCTCTGCATCACTCTCTTGAGCCTTTGTATCCCTCTCTTGATCCTCTGCATCACTCTTTCGAGCCTCTGCATCTTTCTTTTGAGCCGCTGCATCATTCTCTTGAGCCTCTGCATCCCTCTCTTAAGCCTCTACATCATTCTCTTGAGCCTTTGCATCACTCTCTTGAGCCTCTTCATCACTCTCTTAAACCTCTGCCTTTCTCTCTTGAGCATCTGCATCACTCTCTTGAGCCTCTGCATCCCTCTCTTGAGCCTCTGCATTACTCTCTTGAGCCTCTGCATCTCTCTCTTAAGCCTCTGCATCTCTCTCTTCAGCCTCTGCATCACTCTATTGAGCCTCTGCATCCCTCTCTTAAGCCTCTGCATCACTCTCCTGAGCCTCTGCATCCCTCTCTTAAGCCTCTGCATCACTCTCTCAAGACTCTGCATCGCTCTCTTCAGCCTCTGCATCACTCTGTTAAGCCTCTGCTTCCTTCTCTTGATCCTCTGCATCACTCTCTTGAGCCTTTGTATCCCTCTCTTGATCCTCTGCATCACTCTTTTGAGCCTCTGCATCACTCTTTTGAGCCGCTGCATCATTCTCTTAAGCCTCTGCATCCCTCTCTTAAGCCTCTACATCATTCTCTTGAGCCTTTGCATCACTCTCTTGAGCCTCTGCATCACTCTCTTAAACCTCTGCCTTTCTCTCTTGAGCATCTGCATCCTGAGCATCTGAGCATCTGAGCAGCATCTTTTGCAGCACTCTCCTGAGCCTCTGCATCACGCTCTAGAGCCTCTGCATCCCTCGATTAAGCCTCTGCATTACTCTCTTCTGCCTCTGCATCCCTCTCTTGAACCTCTATACGAACCATCCCTCTCTTGAACACTATACGAACCTGCATCACTCTCTTAAGCCTCTGCATCACTCTCTTCGGCCTCTGCATCACTCTCCTGAGCCTCTGCATCCCTCTCTTAAGCCTCTGCATCACTCTCTCAAGACTCTGCATCGCTCTCTTCAGCCTCTGCAACACTCTGTTAAGCCTCTGCTTCCTTCTCTTGATCCTCTGCATCACTCTCTTGAGCCTTTGTATCCCTCTCTTGATCCTCTGCATCACTCTTTTGAGCCTCTGCATCACTCTTTTGAGCCGCTGCATCATTCTCTTAAGCCTCTGCATCCCTCTCTTAAGCCTCTACATCATTCTCATGAGCCTTTGCATCACTCTCTTGAGCCTCTGCATCACTCTCTTAAACCTCTGCCTTTCTCTCTTGAGCATCTGCATCTTGAGCATCTGAGCATCTGAGCAGCATCTTTTGCAGCACTCTCCTGAGCCTCTGCATCACGCTCTAGAGCCTCTGCATCCCTCGATTAAGCCTCTGCCTTTCTCTCCTTAGCCTATGCATCACTCTCTTGAGCCATTTGCAGCACTCTCTTGAGCCTCTGCATCATTCTCTTGAGCCTCTGCATCCTTCTCTTAAGCCTCTGCATCACTCTCTTGAGCCTCTTCATCCCTCCATTAAGCGTCTGCATCACTCTCTTGAGCCTCTGCATCCCTCTCTTGAGCCTCTGCATCACTCTCATAAGCCTCTGCAACACTCTCTTCAGCCTCTGCATCACTCTCTTAAGCCTCTGCATCACTCTCTTCGGCCTCTGCATCACTCTCTTAAGCCTCGGCTTCCCTCTCTTGATCCTCTGCATCATTCTTCTGAGTCTCTGCATCACTCTCTTGAGCCTCTGCATCACTCTCTTGACCCTCAACATCACTCTCTTGAGCCTCTGTATCACTCTCTTGAGCCTCTGCATCTCTCTCTTAAGCCTCTGCATCTCTCTCTTCAGCCTCTGTATCACTCTCTTGAGCCTCTGCATCCCTCTCTTAAGCCTCTGCATCACTCTCCTGAGCCTTTGCATCCCTCTCTTAAGCCTCTGCATCCCTCTCTCAAGACTTTGCATCACTCTCTTCAGCCTCTGCATCACTCTGTTAAGCCTCTGCTTCCTTCTCTTGATCCTCTGCATCACTCTCTTGAGCCTTTGTATCCCTCTCTTGATCCTCTGCATCACTCTTTCGAGCCTCTGCATCTTTCTTTTGAGCCGCTGCATCATTCTCTTGAGCCTCTGCATCCCTCTCTTAAGCCTCTACATCATTCTCTTGAGCCTTTGCATCACTCTCTTGAGCCTCTTCATCACTCTCTTAAACCTCTGCCTTTCTCTCTTGAGCATCTGCATCACTCTCTTGAGCCTCTGCATCCCTCTCTTGAGCCTCTGCATTACTCTCTTGAGCCTCTGCATCTCTCTCTTAAGCCTCTGCATCTCTCTCTTCAGCCTCTGCATCACTCTATTGAGCCTCTGCATCCCTCTCTTAAGCCTCTGCATCACTCTCCAGAGCCTCTGCATCCCTCTCTTAAGCCTCTGCATCACTCTCTCAAGACTCTGCATCACTCTCTTCAGCCTCTGCATCACTCTGTTAAGCCTCTGCTTCCTTCTCTTGATCCTCTGCATCACTCTCTTGAGCCTTTGTATCCCTCTCTTGATCCTCTGCATCACTCTTTTGAGCCTCTGCATCACTCTTTTGAGCCGCTGCATCATTCTCTTGAGCCTCTGCATCCCTCTCTTAAGCCTCTACATCATTCTCTTGAGCCTTTGCATCACTCTCTTGAGCCTCTGCATCACTCTCTTAAACCTCTGCCTTTCTCTCTTGAGCATCTGCATCTTGAGCATCTGAGCATCTGAGCAGCATCTTTTGCAGCACTCTCCTGAGCCTCTGCATCACGCTCTTGAGCCTCTGCATCCCTCGATTAAGCCTCTGAATTACTCTCTTGTGCCTCTGCATCTCTCTCTTAAGCCTCTGCATCTCTCTCTTCAGCCTCTGCATCACTCTATTGAGCCTCTGCATCCCTCTCTTAAGCCTCTGCATCACTCTCCTGAGCCTCTGCATCCCTCTCTTAAGCCTCTGCATCACTCTCTCAAGACTCTGCATCACTCTCTTCAGCCTCTGCATCACTCTGTTAAGCCTCTGCTTCCTTCTCTTGATCCTCTGCATCACTCTCTTGAGATTTTATATCCCTCTCTTGATCCTCTGCATCACTCTTTTGAGCCTCTGCATCACTCTTTTGAGCCGCTGCATCATTCTCTTGAGCCTCTGCATCCCTCTCTTAAGCCTCTACATCATTCTCTTGAGCCTTTGCATCACTCTCTTGAGCCTCTGCATCACTCTCTTAAACCTCTGCCTTTCTCTCTTGAGCATCTGCATCTTGAGCATCTGAGCATCTGAGCAGCATCTTTTGCAGCACTCTCCTGAGCCTCTGCATCACGCTCTTGAGCCTCTGCATCTCTCGATTAAGCCTCTGCATTACTCTCTTGATCCTCTGCATCACTCTTTCGAGCCTCTGCATCTTTCTTTTGAGCCGCTGCATCATTCTCTTGAGCCACTGCATCCCTCTCTTAAGCCTCTACATCATTCTCTTGAGCCTTTGCATCACTCTCTTGAGCCTCTTCATCACTCTCTTAAACCTCTGCCGTTCTCTCTTGAGCATCTGCATCACTCTCTTGAGCCTCTGCATCCCTCTCTTGAGCCTCTGCATTACTCTCTTGAGCCTCTGCATCTCTCTCTTAAGCCTCTGCATCTCTCTCTTCAGCCTCTGCATCACTCTATTGAGCCTCTGCATCCCTCTCTTAAGCCTCTGCATCACTCTCCTGAGCCTCTGCATCCCTCTCTTAAGCCTCTGCATCACTCTCTCAAGACTCTGCATCGCTCTCTTCAGCCTCTGCATCACTCTGTTAAGCCTCTGCTTCCTTCTCTTGATCCTCTGCATCACTCGCTTGAGCCTTTGTATCCCTCTCTTGATCCTCTGCATCACTCTTTTGAGCCTCTGCATCACTCTTTTGAGCCGCTGCATCATTCTCTTAAGCCTCTGCATCCCTCTCTTAAGCCTCTACATCATTCTCTTGAGCCTTTGCATCACTCTCTTGAGCCTCTGCATCACTCTCTTAAACCTCTGCCTTTCTCTCTTGAGCATCTGCATCTTGAGCATCTGAGCATCTGAGCAGCATCTTTTGCAGCACTCTCCTGAGCCTCTGCATCACGCTCTAGAGCCTCTGCATCCCTCAATTAAACCAGTTTATGGTTTAATTCATTATATATACGATAAAAATGATGCAAACACATAATTGATTAGATAATAACCTTAAATACTTCTTTTTCAATCATCTATTTGTTTCTCGTTAAAATACTGTGTAAGATATTGAAAAGGGGAGAAGTTCGGTTTTTATTGCATATATCGACGTTTCAGCTTTATTAGAGCGGTTTTACGGGTACATCTTCCATCGGTAATATAAACGGAAAATCAAGAATATTTTAGTTAATGCTAATGAAAACACATTGTTTTTTATCATTTGTATTGAAAACAACATTGTCATATATCTTTTCTTGGATCTAAATAATACGAAACCTCGCTCTATGATTTGAAGTCAAAATCCTCAAATATTGTATAATAGTAACTTTTTCACGTTAATCATGTAGTTTGATATTACGTAAATATATTCATTTTTACCAATATTTCGATACAATTTCATGTAGTATCACGATATGTGATTTGGCCTTCAAATCTCAGAATGTCGCATAATATTGCATTTTAAGCAAGTTTTCTTGCATTTTGTTTCGTACGAAAAATCATCGAATTTAGCAATATTTTGACGTTTATCATCCACTTTTCCTCTATGTGATTTAAACAAAATATCATCGAATTAGGCAATATTTTGCCGTTTTTCCACGTTTATGTGAATTTTCAGTTTATGGGTTTAATTCATTATATATAGGATAAAAATGATGCAAGCACATAATTGATTTGATAATAACCTTAAATACTTCATTTTCAATCAACTATTTGTTTCTCGTTAAAATTCTGAGTAAGATATTAAAAAAGGGAAAAGTTCTGTTTTTATTGCATATATCGACGTTTCTGCCGGAATAGAGCGTTTTTCGTGTACATTTTCCATAGGTAATATAAACGGAAAATCAGGAACATTTTAGTTAATTCTGATGAAAACACATTGATTTTTATCATTTGTATTCGAAACAACATTGTCATATGTCTTTTCTTGGATCTAAATAATATGAAACCTCGCTCTATGATTTGAGCCTCATCACTCTGCTGAGCCTCAGCGTCATTCTCTTGAGCCTCTGCATATATCTCTTGAGTCTCTGCATCACTCTCTTGAGCCTCTGCATCCCTCTCTTGAGCCTCTGCAACACACTCTTCAGACTCTGCATCACTCTCTTAAGCCTCTGCATCACTCTCTTGAGCCTCTGCATATATCTCTTGAGTCTCTGCATCACTCTCTTGAGCCTCTGCATCCCTCTCTTGAGCCTCTGCAACACACTCTTCAGACTCTGCATCACTCTCTTAAGCCTCTGCATCCCTCTCTTGAGCCTCTGCATCATTCTCCTCAGCCTCTGCATCCCTCTCTTAAGCCTCTGCATCACTCTCTTGAGCCTCTGCATCACTCTCTTCAGCCTCTGCATCATTCTCTTGAGCCTCTGCATCCCTCTCTGGAGCCTCAGCATCCCTCTCTTCAGCCTCTGCATCATTCTCTTGAGCCTCTGCATCCCTCTCTTAAGCCTCTGCATCACTCTCTTGAGCCTCTGCGTCCCTCTCTTAAGCCTCTGCATCACTCTCTTGAGCCTCTGCATTACTCTCTTGAACTCCTGCATCCCTCTCATGAGCCTCTGCATCCCTCTATTGAGCCTTTGCATCACTCTCTTAAGCCTTTGCATCCCTCTTGAGCCTCTGCATCGCTCTCAAGAGTCTCTGCATCCCTCTCTTAAGCCTCTGCATCATTCTCTTGAGCCTCTGCATTACTCTCTTGAGCCTCTGCATCTCTCTCATAAGCCTCTGCATCTCTCTCTTCAGCCTCTGTATCACTCTCTTGAGCCTCTGCATCCCTCTCTTAAGCCTCTGCATCACTCTCTCAAGACTCTGCATCACTTTCTTCAGCCTCTGCATCACTCTGTTAAGCCTCTCCTTCCTTCTCTTGATCCTCTGCATCACTCTCTTAAGCCTTTGTATCCCTCTCTTGATCCTCTGCATCACTCTTTTGAGCCTCTGCATCACTCTTTTGAGCCGCTGCATCATTCTCTTGAGCCTCTGCACCACTCTCTTAAGCCTCTACATCATTCTTTTGAGCCTTTGCATCACTCTCTTGAGCCTCTGCATCACTCTCGTAAGCCTCTGCCTTTCTCTCCTTAGCCTCTGCATCACTCTCTTGAGCCATTTGCAGCACTTTCTTGAGCCTCTGCATCATTCCCTTGAGCCTCTGCATCCTTCTCTTAAGCCTCTGCATCACTCTCATTAGCCTCTTCATCCCTCCATTAAGCGTCTGCATCACTCTCATAATCCTCTGCAACACTCTCTTCAGCCTCTGCATCACTCTCTTAAGCCTCTGCATCACTCTCTTCGGCCTCTGCATCACTCTCTTAAGCCTCGGCTTCCCTTTCTTGATCCTCTGCATCATTCTTCTGAGTCTCCGCATCACTCTCTTGAGCCTCTGCATCCCTCTTTTGAGCTTCTGCAACACTCTCTTCAGACTCTGCATCACTCTCTTAAGCCTCTGCATCCCTCTCTAGAGCCTCTGAATCCCTCTCTTGAACCTCTGCATCACTCTCTCGAGCCTCTGCATCACTCTCTTCATCCTTTGCATCCCTCTCTTGAGCATCTACATCACTCTCTTCAGCCTCTGCATCCCTCTCTTGAGCCTCTGCATCATTCTCCTAAGCATCTGCATCACTCTCTTGAGCCTCTGCATCACTCTCTTGAACCTCTGCATCCCTCACTTAAGCCTCTGCATCACTCTCTTAAGCCTCTTCATCACTCTCTTTAGCCTCTGCATCACTCTCATGATCCTCTGCATCACTCTCTTGAGCCTCTGCATCACTCTCTTGAGCCTCTACATCACTCTCTTGAGCCTCTGCATCACTCTGTTGAGCCTCTGCATCCCTCTCTTGAGCCTCTGCAACACACTCTTCAGACTATGCTTCACTCTCTTAAGCCTCTGCATCCCTCTCTAGAGCCTCTGAATCCCTCTCTTAAGCCTCTGCATCACTCTCTTGAGCCTCTGCATCACTCTCTTCAGCCTCTGCATCACTCTCTTGAGCCTCTGCATCCCTCTCTGGAGCCTCTGCATCCCTCTCTTGAGCCTCTGCAACACACTCTTCAGACTCTGCTTCACTCTCTTAAGGCTCTGCATCACTCTCTTGAGCCTCTGCATATATCTCTTGAGTCTCTGCATCACTCTCTTGAGCCTCTGCATCCCTCTCTTGAGCCTCTGCAACACACTCTTCAGACTCTGCTTCACTCTCTTAAGCCTCTGCATCACTCTCTTGAGCCTCTGCATATATCTCTTGAGTCTCTGCATCACTCTCTTGAGCCTCTGCATCCCTCTCTTGAGCCTCTGCAACACACTCTTCAGACTCTGCATCACTCTCTTAAGCCTCTGCATCCCTCTCTAGAGCCTCTGAATCCCTCTCTTAAGCCTCTGCATCACTCTCTTGAGCCTCTGCATCACTCTCTTCAGCCTCTGCATCACTCTCTTGAGCCTCTGCATCCCTCTCTGGAGCCTCTGCATCCCTCTCTTGAGCCTCTGCAACACACTCTTCAGACTCTGCTTCACTCTCTTAAGGCTCTGCATCACTCTCTTGAGCCTCTGCATATATCTCTTGAGTCTCTGCATCACTCTCTTGAGCCTCTGCATCCCTCTCTTGAGCCTCTGCAACACACTCTTCAGACTCTGCTTCACTCTCTTAAGCCTCTGCATCACTCTCTTGAGCCTCTGCATATATCTCTTGAGTCTCTGCATCACTCTCTTGAGCCTCTGCATCCCTCTCTTGAGCCTCTGCAACACACTCTTCAGACTCTGCATCACTCTCTTAAGCCTCTGCATCCCTCTCTAGAGCCTCTGAATCCCTCTCTTAAGCCTCTGCATCACTCTCTTGAGCCTCTGCATCACTCTCTTCAGCCTCTGCATCACTCTCTTGAGCCTCTGCATCCCTCTCTGGAGCCTCAGCATCCCTCTCTTGAGCCTCTGCATCATTCTCTTGAGCCTCTGCATCCCTCTCTTAAGCCTCTGCATCACTCTCTTGAGCCTCTGCATCCCTCTCTTAAGCCTCTGCATCACTCTCTTGAGCCTCTGCATTACTCTCTTTAACTCCTGCATCCCTCTCATGAGCCTCTGCATCCCTCTATTGAGCCTTTGCATCACTCTCTTAAGCTTTTGCATCCCTCTTGAGCCTCTGCATCACTCTCAAGAGTCTCTGCATCCCTCTCTTAAGCTTCTGCATCATTCTCTTGAGCCTCTGCAATACTCTCTTGAGCCTCTGCATCTCTCTCATAAGCCTCTGCATCTCTTTCTTCAGCCTCTGTATCACTCTCTTGAGCCTCTGCATCCCTCTCTTAAGCCTCTGCATCACTCTCTCAAGACTCTGCATCACTTTCTTCAGCCTCTGCATCACTCTGTTAAGCCTCTCCTTCCTTCTCTTGATCCTCTGCGTCACTCTCTTGAGCCTTTGTATCCCTCTCTTGATCCTCTGCATCACTCTTTTGAGCCTCTGCATCACTCTTTTGAGCCGCTGCATCATTCTCTTGAGCCTCTGCACCCCTCTCTTAAGCCTCTACATCATTCTCTTGAGCCTTTGCATCACTCTCTTGAGCCTTTGCATCACTCTCTTAAGCCTCTGCCTTTCTCTCCTTAGCCTCTGCATCACTCTCTTGAGCCATTTGCAGCACTTTCTTGAGCCTTTGCATCATTCTCTTGAGCCTCTGCATCACTCTCTTGAGCCTCTACATCACTCTGTTGAGCCTCTGCATCACTCTGTTGAGCCTCAGCGTCACTCTCTTAAGCCTCTACATCACTCTCGTAAGCCTCTGCATCACTCTCTTGAGCCTCTGCATATATCTCTTGAGTCTCTGCATCACTCTCTTGAGCCTCTGCATCCCACTCTTGAGCCTCTGCAACACTCTCTTCAGACTCTGCATCACTCTCTTAAGCCTCTGCATCCCTCTCTAGAGCCTCTGAATCCCTTCTCTTGAGCCTCTGCATCATTCTCTTCAGCCTCTGCATCCCTCTCTTAAGCCTCTGCATCCCTCTCTTGAGCCTCTGCAACACTCTCTTCAGACTCTGCATTACTCTCTTAAGCCTCTGCATCCCTCTCTAGATCCTCTGAATCCCTTCTCTTGAGCCTCTGCATCATTCTCCTCAGCCTCTGCATCCCTCTCTTAAGCCTCTGCATCACTCTCTTGAGCCTCTGCATCCCTCTCTGGAGCCTCTGCATCACTCTCGTGAGCCTCTGCAACTCTCTCTGGAGCCTCAGCATCCCTCTCTTGAGCCTCTGCATCATTCTCTTGAGCCTCTGCATCCCTCTCTTAAGCCTCTGCATCACTCTCTTGAGCCTCTGCATCCCTCTCTTAAGCCTCTGCATCACTCTCTTGAGCCTCTGCATTACTCTCTTGAACTCCTGCATCCCTCTCATGAGCCTCTGCATCCCTCTATTGAGCCTTTGCATCACTCTTTTAAGCCTTTGCATCCCTCTTGAGCCTCAGCATCACTCTCAAGAGTCTCTGCATCCCTCTCTTAAGCCTCTGCATCATTCTCTTGAGCCTCTGCATTACTCTCTTGAGCCTCTGCATCTCTCTCTTAAGCCTCTGCATCTCTCTCTTCAGCCTCTGTATCACTCTCTTGAGCCTCTGCATCCCTCTCTTAAGCCTCTGCATCACTCTCCTGAGCCTCTGCATCCCTCTCTTAAGCCTCTGCATCCCTCTCTCAAGACTCTGCATCACTCTCTTCAGCCTCTGCATCAC
Source organism: Procambarus clarkii (assembly GCF_040958095.1). Classification (NCBI taxonomy): domain Eukaryota; kingdom Metazoa; phylum Arthropoda; class Malacostraca; order Decapoda; family Cambaridae; genus Procambarus; species Procambarus clarkii. Next base: position 1,144,062 of record NC_091201.1, read on the forward strand.
TCTGTTAAGCCTCTGCTTCCTTCTCTTGATCCTCTGCATCACTCGCTTGAGCCTTTGTATCCCTCTCTTGATCCTCTGCATCACTCTTTCGAGCCTCTGCATCACTCTTTTGAGCCGCTGCATCATTCTCTTGAGCCTCTGCACCCCTCTCTTAAGCCTCTACATCATTCTCTTGAGCCTTTGCATCACTCTCTTGAGCCTCTGCATCACTCTCTTAAGCCTCTGCCTTTCTCTCCTTAGCCTATGCATCACTCTCTTGAGCCATTTGCAGCACTCTCTTGAGCCTCTGCATCATTCTCTTGAGCCTCTGCATCCTTCTCTTAAGCCTCTGCATCACTCTCTTGAGCCTCTTCATCCCTCCATTAAGCGTCTGCATCACTCTCTTGAGCCTCTGCATCCCTCTCTTGAGCCTCTGCATCACTCTCATAAGCCTCTGCAACACTCTCTTCAGCCTCTGCATCACTCTCTTAAGCCTCTGCATCACTCTCTTCGGCCTCTGCATCACTCTCTTAAGCCTCGGCTTCCCTCTCTTGATCCTCTGCATCATTCTTCTGAGTCTCTGCATCACTCTCTTGAGCCTCTGCATCACTCTCTTGACCCTCTACATCACTCTCTTGAGCCTCTGTATCACTCTCTTGAGCCTCTGCATCTCTCTCTTAAGCCTCTTCATCTCTCTCTTCAGCCTCTGTATCACTCTCTTGAGCCTCTGCATCCCTCTCTTAAGCCTCTGCATCACTCTCCTGAGCCTTTGCATCCCTCTCTTAAGCCTCTGCATCCCTCTCTCAAGACTCTGCATCACTCTCTTCAGCCTCTGCATCACTCTGTTAAGCCTCTGCTTCCTTCTCTTGATCCTCTGCATCACTCTCTTGAGCCTTTGTATCCCTCTCTTGATCCTCTGCATCACTCTTTCGAGCCTCTGCATCTTTCTTTTGAGCCGCTGCATGATTCTCTTGAGCCTCTGCATCCCTCTCTTAAGCCTCTACATCATTCTCTTGAGCCTTTGCATCACTCTCTTGAGCCTCTTCATCACTCTCTTAAACCTCTGCCTTTCTCTCTTGAGCATCTGCATCACTCTCTTGAGCCTCTGCATCCCTCTCTTGAGCCTCTGCATTACTCTCTTGAGCCTCTGCATCTCTCTCTTAAGCCTCTGCATCTCTCTCTTCAGCCTCTGCATCACTCTATTGAGCCTCTGCATCCATCTCTTAAGCCTCTGCATCACTCTCCTGAGCCTCTGCATCCCTCTCTTAAGCCTCTGCATCACTCTCTCAAGACTCTGCATCACTCTCTTCAGCCTCTGCATCACTCTGTTAAGCCTCTGCTTCCTTCTCTTGATCCTCTGCATCACTCTCTTGAGCCTTTGTATCCCTCTCTTGATCCTCTGCATCACTCTTTTGAGCCTCTGCATCACTCTTTTGAGCCGCTGCATCATTCTCTTGAGCCTCTGCATCCCTCTCTTAAGCCTCTACATCATTCTCTTGAGCCTTTGCATCACTCTCTTGAGCCTCTGCATCACTCTCTTAAACCTCTGCCTTTCTCTCTTGAGCATCTGCATCTTGAGCATCTGAGCATCTGAGCAGCATCTTTTGCAGCACTCTCCTGAGCCTCTGCATCACGCTCTTGAGCCTCTGCATCCCTCGATTAAGCCTCTGAATTACTCTCTTGTGCCTCTGCATCTCTCTCTTAAGCCTCTGCATCTCTCTCTTCAGCCTCTGCATCACTCTATTGAGCCTCTGCATCCCTCTCTTAAGCCTCTGCATCACTCTCCTGAGCCTCTGCATCCCTCTCTTAAGCCTCTGCATCACTCTCTCAAGACTCTGCATCACTCTCTTCAGCCTCTGCATCACTCTGTTAAGCCTCTGCTTCCTTCTCTTGATCCTCTGCATCACTCTCTTGAGATTTTATATCCCTCTCTTGATCCTCTGCATCACTCTTTTGAGCCTCTGCATCACTCTTTTGAGCAGCTGCATCATTCTCTTGAGCCTCTGCATCCCTCTCTTAAGCCTCTACATCATTCTCTTGAGCCTTTGCATCACTCTCTTGAGCCTCTGCATCACTCTCTTAAACCTCTGCCTTTCTCTCTTGAGCATCTGCATCTTGAGCATCTGAGCATCTGAGCAGCATCTTTTGCAGCACTCTCCTGAGCCTCTGCATCACGCTCTTAAGCCTCTGCATCTCTCGATTAAGCCTCTGCATTACTCTCTTGATCCTCTGCATCACTCTTTCGAGCCTCTGCATCTTTCTTTTGAGCCGCTGCATCATTCTCTTGAGCCTCTGCATCCCTCTCTTAAGCCTCTACATCATTCTCTTGAGCCTTTGCATCACTCTCTTGAGCCTCTTCATCACTCTCTTAAACCTCTGCCGTTCTCTCTTGAGCATCTGCATCACTCTCTTGAGCCTCTGCATCCCTCTCTTGAGCCTCTGCATTACTCTCTTGAGCCTCTGCATCTCTCTCTTAAGCCTCTGCATCTCTCTCTTCAGCCTCTGCATCACTCTATTGAGCCTCTGCATCCCTCTCTTAAGCCTCTGCATCACTCTCCTGAGCCTCTGCATCCCTCTCTTAAGCCTCTGCATCACTCTCTCAAGACTCTGCATCGCTCTCTTCAGCCTCTGCATCACTCTGTTAAGCATCTGCTTCCTTCTCTTGATCCTCTGCATCACTCGCTTGAGCCTTTGTATCCCTCTCTTGATCCTCTGCATCACTCTTTTGAGCCTCTGCATCACTCTTTTGAGCCGCTGCATCATTCTCTTAAGCCTCTGCATCCCTCTCTTAAGCCTCTACATCATTCTCTTGAGCCTTTGCATCACTCTCTTGAGCCTCTGCATCACTCTCTTAAACCTCTGCCTTTCTCTCTTGAGCATCTGCATCTTGAGCATCTGAGCATCTGAGCAGCATCTTTTGCAGCACTCTCCTGAGCCTCTGCATCACGCTCTAGAGCCTCTGCATCCCTCGATTAAGCCTCTGCATTACTCTCTTCTGCCTCTGCATCCCTCTCTTGAACCTCTATACGAACCATCCCTCTCTTGAACACTGTACGAACCTGCATCACTCTCTTAAGCCTCTGCATCACTCTCTTCGGCCTCTGCATCACTCTCCTGAGCCTCTGCATCCCTCTCTTAAGCCTCTGCATCACTCTCTCAAGACTCTGCATCGCTCTCTTCAGCCTCTGCATCACTCTGTTAAGCCTCTGCTTCCTTCTCTTGATCCTCTGCATCACTCTCTTGAGCCTTTGTATCCCTCTCTTGATCCTCTGCATCACTCTTTCGAGCCTCTGCATCACTCTTTTGAGCCGCTGCATCATTCTCTTGAGCCTCTGCACCCCTCTCTTAAGCCTCTACATCATTCTCTTGAGCCTTTGCATCACTCTCTTGAGCCTCTGCATCACTCTCTTAAGCCTCTGCCTTTCTCTCCTTAGCCTATGCATCACTCTCTTGAGCCATTTGCAGCACTCTCTTGAGCCTCTGCATCATTCTCTTGAGCCTCTGCATCCTTCTCTTAAGCCTCTGCATCACTCTCTTGAGCCTCTTCATCCCTCCATTAAGCGTCTGCATCACTCTCTTGAGCCTCTGCATCCCTCTCTTGAGCCTCTGCATCACTCTCATAAGCCTCTGCAACACTCTCTTCAGCCTCTGCATCACTCTCTTAAGCCTCTGCATCACTCTCTTCGGCCTCTGCATCACTCTCTTAAGCCTCGGCTTCCCTCTCTTGATCCTCTGCATCATTCTTCTGAGTCTCTGCATCACTCTCTTGAGCCTCTGCATCACTCTCTTGACCCTCTACATCACTCTCTTGAGCCTCTGTATCACTCTCTTGAGCCTCTGCATCTCTCTCTTAAGCCTCTGCATCTCTCTCTTCAGCCTCTGTATCACTCTCTTGAGCCTCTGCATCCCTCTCTTAAGCCTCTGCATCACTCTCCTGAGGCTTTGCATCCCTCTCTTAAGCCTCTGCATCCCTCTCTCAAGACTCTGCATCACTCTCTTCAGCCTCTGCATCACTCTGTTAAGCCTCTGCTTCCTTCTCTTGATCCTCTGCATCACTCTCTTGAGCCTTTGTATCCCTCTCTTGATCCTCTGCATCACTCTTTCGAGCCTCTGCATCTTTCTTTTGAGCCGCTGCATCATTCTCTTGAGCCTCTGCATCCCTCTCTTAAGCCTCTACATCATTCTCTTGAGCCTTTGCATCACTCTCTTGAGCCTCTTCATCACTCTCTTAAACCTCTGCCTTTCTCTCTTGAGCATCTGCATCACTCTCTTGAGCCTCTGCATCCCTCTCTTGAGCCTCTGCATTACTCTCTTGAGCCTCTGCATCTCTCTCTTAAGCCTCTGCATCTCTCTCTTCAGCCTCTGCATCACTCTATTGAGCCTCTGCATCCCTCTCTTAAGCCTCTGCATCACTCTCCTGAGCCTCTGCATCCCTCTCTTAAGCCTCTGCATCACTCTCTCAAGACTCTGCATCACTCTCTTCAGCCTCTGCATCACTCTGTTAAGCCTCTGCTTCCTTCTCTTGATCCTCTGCATCACTCTCTTGAGCCTTTGTATCCCTCTCTTGATCCTCTGCATCACTCTTTTGAGCCTCTGCATCACTCTTTTGAGCCGCTGCATCATTCTCTTGAGCCTCTGCATCCCTCTCTTAAGCCTCTACATCATTCTCTTGAGCCTTTGCATCACTCTCTTGAGCCTCTGCATCACTCTCTTAAACCTCTGCCTTTCTCTCTTGAGCATCTGCATCTTGAGCATCTGAGCATCTGAGCAACATCTTTTGCAGCACTCTCCTGAGCCTCTGCATCACGCTCTTAAGCCTCTGCATCCCTCGATTAAGCCTCTGCATTACTCTCTTGTGCCTCTGCATCTCTCTCTTAAGCCTCTGCATCTCTCTCTTCAGCCTCTGCATCACTCTATTGAGCCTCTGCATCCCTCTCTTAAGCCTCTGCATCACTCTCCTGAGCCTCTGCATCCCTCTCTTAAGCCTCTGCATCACTCTCTCAAGACTCTGCATCACTCTCTTCAGCCTCTGCATCACTCTGTTAAGCCTCTGCTTCCTTCTCTTGATCCTCTGCATCACTCTCTTGAGATTTTATATCCCTCTCTTGATCCTCTGCATCACTCTTTTGAGCCTCTGCATCACTCTTTTGAGCCGCTGCATCATTCTCTTGAGCCTCTGCATCCCTCTCTTAAGCCTCTACATCATTCTCTTGAGCCTTTGCATCACTCTCTTGAGCCTCTGCATCACTCTCTTAAACCTCTGCCTTTCTCTCTTGAGCATCTGCATCTTGAGCATCTGAGCATCTGAGCAGCATCTTTTGCAGCACTCTCCTGAGCCTCTGCATCACGCTCTTGAGCCTCTGCATCCCTCGATTAAGCCTCTGCATTACTCTCTTGATCCTCTGCATCACTCTTTCGAGCCTCTGCATCTTTCTTTTGAGCCGCTGCATCATTCTCTTGAGCCTCTGCATCCCTCTCTTAAGCCTCTACATCATTCTCTTGAGCCTTTGCATCACTCTCTTGAGCCTCTTCATCACTCTCTTAAACCTCTGCCTTTCTCTCTTGAGCATCTGCATCACTCTCTTGAGCCTCTGCATCCCTCTCTTGAGCCTCTGCATTACTCTCTTGAGCCTCTGCATCTCTCTCTTAAGCCTCTGCATCTCTCTCTTCAGCCTCTGCATCACTCTATTGAGCCTCTGCATCCCTCTCTTAAGCCTCTGCATCACTCTCCTGAGCCTCTGCATCCCTCTCTTAAGCCTCTGCATCACTCTCTCAAGACTCTGCATCGCTCTCTTCAGCCTCTGCATCACTCTGTTAAGCCTCTGCTTCCTTCTCTTGATCCTCTGCATCACTCTCTTGAGCCTTTGTATCCCTCTCTTGATCCTCTGCATCACTCTTTTGAGCCTCTGCATCACTCTTTTGAGCCGCTGCATCATTCTCTTAAGCCTCTGCATCCCTCTCTTAAGCCTCTACATCATTCTCTTGAGCCTTTGCATCACTCTCTTGAGCCTCTGCATCACTCTCTTAAACCTCTGCCTTTCTCTCTTGAGCATCTGCATCTTGAGCATCTGAGCATCTGAGCAGCATCTTTTGCAGCACTCTCCTGAGCCTCTGCATCACGCTCTAGAGCTTCTGCATCCCTCGATTAAGCCTCTGCATTACTCTCTTCTGCCTCTGCATCCCTCTCTTGAACCTCTATACGAACCATCCCTCTCTTGAACACTATACGAACCTGCATCACTCTCTTAAGCCTCTGCATCACTCTCTTCGGCCTCTGCATCACTCTCCTGAGCCTCTGCATCCCTCTCTTAAGCCTCTGCATCACTCTCTCAAGACTCTGCATCGCTCTCTTCAGCCTCTGCAACACTCTGTTAAGCCTCTGCTTCCTTCTCTTGATCCTCTGCATCACTCTCTTGAGCCTTTGTATCCCTCTCTTGATCCTCTGCATCACTCTTTTGAGCCTCTGCATCACTCTTTTGAGCTGCTGCATCATTCTCTTAAGCCTCTGCATCCCTCTCTTAAGCCTCTACATCATTCTCATGAGCCTTTGCATCACTCTCTTGAGCCTCTGCATCACTCTCTTAAACCTCTGCCTTTCTCTCTTGAGCATCTGCATCTTGAGCATCTGAGCATCTGAGCAGCATCTTTTGCAGCACTCTCCTGAGCCTCTGCATCACGCTCTAGAGCCTCTGCATCCCTCGATTAAGCCTCTGCCTTTCTCTCCTTAGCCTATGCATCACTCTCTTGAGCCATTTGCAGCACTCTCTTGAGCCTCTGCATCATTCTCTTGAGCCTCTGCATCCTTCTCTTAAGCCTCTGCATCACTCTCTTGAGCCTCTTCATCCCTCCATTAAGCGTCTGCATCACTCTCTTGAGCCTCTGCATCCCTCTCTTGAGCCTCTGCATCACTCTCATAAGCCTCTGCAACACTCTCTTCAGCCTCTGCATCACTCTCTTAAGCCTCTGCATCACTCTCTTCGGCCTCTGCATCACTCTCTTAAGCCTCGGCTTCCCTCTCTTGATCCTCTGCATCATTCTTCTGAGTCTCTGCATCACTCTCTTGAGCCTCTGCATCACTCTCTTGACCCTCTACATCACTCTCTTGAGCCTCTGTATCACTCTCTTGAGCCTCTGCATCTCTCTCTTAAGCCTCTGCATCTCTCTCTTCAGCCTCTGTATCACTCTCTTGAGCCTCTGCATCCCTCTCTTAAGCCTCTGCATCACTCTCCTGAGCCTTTGCATCCCTCTCTTAAGCCTCTGCATCCCTCTCTCAAGACTTTGCATCACTCTCTTCAGCCTCTGCATCACTCTGTTAAGCCTCTGCTTCCTTCTCTTGATCCTCTGCATCACTCTCTTGAGCCTTTGTATCCCTCTCTTGATCCTCTGCATCACTCTTTCGAGCCTCTGCATCTTTCTTTTGAGCCGCTGCATCATTCTCTTGAGCCTCTGCATCCCTCTCTTAAGCCTCTACATCATTCTCTTGAGCCTTTGCATCACTCTCTTGAGCCTCTTCATCACTCTCTTAAACCTCTGCCTTTCTCTCTTGAGCATCTGCATCACTCTCTTGAGCCTCTGCATCCCTCTCTTGAGCCTCTGCATTACTCTCTTGAGCCTCTGCATCTCTCTCTTAAGCCTCTGCATCTCTCTCTTCAGCCTCTGCATCACTCTATTGAGCCTCTGCATCCCTCTCTTAAGCCTCTGCATCACTCTCCTGAGCCTCTGCATCCCTCTCTTAAGCCTCTGCATCACTCTCTCAAGACTCTGCATCACTCTCTTCAGCCTCTGCATCACTCTGTTAAGCCTCTGCTTCCTTCTCTTGATCCTCTGCATCACTCTCTTGAGCCTTTGTATCCCTCTTTTGATCCTCTGCATCACTCTTTTGAGCCTCTGCATCACTCTTTTGAGCCGCTGCATCATTCTCTTGAGCCTCTGCATCCCTCTCTTAAGCCTCTACATCATTCTCTTGAGCCTTTGCATCACTCTCTTGAGCCTCTGCATCACTCTCTTAAACCTCTGCCTTTCTCTCTTGAGCATCTGCATCTTGAGCATCTGAGCATCTGAGCAGCATCTTTTGCAGCACTCTCCTGAGCCTCTGCATCACGCTCTTGAGCCTCTGCATCCCTCGATTAAGCCTCTGAATTACTCTCTTGTGCCTCTGCATCTCTCTCTTAAGCCTCTGCATCTCTCTCTTCAGCCTCTGCATCACTCTATTGAGCCTCTGCATCCCTCTCTTAAGCCTCTGCATCACTCTCCTGAGCCTCTGCATCCCTCTCTTAAGCCTCTGCATCACTCTCTCAAGACTCTGCATCACTCTCTTCAGCATCTGCATCACTCTGTTTAGCCTCTGCTTCCTTCTCTTGATCCTCTGCATCACTCTCTTGAGATTTTATATCCCTCTCTTGATCCTCTGCATCACTCTTTTGAGCCTCTGCATCACTCTTTTGAGCCGCTGCATCATTCTCTTGAGCCTCTGCATCCCTCTCTTAAGCCTCTACATCATTCTCTTGAGCCTTTGCATCACTCTCTTGAGCCTCTGCATCACTCTCTTAAACCTCTGCCTTTCTCTCTTGAGCATCTGCATCTTGAGCATCTGAGCATCTGAGCAGCATCTTTTGCAGCACTCTCCTGAGCCTCTGCATCACGCTCTTGAGCCTCTGCATCTCTCGATTAAGCCTCTGCATTACTCTCTTGATCCTCTGCATCACTCTTTCGAGCCTCTGCATCTTTCTTTTGAGCCGCTGCATCATTCTCTTGAGCCACTGCATCCCTCTCTTAAGCCTCTACATCATTCTCTTGAGCCTTTGCATCACTCTCTTGAGCCTCTTCATCACTCTCTTAAACCTCTGCCGTTCTCTCTTGAGCATCTGCATCACTCTCTTGAGCCTCTGCATCCCTCTCTCGAGCCTCTGCATTACTCTCTTGAGCCTCTGCATCTCTCTCTTAAGCCTCTGCATCTCTCTCTTCAGCCTCTGCATCACTCTATTGAGCCTCTGCATCCCTCTCTTAAGCCTCTGCATCACTCTCCTGAGCCTCTGCATCCCTCTCTTAAGCCTCTGCATCACTCTCTCAAGACTCTGCATCGCTCTCTTCAGCCTCTGCATCACTCTGTTAAGCCTCTGCTTCCTTCTCTTGATCCTCTGCATCACTCGCTTGAGCCTTTGTATCCCTCTCTTGATCCTCTGCATCACTCTTTTGAGCCTCTGCATCACTCTTTTGAGCCGCTGCATCATTCTCTTAAGCCTCTGCATCCCTCTCTTAAGCCTCTACATCATTCTCTTGAGCCTTTGCATCACTCTCTTGAGCCTCTGCATCACTCTCTTAAACCTCTGCCTTTCTCTCTTGAGCATCTGCATCTTGAGCATCTGAGCATCTGAGCAGCATCTTTTGCAGCACTCTCCTGAGCCTCTGCATCACGCTCTAGAGCCTCTGCATCCCTCGATTAAGCCTCTGCATTACTCTCTTCTGCCTCTGCATCCCTCTCTTGAACCTCTAAACGAACCATCCCTCTCTTGAACACTATACGAACCTGCATCACTCTCTTAAGCCTCTGCATCACTCTCTTCGGCCTCTGCATCACTCTCCTGAGCCTCTGCATCCCTCTCTTAAGCCTCTGCATCACTCTCTCAAGACTCTGCATCGCTCTCTTCAGCCTCTGCAACACTCTGTTAAGCCTCTGCTTCCTTCTCTTGATCCTCTGCATCACTCTCTTGAGCCTTTGTATCCCTCTCTTGATCCTCTGCATCACTCTTTTGAGCCTCTGCATCACTCCTTTGAGCCGCTGCATCATTCTCTTAAGCCTCTGCATCCCTCTCTTAAGCCTCTACATCATTCTCATGAGCCTTTGCATCACTCTCTTGAGCCTCTGCATCACTCTCTTAAACCTCTGCCTTTCTCTCTTGAGCATCTGCATCTTGAGCATCTGAGCATCTGAGCAGCATCTTTTGCAGCACTCTCCTGAGCCTCTGCATCACGCTCTAGAGCCTCTGCATCCCTCGATTAAGCCTCTGCATTACTCTCTTCTGCCTCTGCATCCCTCTCTTGAACCTCTATACGAACCATCCCTCTCTTGAACACTATACGAACCTGCATCACTCTCTTAAGCCTCTGCATCACTCTCTTCGGCCTCTGCATCACTCTCTTAAGCCTCTGCTTCCCTCTCTTGATCCTCTGCATCACTCTCTTGAGTCTCTGCATCGCTCTCATGATCCTTTGCATCAGTCTCTTGAGCCTCTGCATCACTCTCTTGATCCTCTACATCACTCTCTTGAGCCTCTGCATCATTCTCTTGAGCCTCTGCATCCCTCTCTTAAGCCTCTGCATCACTCTCTTGAGCCTCTGCATCCCTCTCTTAAGCCTCTTCATCATTCTCTTCAGCCTCTGCATCCCTCCCTTGAACTCCTGCATCCCTCTCATTAGCCTCTGCATCCCTCTATAGAGCCTTTGCATCACTCTCTTAAGCCTCTGCATCCCTCTCTTGAGCCTCTGCATCACTCTCAAGAGTCTCTGCATCTTTCTTTTGAGCCTCTGCATCTCTCTCTGGAGCCCCTGCATCCCTCTCTTGAGCCTCTGCATCCCTCTCTTGAGCCTCTGCATCCCTCTCTTAAGCCTCTGCATCACTCTCTTCAGCGTTTGCATCACTCTCTTCAGCCTCTGCATCCCCTCTCTTAAGCCTCTGCATCACTCACTTAAGCCTCTGCATCACTCTCTTGAGCCGCTGCATAACTCTCTTGAGTCTCAGCATCACTCTCTTGAGCCTCTGCATCCCTCTCTTGAGCTTCTGCAACACTCTCTTCAGACTCTGCATCACTCTCTTAAGCCTCTGCATCCCTCTCTAGAGCCTCTGAATCCCTCTCTTGAGCCTCTGCATCACTCCCTCGAGCCTCTGCATCACTCTCTTCATCCTTTGCATCCCTCTCATAAGCATCTGCATCACTCTCTTCAGCCTCTGCATCCCTCTCTTGAGCCTCTGCATCATTCTCCTAAGCATCTGCTTCACTCTCTTGAGCCTCTGCATCACTCTCTTGAACCTCTGCATCCCTCACTTAAGCCTCTGCATCACTCTCTTAAGCCTCTTCATCACTCTCTTTAGCCTCTGCAACACTCTCATGATCCTCTGCATCACTCTCTTGAGCCTCTGCATCACTCTCTTGAGCCTCTGCATCATTCTCCTAAGCATCTGCTTCACTCTCTTGAGCCTCTGCATCACTCTCTTGAACCTCTGCATCCCTCACTTAAGCCTCTGCATCACTCTCTTGAGCCTCTGCATAACTCTCTTGAGTCTCTGCATCACTCTCTTGAGCCTTTGCATCACTCTCGTGAGCCTCTGCAACACTCTCTTCAGACTCTGCATCATTCTCTTAAGCCTCTGCATCCCTCTCTAGAGCCTCTGAATCCCTCTCTTGAGCCACTGCATCAATCTCCTCAGCCTCTGCATCCCTCTCCTATGCCTCTGCATCACTCTCTTGAGCCTCTGCATCACTCTCTTCAGCCTCTGCATCACTCTCTTGAGCCTCTGCATCCCTCTCTGGAGCCTCAGCATCCCTCTCCTGAGCCTCTGCATCACCCTCTTAAGCCTCTGCATCCCTTTCTTGAGCGTCTGCATCACTCTCTTGAACTCCTAAATCCCTCTCATAAGCCTTTGCATCCCTCTCCCGAGCCTTTGCATCACTCTCTTAAGCATCTGCATCCCTCTCTTGAGCCTCTGCATCCCTCTCTTGAGCCTCTGCATCCCTCTCTTAAGCCTCTGCATCACTCTCTTAAGCCTCTGCATCACTCTCGTAAGCATCTGAATCACTCTCTTGAGCCTCTGCATCTCTCTCTTAAGCTCCTGCATCCCTCTCATGAGCCTCTGCATCCCTCTCTTGACTCTTTGCGTCACTCTCTCAAGCCTCTGCATCCCTCACTTGAGCCTCTGCATCCCTCTCTTGAGCCTCTGCATCCCTCTCTCAAGCCTCTACATCACTCTCTTAATCCTCTGCATCACGCTCTTAAGCCTCGGAATCCCTCTCTTGAGCCTCTGCATCACTCTCTTGAGCCCCTGCATCCCTATCTTCTGCCTCTGCATCACTCTCTTGAGCCTATGCATCACCGTCTTAAGCCTCTGCATTACTCTCTTGAGCTTCTGCATCCCTCTCCTTAGCCTCTACCTCACTCTCTTAAGCCTCTGCATCCCCTGTCTTGAGTCTCTGTATCACTCTCTTGAGTCTCTTCATACCTCTCTTAAGCCTCTGCATCATTCTCTTCAGCCTCTGTTCACACTCTTGAGCCTCTGCATCACTCTCCTGAGCCTCTGCATCACTCTCTTCAGCCTCTTCATCCCTCTCTTAAGCCTCTATATCATTCTCTTCAGCCTCTGCATCCCTCTCTTAAGCCTCTACATCATTCTCTTGTGCCTCTGCATCATTCTCTTGTGCATCTGCATCACTCTCTTGAGCCTCTGCATAACTCTCTTGAGTCTCTGCATCACTCTCTTGAGCCTCAGCATCCCTCTCTTGAGCCTCTGTATCCCTCTCTTAAGCCTCTACATCACTCTCGTGAGAATCTGCATCCCTCTCTTAAGCCTCTGCATCACTCTCTTAAGCCTCTGCATCACTCTCTTCAGCCTCTGCATAACTCTCTTGAGTCTCTGCATCACTCTCTTGAGCCTCTGCATCCCTCTCTTGAGCCTCTGCATCCCTCTCTTAGGCCTCTGCATCACTCTCTTAAGCCTCTGCATCAAACTCTTAAGCCTCTGCATCCCTTTCTTGAGTGTCTGCATCACTCTCTTGAACTCCTGAATCCCTCTCATAAGCCTTTGCATCCCTCTCCCGAGCCTTTGCATCACTCTCTTAAGTATCTGCATCCCTCTCTTGAGCCTCTGCTTCATTCTCAAGAGCCTCTGCATCCCTTACTTGAGCCTCTGCATCCCTCTCTTGAGCGTTTGCATCCCTCTCTTTAGCCTCTGCATCCCTCTCTCAAGCCTCTACATCACTCTCTTAAGCCGCTGCATCACTCTTGTAAGCCTCTGAATCACTCTCTTGAGCCTCTGCATCCCTCTCTTGAGCCTCTGCATCACTCTCTTCAGCCAATTCATCCCTCTCTTGATCCTCTGCAACACTCTCTTCAGCCTCTGTATCACTCTCTTAAGCCTCTGAATCCCTCTCTTGAGGCCTCTGCATAACTCTCTCGAGCCTCTGCATCACTCTCTTTATCCTCTTCATCTCTCTCGTAAGCCTCTGAATCACTCTCTTGAGCCTCTGCATCCCTCTCTTGAGCTTCTGCATCCCTCTCTTAAGCCTCTGCTCACTCTCTTAAGCCTCTGCATCACTCACTAGAGCCTCTGCATCACTCTCTTAAGCCTCTGCTTCTCCTCTTGATCCTCTGCATCACTGTCTTGAGCCTCTGCATCACTCTCTTTATTGTCTGCATCACTCTCTTGAGCCTCTGCATCACTCTCTTAAGCCTCTGCATCACTCTCTTGATCCTCTGCATCACTCTCTTGAGCCTCTGCATCACTCTCTTAAGCCTCTGCCTCCCTCTCTTGATCCTCTACATCACTCTCTTGAGCCTCTGTATCATTCTCTTGAGCCTCTGCATCCCTCTCTTAAGCCTTAACATCATTCTCCTGAGCCTCTGCATCACTCTCGTGTGCCTCTGCATCACTCTCTTAAGCCTCTGCCTTTCTCTCTTGAGCCTCAGCATCACTCTCTAGAGCCTCTGCATCCCTCTCCGGAGCTTCAGCATCCCTCTCTTGAACCTTTTGCAGCACTCTCTTGAGCCTCTGCATCCATCTATTATGCCTCTGCATCACTCTCTTGAGCCTCTGCATCCCACTCTTGAGCCTCTGCATCACTCTCTTAAGCCTCTGCAACACTCTCTTCAGCCTCTGCATCACTCTCTTAAGCCTCTGCATCACTCTCTTTGGCTTCTGCATCACGCTCTTAGGCCTCTGCTTCCATCTCTTGATCCTCTGCATCACTCTCTTGAGCCTCTGCATCACTCTCGTGATCCTCTGCATCACTCTCTTCAGCCTCTGCATCACTCTCTTGAGCCTCTACATCACTCTCTTCAGCCTCTGCATTACTCTCTTGAGCCTCTTCATCACTCTCATAAGCCTCTGCATCTCTCTCTGGAGCCTCAGCATCCCTCTCTTGAACCTCTGCAGCACTCATTTGAGCCTCTGCATCATTCTCTTCAACCTCTGCATCCCTCTCTTAAGCCTCTGTATCAGTCTGTGGAGCCTCTGCATCCTTCTCTTAAGCCTCTGCATCACTCACTTAAGCCTCTGCATCACTCTCTTGAGCCTCTGCATCACTCTCTTGAGCCTCTGCATCCCTCTCTTAAGCCTCTGCATCACTCTTTTAAGCCTCTGCATCACTCTCTTTAGCCTCTGCATCACTCTCTTGAGCCTCTGCATCACTCTCTTCAGCCTCTGCATCCCTCTCTTGAGCCTCTGCATCACTCTCTTGAGCCTATTCATCACTCTCTTGAGCCTCTGCATCACTCCCTTCAGCCTCTGCATCCCTCTCTTGAGCCTCTACATCATTCTCCGAAGCCTCTCCATCCCTCACTTGAGCCTCAGCATCCCTCTCATGAGCCTCTGCTTCCCTCTCGTGAGCCTTTGAATCACTCTCTTTAGCCTCTGCATCTCTCTCTTGGGCGTCTGCATCACTCCTTTGAGTCTCTGCATCCCTCTCTTAAGCCTCTGCATCCCCTGTCTTGAGCCTCTGTATCACTCTCTTGAGTCTCTTCATACCTCTCTTAAGCCTCTGCATCATTCTCTTCAGCCTCTGCATCACTTTTTTAAGCCTCTGCATCATTCTCTTCAGCATCTGATCACACTCCTGAGACTCTGCATCACTCTCCTGAGCCTCTGCATCACTCTCTTCAGCCTCTGCATCCCTCTCTTAAGCCTCTACATCATTCTCTTCAGCCTCTGCATCCCTCTCTTAAGCCTCTACATCATTCTCTTGTGCCTCTGCATCACTCTCTTGAGCCTCTGCATAACTCTCTTGAGTCTCTGCATCACTCTCTTGAGCCTCTGAATCCCTCTCTTGAGCCTCTGCATCATTCTTTTCAGCCTCTGCATCCCTCTCTTAAGCCTCTGCATCACTCTCTTGAGCCTCTGCATCTCTCTCTTCAGCCTCTTCATCACTCACTAAAGCCTCTGCATCTCTCTCCTCAGCCTCTGCATCACTCTCTTCTGCCTCTGCATCCCTCTCTGGAGCCTCAGTATCCCTCTCTTGAACCTCTGCAATACTCTTTTGAGCCTCTGCATCATTCTCTTGAACCTTTGCATCCCTCTCTTAAGCCTCTGTATCACTCTCTGGAACTTCTGCATCCCTCTCTTAAGCCTCTGCATCACTCACTTAAGCCTCTGCATCACTCTCTTGAGCCTATGCATCACTCTCTTGAGCCTCTGCATCCCTCTCTTAAGCCTCTGCATCACTCTCTTAAGCCTCTGCATCACTCTCTTTAGCCTCTGCATCACTCTCTTCAGCCTCTGCATCCCTCTCTTGAGCCTCTGCATCACTCTCTTGAGCCTATTCATCACTCTCCTGAGCCTCTGCATCACTCTCCACAGCCTCTGCATCCCTCGATTAAGCCTCTGCATTACTCTCTTCTGCCTCTGCATCCCTCTCTTGAACCTCTATACGAACCATCCCTCTCTTGAACACTATACGAACCTGCATCACTCTCTTAAGCCTCTGCATCACTCTCTTCGGCCTCTGCATCACTCTCTTAAGCCTCTGCTTCCCTCTCTTGATCCTCTGCATCACTCTCTTGAGTCTCTGCATCGCTCTCATGATCCTTTGCATCAGTCTCTTGAGCCTCTGCATCACTCTCTTGATCCTCTACATCACTCTCTTGAGCCTCTGCATCATTCTCTTGAGCCTCTGCATCCCTCTCTTAAGCCTCTGCATCACTCTCTTGAGCCTCTGCATCCCTCTCTTAAGCCTCTTCATCATTCTCTTCAGCCTCTGCATCCCTCCCTTGAACTCCTGCATCCCTCTCATTAGCCTCTGCATCCCTCTATAGAGCCTTTGCATCACTCTCTTAAGCCTCTGCATCCCTCTCTTGAGCCTCTGCATCACTCTCAAGAGTCTCTGCATCTTTCTTTTGAGCCTCTGCATCTCTCTCTGGAGCCCCTGCATCCCTCTCTTGAGCCTCTGCATCCCTCTCTTGAGCCTCTGCATCCCTCTCTTAAGCCTCTGCATCACTCTCTTCAGCGTTTGCATCACTCTCTTCAGCCTCTGCATCCCCTCTCTTAAGCCTCTGCATCACTCACTTAAGCCTCTGCATCACTCTCTTGAGCCGCTGCATAACTCTCTTGAGTCTCAGCATCACTCTCTTGAGCCTCTGCATCCCTCTCTTGAGCTTCTGCAACACTCTCTTCAGACTCTGCATCACTCTCTTAAGCCTCTGCATCCCTCTCTAGAGCCTCTGAATCCCTCTCTTGAGCCTCTGCATCACTCCCTCGAGCCTCTGCATCACTCTCTTCATCCTTTGCATCCCTCTCATAAGCATCTGCATCACTCTCTTCAGCCTCTGCATCCCTCTCTTGAGCCTCTGCATCATTCTCCTAAGCATCTGCTTCACTCTCTTGAGCCTCTGCATCACTCTCTTGAACCTCTGCATCCCTCACTTAAGCCTCTGCATCACTCTCTTAAGCCTCTTCATCACTCTCTTTAGCCTCTGCAACACTCTCATGATCCTCTGCATCACTCTCTTGAGCCTCTGCATCACTCTCTTGAGCCTCTGCATCATTCTCCTAAGCATCTGCTTCACTCTCTTGAGCCTCTGCATCACTCTCTTGAACCTCTGCATCCCTCACTTAAGCCTCTGCATCACTCTCGTAAGCCTCTGCATCACTCTCTTGAGCCTCTGCATAACTCTCTTGAGTCTCTGCATCACTCTCTTGAGCCTTTGCATCACTCTCGTGAGCCTCTGCAACACTCTCTTCAGACTCTGCATCATTCTCTTAAGCCTCTGCATCCCTCTCTAGAGCCTCTGAATCCCTCTCTTGAGCCACTGCATCAATCTCCTCAGCCTCTGCATCCCTCTCCTATGCCTCTGCATCACTCTCTTGAGCCTCTGCATCACTCTCTTCAGCCTCTGCATCACTCTCTTGAGCCTCTGCATCCCTCTCTGGAGCCTCAGCATCCCTCTCCTGAGCCTCTGCATCACCCTCTTAAGCCTCTGCATCCCTTTCTTGAGCGTCTGCATCACTCTCTTGAACTCCTAAATCCCTCTCATAAGCCTTTGCATCCCTCTCCCGAGCCTTTGCATCACTCTCTTAAGCATCTGCATCCCTCTCTTGAGCCTCTGCATCCCTCTCTTGAGCCTCTGCATCCCTCTCTTAAGCCTCTGCATCACTCTCTTAAGCCTCTGCATCACTCTCGTAAGCATCTGAATCACTCTCTTGAGCCTCTGCATCTCTCTCTTAAGCTCCTGCATCCCTCTCATGAGCCTCTGCATCCCTCTCTTGACTCTTTGCGTCACTCTCTCAAGCCTCTGCATCCCTCACTTGAGCCTCTGCATCCCTCTCTTGAGCCTCTGCATCCCTCTCTCAAGCCTCTACATCACTCTCTTAATCCTCTGCATCACGCTCTTAAGCCTCGGAATCCCTCTCTTGAGCCTCTGCATCACTCTCTTGAGCCCCTGCATCCCTATCTTCAGCCTCTGCATCACTCTCTTGAGCCTATGCATCACCGTCTTAAGCCTCTGCATTACTCTCTTGAGCTTCTGCATCCCTCTCCTTAGCCTCTACCTCACTCTCTTAAGCCTCTGCATCTCCTGTCTTGAGTCTCTGTATCACTCTCTTGAGTCTCTTCATACCTCTCTTAAGCCTCTGCATCATTCTCTTCAGCCTCTGTTCACACTCTTGAGCCTCTGCATCACTCTCCTGAGCCTCTGCATCACTCTCTTCAGCCTCTTCATCCCTCTCTTAAGCCTCTATATCATTCTCTTCAGCCTCTGCATCCCTCTCTTAAGCCTCTACATCATTCTCTTGTGCCTCTGCATCATTCTCTTGTGCATCTGCATCACTCTCTTGAGCCTCTGCATAACTCTCTTGAGTCTCTGCATCACTCTCTTGAGCCTCAGCATCCCTCTCTTGAGCCTCTGTATCCCTCTCTTAAGCCTCTACATCACTCTCGTGAGAATCTGCATCCCTCTCTTAAGCCTCTGCATCCCTCTCTTAAGCCTCTGCATCACTCTCTTAAGCCTCTGCATCACTCTCTTCAGCCTCTGCATAACTCTCTTGAGTCTCTGCATCACTCTCTTGAGCCTCTGCATCCCTCTCTTGAGCCTCTGCATCCCTCTCTTAGGCCTCTGCATCACTCTCTTAAGCCTCTGCATCAAACTCTTAAGCCTCTGCATCCCTTTCTTGAGTGTCTGCATCACTCTCTTGAACTCCTGAATCCCTCTCAAAGCCTTTGCATCCCTCTCCCGAGCCTTTGCATCACTCTCTTAAGTATCTGCATCCCTCTCTTGAGCCTCTGCTTCATTCTCAAGAGCCTCTGCATCCCTTACTTGAGCCTCTGCATCCCTCTCTTGAGCGTTTGCATCCCTCTCTTTAGCCTCTGCATCCCTCTCTCAAGCCTCTACATCACTCTCTTAAGCCGCTGCATCACTCTTGTAAGCCTCTGAATCACTCTCTTGAGCCTCTGCATCCCTCTCTTGAGCCTCTGCATCACTCTCTTCAGCCAATTCATCCCTCTCTTGATCCTCTGCAACACTCTCTTCAGCCTCTGTATCACTCTCTTAAGCCTCTGAATCCCTCTCTTGAGGCCTCTGCATAACTCTCTCGAGCCTCTGCATCACTCTCTTTATCCTCTTCATCTCTCTCGTAAGCCTCTGAATCACTCTCTTGAGCCTCTGCATCCCTCTCTTGAGCTTCTGCATCCCTCTCTTAAGCCTCTGCTCACTCTCTTAAGCCTCTGCATCACTCACTAGAGCCTCTGCATCACTCTCTTAAGCCTCTGCTTCTCCTCTTGATCCTCTGCATCACTGTCTTGAGCCTCTGCATCACTCTCTTTATTGTCTGCATCACTCTCTTGAGCCTCTGCATCACTCTCTTAAGCCTCTGCATCACTCTCTTGATCCTCTGCATCACTCTCTTGAGCCTCTGCATCACTCTCTTAAGCCTCTGCCTCCCTCTCTTGATCCTCTACATCACTCTCTTGAGCCTCTGTATCATTCTCTTGAGCCTCTGCATCCCTCTCTTAAGCCTTAACATCATTCTCCTGAGCCTCTGCATCACTCTCGTGTGCCTCTGCATCACTCTCTTAAGCCTCTGCCTTTCTCTCTTGAGCCTCAGCATCACTCTCTAGAGCCTCTGCATCCCTCTCCGGAGCTTCAGCATCCCTCTCTTGAACCTTTTGCAGCACTCTCTTGAGCCTCTGCATCCATCTATTATGCCTCTGCATCACTCTCTTGAGCCTCTGCATCCCACTCTTGAGCCTCTGCATCACTCTCTTAAGCCTCTGCAACACTCTCTTCAGCCTCTGCATCACTCTCTTAAGCCTCTGCATCACTCTCTTTGGCTTCTGCATCACGCTCTTAGGCCTCTGCTTCCATCTCTTGATCCTCTGCATCACTCTCTTGAGCCTCTGCATCACTCTCGTGATCCTCTGCATCACTCTCTTCAGCCTCTGCATCACTCTCTTGAGCCTCTACATCACTCTCTTCAGCCTCTGCATTACTCTCTTGAGCCTCTTCATCACTCTCATAAGCCTCTGCATCTCTCTCTGGAGCCTCAGCATCCCTCTCTTGAACCTCTGCAGCACTCATTTGAGCCTCTGCATCATTCTCTTCAACCTCTGCATCCCTCTCTTAAGCCTCTGTATCAGTCTGTGGAGCCTCTGCATCCTTCTCTTAAGCCTCTGCATCACTCACTTAAGCCTCTGCATCACTCTCTTGAGCCTCTGCATCACTCTCTTGAGCCTCTGCATCCCTCTCTTAAGCCTCTGCATCACTCTTTTAAGCCTCTGCATCACTCTCTTTAGCCTCTGCATCACTCTCTTGAGCCTCTGCATCACTCTCTTCAGCCTCTGCATCCCTCTCTTGAGCCTCTGCATCACTCTCTTGAGCCTATTCATCACTCTCTTGAGCCTCTGCATCACTCCCTTCAGCCTCTGCATCCCTCTCTTGAGCCTCTACATCATTCTCCGAAGCCTCTCCATCCCTCACTTGAGCCTCAGCATCCCTCTCATGAGCCTCTGCTTCCCTCTCGTGAGCCTTTGAATCACTCTCTTTAGCCTCTGCATCTCTCTCTTGGGCGTCTGCATCACTCCTTTGAGTCTCTGCATCCCTCTCTTAAGCCTCTGCATCCCCTGTCTTGAGCCTCTGTATCACTCTCTTGAGTCTCTTCATACCTCTCTTAAGCCTCTGCATCATTCTCTTCAGCCTCTGCATCACTTTTTTAAGCCTCTGCATCATTCTCTTCAGCATCTGATCACACTCCTGAGACTCTGCATCACTCTCCTGAGCCTCTGCATCACTCTCTTCAGCCTCTGCATCCCTCTCTTAAGCCTCTACATCATTCTCTTCAGCCTCTGCATCCCTCTCTTAAGCCTCTACATCATTCTCTTGTGCCTCTGCATCACTCTCTTGAGCCTCTGCATAACTCTCTTGAGTCTCTGCATCACTCTCTTGAGCCTCTGAATCCCTCTCTTGAGCCTCTGCATCATTCTTTTCAGCCTCTGCATCCCTCTCTTAAGCCTCTGCATCACTCTCTTGAGCCTCTGCATCTCTCTCTTCAGCCTCTTCATCACTCACTAAAGCCTCTGCATCTCTCTCTTCAGCCTCTGCATCACTCTCTTCAGCCTCTGCATCCCTCTCTGGAGCCTCAGCATCCCTCTCTTGAACCTCTGCAATACTCTTTTGAGCCTCTGCATCATTCTCTTGAACCTTTGCATCCCTCTCTTAAGCCTCTGTATCACTCTCTGGAACTTCTGCATCCCTCTCTTAAGCCTCTGCATCACTCACTTAAGCCTCTGCATCACTCTCTTGAGCCTATGCATCACTCTCTTGAGCCTCTGCATCCCTCTCTTAAGCCTCTGCATCACTCTCTTAAGCCTCTGCATCACTCTCTTTAGCCTCTGCATCACTCTCTTCAGCCTCTGCATCCCTCTCTTGAGCCTCTGCATCACTCTCTTGAGCCTATTCATCACTCTCCTGAGCCACTGCATCACTCTCCACAGCCTCTGCATCCCTCTCTTGAGCCTCTCTTGATTTAAACAAAATATCCCTCTCTTGATTTCAATCCCTCTCTTGATTTAAACAAAATATCATCGAATTAGGCAATATTTTGCCGTTTTTCCACGTTTTTGTGAATTTTCAGTCTATGGTTATTAATTCATTATATATACGATAAAAATGATGCAAACACATAATTGATTAGATAATAACCTTAAATACTTCATTTTCAATCATCTATTTGTTTCTCGTTAAAATACTGTGTAAGATATTGAAAAGGGGAGAAGTTCGGTTTTTATTGCAAATATCGATATTTCAGCCGGATTAGAGCGGTTTTACGTGTACATCTTCCATCGGTAATATAAACGGAAAATCAAGAACATTTTAGGTAATTCTATCGAAAACACATTGTTTTTTATCATTTGTATTGAAAACAACATTGTCATATATCTTTTCTTGGATCTAAATAATACGAAACCTTGCTCTATGATTTGAAGTTAAAATCCTCAAATATTGTATAATAGTGACTTTTTCACGTTAATCATATAGTTTGAAATTTCGTAAATATATTCATTTTTACCAATATTTCGATACTATTTCATGTAGTATCACGATATGTGATTTTGCCTTCAAATCTCAGAAATTCGCATAATATTGCATTTTAAACAAGTTTTCTTGCATTTGGTTTCGTACGAAAAATCATCGAATTTAGCAATATTTTGACGTTTATCATCCACTTTTCCTCTATGTGATTTTAACAAAATATCATCGAATTAGGCAATATTTTGCCGTTTTTCCACGTTTTTGTGAATTTTCAGTTTATGGGTATTTATTCATTATATATACGATAAAAATGATGCAAACACATAATTGATTAGATAATAACCTTAAATACTTCATTTTCAATCATCTATTTGTTTCTCGTTAAAATTCTGAGGAAGATATAAAAAAGGGCAGAAGTTCTGTTTTTATTGCATATATCGACGTTTCAGCCGGAATAGAGCGTTTTTCGTGTACATTTTTCAAAGGTAATATAAACGGAAAATCAGGAACATTTTAGTTAATTCTAATGAAAACACATTGATTTTGTTTCCAATCATTTGTATTGGAAACAACATTGTCATATGTCTTTTCTTGGATCTAAATAATACGAAACCTCGCTCTATGATTTGAAGTTAAAATCCTCATATATGGTAAAATAGTGACTTTTTTCACGTTTTTCATGTAGTGTGATTTTACGTAAATATATACGTTTTTATCAATATTTCGTTACTATTTCATGTAGTAACACGATATGTGATTTGGCCTTCAAATCTCAGAATTTCGCATAATATTGCATTTTAAGCAAGTTTTCTTGCATTTTGTTTCGTACGAAAAATCGTCGAATTTAGCAATATTTTGACGTTTATCATCTCCTTTTCCTTTATGTGATTTAAACAAAATATCATCAAATTAGGCAATATTTTGCCGTTTTTCCACGTTTTTGTGAATTTTCAGTCTACGTGTAATAATTCATTATATCTACGATAAAAATGATGCAAACACATAATTGATTAGATAATAACCTTAAATACTTCATTTTCAATCAACTATTTGTTTCTCGTTAATATACTGTGTATGATATTGAAAAGGTGAGAAGTTCTGTTTTTATTTCATATATCGACGTTTCAGCCAGATTAGAGCGGTTTTACGTGTACATCTTCCATCGGTAATATAAACTGAAAATCAAGAACATTTTAGGTAATTCTAATGAAAACACATTGTTTTTTATCATTTGTATTGAAAACAACATTGTCATATATCTTTTCTTGGATCTCAATAGTACGAAACCTCGCTCTATGATTTGAAGTTAAAATCCTCAAATATTGTATAACAGTGACTTTTTCACGTTAATCATGTAGTTTGATATTACGTATGTATATTCATTTTTACCAATATTTCGATACTATTTCATGTATTATCACGATATATGATTTGGCCTTCAAATCTCAGAATGTCGCATAATATTGCATTTTAAGCAAGTTTTCTTGCATTTTGTTTCGTACGAAAAATCATCGAATTTAGCAATATTTTGACGTTTATCATCCACTTTTCCTCTATGTGATTTAAACAAAATATCATCGAATTAGGCAATATTTTGCCGTTTTTCCACGTTTTTGTGAATTTTCAGTTTATGGGTTTAATTCATTATATATACGATAAAAATAATGCAAACACATAATTGATTAGATAATAACCTTAAATACTTCATTTTCAATCATCTATTTGTTTGTCGTTAAAATACTGTGTAAGATATTGAAAAGGGGAGAAGTTCGGTTTTTATTGCATATATCGACGTTTCAGCTGGATTAGAGCGGTTTTACGTGTACATCTTCCATCGGTAATATAAACGGAAAATCAAGAACATTTTAGTTAATGCTAATGAAAACACATTGTTTTTTATCATTTGTATTGGGAACAACATTGTCATATGTCTTTTCTTGGATCTAAATAATACGAAACCTCGCTCTATGATTTGAAGTTAAAATCCTCATATATGGTAAAATAGTGACTTTTTTCACGTTTTTCATGTAGTGTGATTTTACGTAAATATAAACGTTTTTACCAATATTTCGATACTATTTCATGTAGTATCACGATATGTGATTTGGCCTTCAAATCTCAGAATTTCGCATAATATTGCATTTTAAGCAAGTTTTCTTGCATTTTGTTTCGTACGAAAAATCGTCTAATTTAGCAATATTTTGACGTTTATCATCTCCTTTTCCTTTATGTGATTTTAACAAAATATCATCGAATTAGGCAATATTTTGCCGTTTTTCCACGTTTTTGTGAATTTTCAGTCTATGTGTATTAATTCAATATATATACGATAAAAATGATGCAAACACATAATTGATTAGATAATAACCTTAAATACTTCATTTTCAATCAACTATTTGTTTCTTGTAAAATTCTGAGTAAGATAATAAAAAGGGGAGAAGTTCTGTTTTTATTGCATATATCGACGTTTCAGCCGGAATAGAGCGTTTTTCGTGTACATTTTCCATAGGTAATATAAACGGAAAATCAGGAACATTTTAGTTAATTCTAATGAAAACACATTGATTTTTATCATTTGTATTGGAAACAACATTGTCATATGTCTTTTGTTAGATCTAAATAATACGAAACCTCGCTCTAAGATTTGAAGTTAAAACCCTCATATATGGTAAAATAGTGACTTTTTTCACGTTTTTCATGTAGTGTGATTTTACGTAAATATATACGTTTTTACCAATATTTCGATACTATTTCATGTAGTATCACGATATGTGATTTGGCCTTCAAATTTCAGAATTTCTCATAATATTGCATTTTAAGCAAGTTTTCTTGCATTTTGTTTTGTAAGAAAAATCGTCGAATTTAGCAATATTTTGACGTTTATCATCTCCTTTTTTTTTATGTGATTTAAACTAAATATCATCGAATTAGGCAATATTTTGCCGTTTTTCCACGTTTTTGTGAATTTTCAGTCTATGGGTATTAATTCATTATATATACGATAAAAATGATGCAAACACATAATTGATTAGATAATAACCTTAAATACTTCATTTTCAATCATCTATTTGTTTCTCGTTAAAATACTGTGTAAGATATTGAAAAGGGGAGAAGTTCGGTTTTTATTGCATATATCGACGTTTCAGCTTTATTAGAGCGGTTTTACGTGTACATCTTCCATCGGTAATATAAACGGAAAATCAAGAACATTTTAGTTAATGCTAATGAAAACACATTGTTTTTTATCATTTGTATTGAAAACAACATTGTCATATATCTTTTCTTGGATCTAAATAATACGAAACCTCGCACTATGATTTGAAGTCAAAATCCTCAAATATTGTATAATAGTGACTTTTTCACGTTAATCATGTAGTTTGATATTACGTAAATATATTCATTTTTACCAATATTTCGATACAATTTCATGTAGTATCACGATGTGTGATTTGGCCTTCAAATCTCAGAATGTCGCATAATATTGCATTTTAAGCAAGTTTTCTTGCATTTTGTTTCGTACGAAAAATCATCGAATTTAGCAATATTTTGACGTTTATCATCCACTTTTCCTCTATGTGATTTAAACAAAATATCATCGAATTAGGCAATATTTTGCCGTTTTTCCACGTTTATGTGAATTTTCAGTTTATGGGTTTAATTCATTATATATAGGATAAAAATGATGCAAGCACATAATTGATTTGATAATAACCTTAAATACTTCATTTTCAATCAACTATTTGTTTCTCGTTAAAATTCTGATGAAGATATTAAAAAAGGGAAAAGTTCTGTTTTTATTGCATATATCGACGTTTCAGCCGGAATAGAGCGTTTTTCGTGTACATTTTCCATAGGTAATATAGACGGAAAATCAGGAACATTTTAGTTAATTCTAATGAAAACACATTGATTTTTATCATTTGTATTCGAAACAACATTGTCATATGTCTTTTCTTGGATCTAAATAATACGAAACCTCGCTCTATGATTTGAAGTTAAAATCCTCAAATATTGTATAATAGTGACTTTTTCACGTTAATCATGTAGTTTGATATTACGTAAATATATTCATTTTTACCAATATTTCGATACTATTTCATGTAGTATCACGATACGTGATTTGGCTTTCAAATCTCAAAATGTCGCATAATATTGCATTTTAAGCAAATTTTCTCGCATTTTGTTTCGTACGAAAAATCATAGAATTTAGCAATATTTTGACGTTTATCATCCACTTTTCCTCTATGTGATTTAAACAAAATATCATCGAATTAGGCAATATTTTGCCGTTTTTCCACGTTTTTGTGAATTTTCAGTTTATGGGTTTAATTCATTATATATACGATAAAAATGATGCAAACACATAATTGATTAGATAGTAACCTTAAATACTTCATTTTCAATCAACTATTTGTTTCTCGTTAAAATACTGTGTTAGATATTGAAAAGGGGAGAAGTTCGGGTTTTATTGCATATATCGACGTTTCAGCCGGATTAGAGCGGTTCTACGTGTACATCTTCCATCGGTAATATAAACGGAAAATCAAGAACATTTTAGTTAATGCTAATGAAAACACATTGTTTTTTATCATTTGTATTGGAAACAACAATGTCATATGTCTTTTCTTAGATCTAAATAATACGAAACCTCGCTCTATGATTTGAAGTTAAAACTCTCATATATGGTAAAATAGTGATTTTTTTCACGTTTTTCATGTAGTGTGATTATAACGTAAATATATACGTTTTTACCAATATTTCGATACTATTTCATGTAGTATCACGATATGTGATTTGGCTTTCAAATCTCAGAATTTCGCATAATATTGCATTTTAAGCAAGTTTTCTTGCATTTTGTTTTGTACGAAAAATCGTCGAATTTAGCAATATTTTGACGTTTATCATCTCCTTTTCCTTTATGTGATTTAAACAAAATATCATCGAATTAGGCAATATTTTGCCGTTTTTCCACGTTTTTGTGAATTTTCAGTTTATGGGTATTAATTCATTATATATACGATAAAAATGATGCAAACACATAATTGATTAGATAGTAACCTTAAATACTTCATTTTCAATCAACTATTTGTTTCTCGTTAAAATACTGAGTAAGATATTAAAAAGGGGAGAAGTTCTGTTTTTATTGCATATGTCGACGTTTCAGCCGGAATAGAGCGTTTTTCGTGTACATTTTCCATAGGTAATATAAACGGAAAATCAGGAACATTTTAGTTAATGCTAATGAAAACACATTGTTTTTTATCATTTGTATTGAAAACAACATTGTCATATTTCTTTTCTTGGATCTAAATAATACGAAACTCGCTCCATGATTTGAAGTTAAAATCCTCAAATATTGTATAATAGTGACTTTTTCACGTTAATCATTCGATGATATTTTGTTTAAATCACATAAAGGAAAAGTATCGAAATATTGGTAAAAACGTATATATTTACGTAAAATCACACTACATGAAAAACGTGAAAAAAGTCACTATTTTACCATATATGAGGGTTTTAACTTCAAATCATAGAGCGAGGTTTCGTATTATTTAGATCTAAGAAAAGACATATGACAATGTTGTTTCCAATACAAATGATAAAAAACAATGTGTTTTCATTAGCATTAACTAAAATGTTTTTGATTTTCCGTTTATATTACCGATGGAAGATGTACACGTAAAACCGCTCTAATCCGGCTGAAACGTCGAGATATGCAATAAAAACCGAACTTCTCCCCTTTTCAATATCTAACACAGTATTTTAACGAGAAACAAATAGATGATTGAAAATGAAGTATTTAAGGTTACTATCTAATCAATTATGTGTTTGCATCATTGTTATCGTATATATAATGAATTAAACCCATAAACTGAAAATTCACAAAAACGTGGAAAAACGGCAAAATATTGCCAAATTCGATGATATTTTTTTTAAATCACATAGAGGAAAAGTGGATGATAAACATCAAAATATTGCTAAATTCGATGATTTTTCGTACGAAACAAAATGTAAGAAAATTTGCTTAAAATGCAATATTATGCGACATTCTGAGATTTGAAGGCCAAATCACATATCGTGATACTACATGAAATAGTATCGAAATATTGGTAAAAATGAATATATTTACGTAATATCAAACTACATGATTAACGTGAAAAAAGTCACTATTTTACCATATATGGGGATTTTAACTTCAAATCATAGAGCGAGGTTTCGTATTATTTAGATCCAAGAAAAGACATATGACAATGTTGTTTCGAATACAAATGATAAAAATCAATGTGTTTTCATTAGAATTAACTAAAATGTTCCTGATTTTCCGTTTATATTACCGATGGAAAATGTACACGAAAAACGCTCTATTCCGGCTGAAACGTCGATATATGCAATAAAAACAGAATTTTTCCCTTTTTTAATATCTTCATCAGAATTTTAACGAGAAACAAATAGTTGATTGAAAATGAAGTATTTAAGGTTATTATCAAATCAATTATGTGCTTGCATCATTTTTATCCTATATATAATGAATTAAACCCATAAACTGAAAATTCACATAAACGTGGAAAAACGGCAAAATATTGCCTAATTCGATGATATTTTGTTTAAATCACATAGAGGAAAAGTGGATGATAAACGTCAAAATATTGCTAAATTCGATGATTTTTCGTACGAAACAAAATGCAAGAAAACTTGCTTAAAATGCAATATTATGCGACATTCTGAGATTTGAAGGCCAAATCACATATCGTGATACTACATGAAATTGTATCGAAATATTGGTAAAAATGAATATATTTACGTAATATCAAACTACATGATTAACGTGAAAAAGTCACTATTATACAGTATTTGAGGATTTTGACTTCAAATCATAGAGCAAGGTTTCGTATTATTTAGATCCAAGAAAAGATATATGACAATGTTGTTTTCAATACAAATGATAAAAAACAATGTGTTTTCATTAGCATTAACTAAAATGTTCTTGATTTTCCGTTTATATTACCGATGGAAGATGTACACGTAAAACCGCTCTAATAAAGCTGAAACGTCGATATATGCAATAAAAACCGAACTTCTCCCCTTTTCAATATCTTACACAGTATTTTAACGAGAAACAAATAGATGATTGAAAATGAAGTATTTAAGGTTATTATCTAATCAATTATGTGTTTGCATCATTTTTATCGTATATATAATGAATTAATACCCATAGACTGAAAATTCACAAAAACGTTGAAAAACGGCAAAATATTGCCTAATTCGATCATATTTTGTTTAAATCACATAAAGGAAAAGGAGGTGATAAACGTCGAAATATTGCTAAATATGACGATTTTTCGTACAAAACAAAATGCAAGAAAACTTGCTTAAAATGCAATATTATGCGAAATTCTGAGATATGAAGGCCAAATCACATATCGTTATACTACATGAAATAGTATCGAAATATTGGTAAAAACGTATATTTTTACGTAAAATCACACAACATGAAAAACGTGAAAAAGTTCACTATTTTACCATATATGAGGGTTTTAACTTCAAATCATAGAGCGAGGTTTCGTATTATTTAGATCTAAGAAAAGACATATGACAATGTTGTTTCCAATACAAATGATAAAAAACAATGTGTTTTCATTAGCATTAACTAAAAAGTTCTTGATTTTCGGTGTTTTTTACCGATGGAAGATGTACACGTAAAACCGTTCTAATCCGGCTGAAACGTCGATATATGCAATAAAAACCGAACTTCTCCCCTTTTCAATATCTTACACAGTATTTTAACGAGAAACAAATAGATGATTGAAAATGAAGTATTTAAGGTTATTATCTAATCAATTATGTGTTTGCATCATTTTTATCGTATATATAATGAATTAATACCCATAGACTGAAAATTCACAAAAACGTGGAAAAACGGCAAAATATTGCCTAATTCGATGATATTTAGTTTAAATCACATAAAAAAAAGGAGATGATAAACGTCAAAATATTGCTAAATTCGACGATTTTTCGTACAAAACAAAATGCAAGAAAACTTGCTTAAAATGCAATATTATGAGAAATTCTGAAATTTGAAGGCCAAATCACATATCGTGATACTACATGAAATAGTATCGAAATATTGGTAAAAACGTATATATTTACGTAAAATCACACTACATGAAAAACGTGAAAAAAGTCACTATTTTACCATATATGAGGGTTTTAACTTCAAATCATAGAGCGAGGTTTCGTATTATTTAGATCTAAGAAAAGACATATGACAATGTTGTTTCCAATACAAATGATAAAAATCAATGTGTTTTCATTAGAATTAACTAAAATGCTCCTGATTTTCCGTTTATATTACCTATGGAAAATGTATACGAAAAACGCTCTATTCCGGCTGAAACGTCGATATATGCAGTAGAAACAAAACTTCTCCCCTTTTCAATATCTTACTCAGAATTTTAACGAGAAACAAATAGTTGATTGAAAATGAAGTATTTAAGGTTATTATCTAATCAATTATGTGTTTGCATCATTTTTATCGTATATATAATGAATTAATACACATAGACTGAAAATTCACAAAAACGTTGAAAAACGGCAAAATATTGCCTAATTCGATGATATTTTGTTTAAATCACATAAAGGAAAAGGAGATGATAAACGTCAAAATATTGCTAAATTAGACGATTTTTCGTACGAAACAAAATGCAAGAAAACTAGCTTAAAATGCAATATTATGCGAAATTCTGAGATTTGAAGGCCAAATCACATATCGTGATACTACATGAAATAGTATCGAAATATTGGTAAAAACGTTTATATTTACGTAAAATCACACTACATGAAAAACGTGAAAAAAGTCACTATTTTACCATATATGAGGATTTTAACTTCAAATCATAGAGCGAGGTTTCGTATTATTTAGATCCAAGAAAAGACATATGACAATGTTGTTCCCAATACAAATGATAAAAAACAATGTGTTTTCATTAGCATTAACTAAAATGTTCTTGATTTTCCGTTTATATTACCGATGGAAGATGTACACGTAAAACCGCTCTAATCCAGCTGAAACGTCGATATATGCAATAAAAACCGAACTTCTCCCCTTTTCAATATCTTACACAGTATTTTAACGAGAAACAAATAGATGATTGAAAATGAAGTATTTAAGGTTATTATCTAATCAATTATGTGTTTGCATCATTTTTATCGTATATATAATGAATTAAACCCATAAACTGAAAATTCACAAAAACGCGGAAAAACGGCCAAATATTGCCTAATTCGATGATATTTTGTTTAAATCACATAGAGGAAAAGTGGATGATAAACGTGAAAATATTGCTAAATTCGATGATTTTTCGTACGAAACAAAATGCAAGAAAACTTGCTTAAAATGCAATATTATGCGACATTCTGAGATTTGAAGGCCAAATCATATATCGTGATAATACATGAAATAGTATCGAAATATTGGTAAAAATGAATATACATACGTAATATCAAACTACATGATTAACGTGAAAAAGTCACTGTTATACAATATTTGAGGATTTTAACTTCAAATCATAGAGCGAGGTTTCGTACTATTGAGATCCAAGAAAAGATATATGACAATGTTGTTTTCAATACAAATGATAAAAAACAATGTGTTTTCATTAGAATTACCTAAAATGTTCTTGATTTTCAGTTTATATTACCGATGGAAGATGTACACGTAAAACCGCTCTAATCTGGCTGAAACGTCGATATATGCAATAAAAACCGAACTTCACACCTTTTCAATATCATACACAGTATTTTAACGAGAAACAAATAGATGATTGAAAATGAAGTATTTAAGGTTATTATCTAATCAATTATGTGTTTGCATCATTTTTATCGTAGATATAATGAATTATTACACGTAGACTGAAAATTCACAAAAACGTGGAAAAACGGCAAAATATTGCCTAATTTGATGATATTTTGTTTAAATCACATAAAGGAAAAGGAGATGATAAACGTCAAAATATTGCTAAATTCGACGATTTTTCGTACGAAACAAAATGCAAGAAAACTTGCTTAAAATGCAATATTATGCGAAATTCTGAGATTTGAAGGCCAAATCACATATCGTGTTACTATATGAAATAGTAACGAAATATTGATAAAAACGTATATATTTACGTAAAATCACACTACATGAAAAACGTGAAAAAAGTCACTATTTTACCATATATGAGGATTTTAACTTCAAATCATAGAGCGAGGTTTCGTATTATTTAGATCCAAGAAAAGACATATGACAATGTTGTTTCCAATACAAATGATAAAAATCAATGTGTTTTCATTAGAATTAACTAAAATGTTCCTGATTTTCCGTTTATATTACCTTTGAAAAATGTACACGAAAAACGCTCTTTTCCGGCTGAAACGTCGATATATGCAATAAAAACAGAACTTCTG
Organism: Procambarus clarkii; assembly: GCF_040958095.1. NCBI lineage: Eukaryota > Metazoa > Arthropoda > Malacostraca > Decapoda > Cambaridae > Procambarus > Procambarus clarkii. Next base: position 1,176,210 of record NC_091201.1, read on the forward strand.
CCCTTTTTAATGTCTTCCTCAGAATTTTAACGAGAAACAAATAGAGTATTGAAAACGAAGTATATAAGGTTATTATCTAATCAATTATGTGTTTGCATCATTTTTATCGTATATATAATGAATTAATACCCATAAACTGAAAATTCACAAAAACGTGGAAAAACGGCAAAATATTGCCTAATACGATGATATTTTGTTAAAATCACATAGAGGAAAATGGATGATAAACGTCAAAATATTGCTAAATTCGATGATTTTTCGTACGAAACCAAATGCAAGAAAACTTGCTTAAAATGCAATATTATGCGAATTTCTGAGATTTGAAGGCAAAATCACATATCGTGATACTACATGAAATAGTATCGAAATATTGGTAAAAATGAATATATTTACGAAATTTCAAACTATATGATTAACGTGAAAAAGTCACTATTATACAATATTTGAGGATTTTAACTTCAAATCATAGAGCAAGGTTTCGTATTATTTAGATCCAAGAAAAGATATATGACAATGTTGTTTTCAATACAAATGATAAAAAACAATGTGTTTTCGATAGAATTAACTAAAATGTTCTTGATTTTCCGTTTATATTACCTATGGAAGATGTACACGTAAAACCGCTCTAATCCGGCTGAAACGTCGATATTTGCAATAAAAACCGAACTTCTCCCCTTTTCAATATCTTACACAGTATTTTAACGAGAAACAAATAGATGATTGAAAATGAAGTATTTAAGGTTATTATCTCATCAATTATGTGTTTGCATCATTTTTATCGTATATATAATGAATTAATACCCATAGACTGAAAATTCACAAAAACGTGGAAAAACGGCAAAATATTACCTAATTCGATGATATTTTGTTTAAATCAAGAGAGGGATTGAAATCAAGAGAGGGATATTTTGTTTAAATCAAGAGAGGCTCAAGAGAGGGATGCAGAGGCTGTGGAGAGTGATGCAGAGGCTCAGGAGAGTGATAAATAGGCTCAAGAGAGTGATGCAGAGGCTCAAGAGAGGGATGCAGAGGCTGAAGAGAGTGATGCAGAGGCTAAAGAGAGTGATGCAGAGGCTTAAGAGAGTGATGCAGAGGCTTAAGAGAGGGATGCAGAGGCTCAAGAGAGTGATGCATAGGCTCAAGAGAGTGATGCAGAGGCTTAAGTGAGTGATGCAGAGGCTTAAGAGAGGGATGCAGAAGTTCCAGAGAGTGATACAGAGGCTTAAGAGAGGGATGCAGAGGTTCAAGAGAATGATGCAGAGGCTCAAAAGAGAGTTGCAGAGGTTCAAGAGAGGGATGCTGAGGCTCCAGAGAGGGATGCAGAGGCTGAAGAGAGTGATGCAGAGGCTGAAGAGAGAGATGCAGAGGCTTTAGTGAGTGATGAAGAGGCTGAAGAGAGAGATGCAGAGGCTCAAGAGAGTGATGCAGAGGCTTAAGAGAGGGATGCAGAGGCTGAAAAGAATGATGCAGAGGCTCAAGAGAGGGATTCAGAGGCTCAAGAGAGTGATGCAGAGACTCAAGAGAGTTATGCAGAGGCTCAAGAGAGTGATGCAGAGGCACAAGAGAATGATGTAGAGGCTTAAGAGAGGGATGCAGAGACTGAAGAGAATGATGTAGAGGCTTAAGAGAGGGATGCAGAGGCTGAAGAGAGTGATGCAGAGGCTCAGGAGAGTGATGCAAAGTCTCAGGAGTGTGATCAGAGGCTGAAGAGAATGATGCAGAGGCTTACGAGAGTGATGCAGAGGCTGAAGAGAATGATGCAGAGGCTTAAGAGAGGTATGAAGAGACTCAAGAGAGTGATACAGAGGCTCAAGACAGGGGATGCAGAGGCTTAAGAGAGGGATGCAGAGACTCAAAGGAGTGATGCAGACGCCCAAGAGAGAGATGCAGAGGCTAAAGATAGTGATTCAAAGGCTCACGAGAGGGATGCAGAGGCTCATGAGAGGGATGCTGAGGCTCAAGTGAGGGATGGAGAGGCTTAGGAGAATGATGTAGAGGCTCAAGAAAGGGATGCAGAGGCTGAAGGGAGTGATGCAGAGGCTCACGAGAGTGATGCATAGGCTCAAGAGAGTGATGCAGAGGCTCAAGAGAGGGATGCTGCATCACTCTCTTAAGCCTCGGCATCCCTCTCTTGATCCTCTGCATCACTCTCTTGAGCCTCTGCATCTCTCTCTTCAGCCTCTGCATCATTCTCTGGACCCTCTTCATCCCTCTCTGGAGCCTCAGCATCCCTCTCTTGAGCCTGTACAGCACTCGCTTGAGCCTCTTCATCATTCTCTTGAGCCTCTGCATCCCTCTCTTAAGCCTCTGCAACACTCCCTTGAGCCTTTGCATCCCTCTCTTAAGCCTCTACATCACTCTCTTGAGCCTCGACATCCCTCTCTTGAACTCCTGCATCCCTCTCATGAGCCTCTGCATCCCTCTCTTGAGCCTTTGCATCACTCTCTTAAGCCTCTGCATCCATCTCTTGAGCCTCTGCATCACTCTCAAGAGCCTCTGCATCCCTCTCTTGAACTCCTGCATCCCTCTCATGAGCATCTGCATCCCTCTCTTGAGCCTTTGCATAACTCTCTTAAGCCTCTGCATCCCTCTCTTGAGCCTCTGCATCACTCTCAAGAGCCTATGCATCACTCTCGTAAGCCTCTGCATCACTCTCTTAAGCCTCTGCATCACTCCCGTAAACCTCTGAATCACTCTCTTAAGCCTCTCCATCACTCTCTTGAGCCCCTGCATCCCTCTATTGAGTCTCTGCATCACTCTCTTGAGCCTCTGCATCACCCTCTTAAGCCTCTGCATCCCTCTTTTGAGACTCTGCATCACTCTCTTAAGCCTTTGCATCCCTCTCTTGATCCTCTGCATCACTCTTTTGATCCTCTGCATCTCTGCATGTAGAGGCTCAAGATTGATCCTCTGCATCTCTGCATGTAGAGGCTCAAGAGAGTGATGGAGAGGCTCAAGAAAGTGATGCAGAGGCTGAGGAGAGAGATGCAGAGGCTTAATTGAGAATGATGCAGAGGTTCAAGAGAGTGATGCAGAGGCATAAGAGAATGATGTAGATGCTTAAGAGAGGGATGCAGAGGCTCAAGAGAATGATGCAGGGGCTCCAGTGAATGATGCAGAGGCTTAAGAGAGGGATGCAGAGGATCAAGAGAGTGATGCAGAGGCCTAAGAGAGGAATGCAGAGGCTGAAGAGAATGATGCCGAGGCTGCAGAGAGGGATGCAGAGGCTTAAGAGAGAGATGCAGAGGCTCAAGACAGTGATGCAGAGGCTCAAGAGAATGATAGAGAGGCTAAAGAGAGTGATGCAGAGGCTCTAAAGAGTGATGCAGACGATCGAGAGAGGGATGCAGAGGCATAAGAGAGTGATGCAAAGGCTCAGGAGAGGGATGCAGAGGCTCATGAGAGGGATGCAGGAGTTCAAGAGAATGATGCAGAGGCTCAAAAAAGGAATGCAGAGGCTTAAGAGAGTGATGCAGAGGCTTAAGAGAGTGTTGCAGAGGCTTAAGAGAGGGATGCAGAGGCTCAAGAGAGTGATGCAAATGCCCAAGAGAGTGATGTAGAGGCTGAAGAGAGTGTTGCAGAGGCTTAAGAGAGGGATGCAGAGGCTCAAGAGAGTGATGCCAAGGCTCAAGAGAGTGCTGCAAAAGGCTCATGAGAGGGATGCTGAGGCTCAAGAGAGGGATGCAGAGGCTCAAGAGAGTGATAGAGAGGCTCAAGAGAGTGATGCAGAGGCTCAAGAGAGTGATGTAGACGATCAAGAGAGTGCTGCAGAGGCTCAAGCGAGTGAAGCAGTGGATCAAGAGAGGGACGCAGAGGCTTAAGAGAGTGATGCAGAGGCTTAAGAGAGTGATGCAGAGGCTTAAGAGAGGGATGCAGAGGCTTAAGAGAGGGATGCAGAGGCTCAAGGGAGTGATTCAGAGGCTTACGAGAGTGATGCAGAGAGTCAAGAGAGTGATGCAGAGGCTCGAGAGAGTTATGCAGAGGCCTCTAGAGAGGGATTCAGAGGCTTAAGAGAGTAATGCAGAGGGTTAAGAAAGAGATGCAGAGGCTTAAGAGAGGGTTGCAAAGGCTCAAGAGAGTGATTCAGAGGCTTACGAGAGTGACGCAGAGAACCAAGAGAGTGATGCAGAGGCTCGAGAGAGTTTGCAGAGGCCTCAAGAGAGGGATTCAGAGGCTTAAGAGAGTGATGCAGAGGCTGAAGAGAGTGTTGCAGAGGCTCAAGAGAGGGGTGAAGAGGCTGAAGAGAGTGATGCAGAAGTTCAAGAGAGGGATGCAGAGGCTCAAGAGAGTGATGCAGAGGCTTAAGAGAGTGAGGCAGAGGCTTAGGAGAGGGATGCAGAGGCTTAAGAGAGTAATGCAGAGGTTTGAGCGAGGGATGCAGGGGCTCAAGAGAGTGATGCAGAGGCTCAAGAGAGTGATTCAGAGGCTTAAGAGAGTGATGCAAAGGCTTAAGAGAGTGATGCAGAGGCTTAAGAGAGGGATGTAGAGGCTCACGAGAGGGATGTAGAGGCCAAAGAGAGGGATGCAGAGGCTCAAGAGAGGGATGCAGAGGCTCAAGTGAGGGATGAAGAGGAACAAGAGAGGGATGCAGAAGCTCTTGAGAGTGATGCAAAGGCTCAAGAGAGGGATGCAGAGGCTTAAGAGAGAGATGCAAAGGCTCAAGAGAGGGATTCAGGAGTTCAAGAGAGGGATGCAGAGGCTCAAGAGAGTGATTCAGAGGCTTACGAGAGTGATGCAGAGGCTTAAGAGAGTGATGCAGGGGCTCAAAAGAGGGATGCAGTGGCTCAAGAGAGGGATGCAGGAGCTCATGAGAGGGATGCAGAGGCACAAGAGAGGGATGCAGAGGCTCTTGAGAGTGACGCAGAGGCTCAAGAGAGGGATTCAGAGGCTTAAGAGAGCGATGCATAGGCTCAGGAGAGGGATGCAGAGACTCATGAGAGGGATGCAGGAATTCAAGAGAGTGATGCAGAGGCTCAAGAAAGGGATGCAGAGGCTTAAGACAGTGATGCAGAGGCTCAAAAAAAGGATGCATTGGCTTAAGAGAGTGATTAAGAGGCTGAAGAGAATGTTTCAGAGGCTTAAGAGAGGGATGCAGAGGCTCAAGAGAGTGATGCAAAGGCTGAAGAGAGTGATGCAGAGGCTGAAGAGAGTGTTGCAGAGGCTTAAGAGAAGGATGCAGAGGCTCACGAGAGGGATGCAGAGGCTTAAGAGAGTGATGCAGAGGCTGAAGAGAGTGTTGCAGAGGCTTAAGAGAAGGATGCAGAGGCTGAAGAGAGTGATGCAAAGGCTCAAGAAAGTGATGCAGAGGCTTAAGAGAGTGATTCAGAGGCTTACGAGATTGATGCAGAGAATCAAGAGAGTGATGCAGAGCTTCAAGAGAGTTATGCAGAGGCCTCAAAAGAGGGATTCAGAGGCTTACGAGAGTGATGCAGAGGATGAAGAGAGTGTTGCAGAGGCTCAAGAGAGGGATGAAGAGGCTGAAGAGAGTGATGCAGAGACTCAAGAGACGGATGCAGAGGCTCAAGAGGGTGATGCACAGGCTTAACAGAGTGAGGAAGAGGCTTAGAAGAGGGATGCAGAGGCTCAAGAGAGTAATGCAGAGGCTTAATAGGGTAATGCAGAGGCTCAAGAGAGTGATGCAGAGGCTTGAGAGAGGGATGCAGGGGTTCAAGAGAGTGATGCAGAGGTTCAAGAGAAGTTATCTTCTTGAGGTTATCTAGAGGAAATTTCGGGGCTTTTTAGTGTCCCCGCGGCCCGGTCCTCGACCAGGCCTCCACCCCCAGGAAGCAGCCCGTGACAGCTGACAAACACCCAGGTACCTATTTTACTGCTAGGTAACCGGGGCATAGGGTGAGATGTGATGCAGAGTGAGTGATGCAAAGGCTTAAGAGATTGATGCAGAGGCTTAAGAGAGGAGTGCAGAGGCTCAAGAGAGGGATACAGATGCTCAAGTGAGGGAATCAGAGGAACAAGAGAGGGATGCAGAGGGTCTTGAGAGTGATGCAGAGGCTCAAGAGAGGGATGCAGAGGCTTAAGAGAGTGATGCAAAGGTTAAAAACAGGGATGCAGAGGCTCATGAATGGGATGCAGGAGTTCAAGAGAGTGATTCAGAGGCTTACAAGAGTGACGCAGAGGCTTAAGAGAGTGATGCAGAGGCTTAAGAGAGGGATGCAGGGGCTCAAGAGAGGGATGCAGAGGCTCAAGAGAGGGATGCAGGGGCTCAAGAGAGGGATGCAAAGGCTCAAGTGAGGGATGCAGAGGCACAAGAGAGGGATGCAGAGGCTCTTGAGAGTGACGCATAGGCTCAAGAGAGGGATGCAGAGGCTTAAAAGAGTGATGCAAAGGCTCAGGAGAGGGATGCAGAGGCTCATGCGAGGGATGCAGGAGTTCAAGAGAGTGATGCAAAGGCTAAAGAAAGGGATGCAGAGGCTTAAGAAAGTGATGCAGAGGCCGAAGAGAGTGTTGCAGAGGCTTAAGAGAGGGATGCAGAGGCTCAAAAGAGGGATGCAGAGGCTTAAGAGAGTGATGCAGAGGCTGAAGAGAGTGTTGTAGAGGCTTTAGAGAGGGATGCAGAGGCTCAAGAAAGTAATGCAAAGGCTCAAGAGAGTGATGCAGAGGCTTAAGAGAGGGATGCAGAGGCTCAAGAGAAGGATGTAGAGGCCCAAGAGAGTGATGCAAAGGCTCAAGAGAGTGATGCAGAGGCTGAAGAGAGAGATTCAGAGGCTTAAGAGAGTGATGCAGAGGTTCAAGAGAGTGATGCAGAGGCACAAGAGAATGATATAGAAGCTTAAGAGAGGGATGCAGAGGCTCAAGAGAATGATGCAGGGGCTCAAGAGAATGATGCAGAGGCTTAAGAGAGGGTTGCAGAAGATCAAAAGTGTGATGCAGAGGCTTAACAGAGTGAGGCAGTGGCTTAGGAGAGGGATGCAAAGGCTCAAGAGAAAAATACAGAGGCTAAAGAGGGTGATGCAGAGGCTCAAGAGAGTGATAGAGAGGCTCAAGAGAGTGATGCAGAGGCTCAAGAGAGTGATGCAGACGATCAAGAGAGGTATGCAGAGGCTTAAGAGAGTGATGCAAAGGCTCAGGAGAGGGATGCAGAGGCTCATGAGAGGGATGCAGGAGTTCAAGAGAATGATGCGGAGGCTCAATAGAGGGATGCAGAGGCTTAAAAAAGTGATGCAGAGGCTCAAAAAAGGAATGCAGAGGCTTAAGAGAGTGATGCAGAGGTTTATGAGAGTGTTGCAGAGGCTTATGAGAGGGATGCAGAGGCTCAAGAGAGTGATGCAAAGGCTCAAGAGAGTGATGCAGAGGCTGAAGAGAGTGTTGCAGAGGCTTAAGAGAGGGATGCAGAGGCTCAAGAGAGTGATGCAAAGGCTCAAGAGAGTGATGCAGAGGCTTAAGAGAGGGATGCAGAGGGTCAAGAGAGGGATGTAGAGGCTCAAGAGAGTGATGCAGAGGCTTAAGACAGTGATGCAGAGGTTCAAGAGAGTGATGCAGAGGCACAAGAGAATGATGTAGAGGCTCAAGAGAGGGATGCAGGGGCTCAAGAGAGGGATGCAGAGGCTCAAGTGAGGGAAGCAGAGGCACAAGAGAGGGATGCAGAGGCTCTTGAGAGTGACGCAGAGGCTCAAGAGAGGGATGCAGAGGCTTAACAGAGTGATGCAAAGGCTCAAGTGAGGGATGCAGAGGCTCATGAGAGGGATGCAGGAGTTCAAGAGAGTGATGCAGAGGCTCAAGAGAGGGATGCAGAGGCTCAAGTGAGGGATGAATGTGAGGTAATACGAAACCTAGCTTTATGATTTGTAGTTAAAATCCTCAAATTTGGAAAAATAGCGATTTTTTTCACGTTTTTCATGTAGTGTGATTGAACGTAAATATATTCGTTTTTACCAATATTCCAATATTTCGATAATTCTTCATGTTTTCTCACGATATGTGATTTGGCTTTCAAATCTCAGAATTTTGCAAATTTTGCATTTTAAGCAAATTTTCTTGCATTTTGTTTTTTACAAAAAATCATCGAATTTAGCAATATTTTGACGTTTATCATCCTCTTTTCCTTTATGTGATTTAAACAAAATACCATCGAATTAGGCAATATTTTGCCGTTTTTCCACGTTTTTGTGAATTTTAAGTTTATTGTTCTGCATTTTCAGTTTATTACTCTGCATCGAGCAATAAACTCAAGGCTCAAGTCAGGGATGCAGAGGCACAAGAGAGGGATGCAGAGGTTTTTGAGAGTAATGCAGAGGCTCAAGAGAGCGATGCAGTGGCTTAAGAGAGTGATGCAAAGGCTCAGGAGAGGGATGCAGAACCTCATGAGAGGGATGCAGGAGTACAAGCGAGGGATGCAGAGGCTCAAGAGAGTGATTCAGAGGCTTACAAGAGTGATGCAGAGGCTTAAGAGAGTGATGCAGAGGCTTAAGAGAGAGATGCAGGGGCTCAAGAGAGGGACGCAGAGGTTCAAGTGAGGGATGCAGAGGCACAAGAGAGGGATGCAGAGGCTCTTGAGAGTGACGCAGAGGCTCAAGAGAGGGATGCAGAGGCTTAGGAGAGTGATGCAAAGTCTCAGGAGAGGGATGCAGAGGCTAATGAGAGGGATGCAGGAGTTTAAGAAAGTGATGCGAAGGCTCAAGAAAGGGATGCAGAGGCTTAAGAGAGGGATGCAGAGGCTCACGAGAGGAATGCAGAGGCTTAAGAGAGTGATGCAGAGGCTGAAGAAAGTGTTGTAGAGGCTTAAGAGAGGGATGCAAAGGCTCAAGAAAGTGATGCAAAAGCTCAAAAGAGTGATGCAGAGGCTTAAGAGTGGGATGCAGAAGCTCAAGAGAAGGATGTTGAGGCCCAAGAGAGTGATGTAGAGGCTAAAGAGAAAGATTCAGAGGCTTAAGAGAGTGATGCAGAGGCACAAGAGAATGATGTAGAAGCTTAAGAGAGGGATGCTGAGGCTCAAGAGAATGATGCAGAGGCTCAAGAGAATGATGCAGAGGCTTAAGAGAGGGATGCAAAGGCTCAGGAGAGGGATGCAGAGGCTCATAAGAGGGATGCAGGAGTTCAAGAGAATGATGCAGAGGCTCAAGAGAGGGATGCAGAGGCTTAAGAAAGTGATGCAGAGTCTCAAAAAAGGAATGCAAAGGCTTAAAAGAGTGATGCACAGTCATAAGAGAGTGTTGCAGAGGCTTAAGAGAGGGATGCAGAGGCTCAAGAGAGTGATGCAAAGGCTCAAGAGAGTGATGCAGAGGCTAAAGAGTGTTGCAGAGGCTTAAGAGAGGGATGCAGAGGCTCAAGAGAGTGATGCAAAGGCTCAAGAGAGTGATGCAGAGGCTTAAGAGAGGGATGTAGAGGCTCAAGAGAGTGATGCAGAGGCTCAAGAGAGGGATGCAGAGGCTGAAGAGAGAGATGCAGAGGCTTAAGAGAGTGATGCAGAGGTTCAAGAGAGTGATGCAGAGGCACAAGAGAATGATGTAGAGGCTCAAGAGAGGGATGCAGGGTCTCAAGAGAGGGATGCAGAGGCTCAAGTGAGGGAAGCAGAGGCACAAGAGAGGGATGCAGAGGCTCTTGAGAGTGATTCAGAGGCTTACGAGAGTGATGCAGAGAATCAAGAGAGTGATGCAGAGGCTCGAGAGAGTTATGCAGAGGCCTCAAGAGAGGGATTCAGAGGCATAAGAGAGTGATGCAGAGGCTTAAGAGAGGGATGCAGAGGCTTAAGAGAGGGTTGCAGAGGCTCAAGAGAGTGATTCAGAGGCTTACGAGAGTAATGCAGAGAACCAAGAGTGATGCAGAGGCTCGAGAGAGTTATGCAGAGGCCTCAAGAGAGGGATTCAGAGGCTTAAGAGAGTGATGCAGAGGCTGAAGAGAGTGTTGCTGAGGCTCAAGAGAGGGATGAAGAGGCTGAAGAGAGTGATGCAGAGATTCAAGAGAGGGATGCAGAGGCTCAAGAGAGTGATGCAGAGGCTTAAGAGAGTGAGGCAGAGGCTTAGGAGAGGGATGCAGAGGCTCAAGAGAGTAATGCAGAGGTTTAAGAGAGGGATGCAGAGGCTCAAAAGAGTGATGCAAAGGCTCAAGAGAGTGATGCAGAGGCTGAAGAAAGTGTTGCAGAGGCTTAAGAGAGGGATGCAGAGGCTCAAGGGAGTGATGCAAAGGCTCAAGAGAGTGATGCAGAGGCTTAAGAGAGGGATGCAGAGGCTCAAGAGAGGGGTGTAGAGGCTCAAGAGAGTGATGCAAAGGCTCAAGAGAGTGATGCAGAGGCTTAAGAGAGGGATGCAGAGGCTCAAGAGAGGGGTGTAGAGGCTCAAGAGAGTGATGCAAAGGCTCAAGAGAGTGATGCAGAGGCTTAAGAGAGTGAGGCAGAGGCTTAGGAGAGGGGTGCAGAGGCTCAAGAGAGCAATGCAGAGGCTTAAGAGGGTGATGCAGAGGCTCAAGAGAGTGATGCAGAGGCTTGAGAGAGGGATGCAGGGGCTCAAGAGAGTGATGCAGAGGCTCAAGAGAGTGATTCAGAGGATTAAGAGAGTGATGCAGAGGCATAAGAGAGTGATGCAGAGGCTTAAGAGAGGGATGCAGAGGCTCACAAGAGGGATGTAGAGGCCCAATAGAGGGATGCAGAGGCTCAAGAGAGGGATGCAGAGGCTTAAGAGAGAGATGCAAAGGCTCAAGAGAGGGATGCAGAGGCTCATGAGAGGGATACAGGAGTTCAAGAGAGGGCTGCAGAGGGTCAAGAGAGTAACAGGGGAAGTAGTAGTGGGATTGACGCCTACGACCGTGCGTTTTGGTTTTTTCCGGGCCCGGTCTCCGCACCCCTGGATTCCAGTACGACTACGCCCGTGCGTTTTGTTTTTTTCCGGGCCCGGTCTCTGCACCCCCGGATTCCAGTACGACTACGACCGTGCGTTTTGTTTTTTTCCGGGCACGGTCGTAGCTTCAGGGGTTTTTGATGGCTACGACCGGCCTTTTTCATTTTTTCCCTATGTCGGTCGTAGCATCTGGGGTTTTTCCTGTTTTTTTTTTCCAAAGCCGGTCGTAGCATCATGGGTTTTTGTGAATTTTTTGTTCCTGTGCCGGTCGTAGCATCACAATTTGCCTGGGGGTAGGATTAAAAAGCCGGTCCCTGGCATCCCCAAATTTCGTTGGCTCAGTGACCCTGCACAGACATTGCTAATGGTCAATGACGTCACCTGCTAGCCGCTCGGCATTCCTGCACCGGCATGTTCGAGGAGATTAAAAAGCCGGTCGTAGCATCATGGGTTTTGCGATACAACAGTATCCTTGAAACCTAATATAAAATACCATATCATCCCTAGTCTATTTTTAATTTCATATTTACTTCCAACCATCGCCCATTACATTTATCAAAGGGGATCATGTATGTGAGGGAAGAACATAACTTCAGCATTGCAAGAAGTTATGTGTGTATTTTCAAGTTCGTCCCCTGCTGCCTGTATTTACCCAGGTCTTTTTCCTAAATATAAAACTTATCCAATTCATTCCTATTCTGTTTCATGTCGATACGTATAATACGTTATAAATATTCCCCTTTAGTAAGACCATTCAGTCACACCTCTATCATGTCACCCCTATTTCTTCTTCTTCGTCGTCGTTCTAGAGAATGTAATTTGAGCTATGACAATCTTTCTTGAAGGATCGTTTATTATGCATAGGGCAAAAAACAGTAACCCTGAAACCTAATGTAAAATACCATCAACCCTAGACTATTTTAAATTTCCTATTTACTTCCAACCATCGGTCATTGCATGAAACAAAAGGGGAGCAGCACTGCAAGAAGTTATGTGTGTATTTTCAAGTTCTTCCCCTGTTACCTATATTCACCCAGGTCTTTTTCCTAAATATATAACTTATCCAATTCATTCCTGTTCTGTTTCATGTTGATACGAATAATGGGTCATTAATATTCCCCTTTACTATGACCATTCAGTCACACGTCTATCATGTCACCCCTATTTCTTCTTCGTCATCGTTCTAGAGAATGTAATTTGAGCTTTGACCATCTTTCTTGAAGGATCGTTTATTATACATAGGGCAAAAAAATAAAACTGCTATCAGTCGTTTATATGGAAAAAAACAGAGCCCTGGGCATTGGTGATTTCAATGCGAGTTCGGTAGTGACCCTATCCTTATGCACATCTCACATTCGCCCAAAAACATACCTCCCACACCATACTGTAGCATTTAACAAATAAAATAAAAAAACTCATTCAGTAAAAGCAAGCCTCTCATATTTTGAAATAAAGCCTTCTGCAGTTACTGCCTTTTGTGACGTCATCATCCCTAATGTGGCGCGAGGCGTCAACGGGCTAAATGCGGATCCCAGGAGGTTCACACATAAGTGTGAACTCTTAATCTAGCTTAATACCTCACCTATACTCTGTGCTTCATCAGAGTTGATATTCAGCTACAATAGCTCGTATTTTCGCTCAGTGCTTATATTTTCTGTTATTCATAAACCCGATCAAACCTTCCTAACCTAACATATTATTTATAACAAACAAATACATTCTACAGAACAGTTATTGTTGTTGTTTAGTGACATCGTGAAAAGCGAGCTCAGGTATAGGGATAAGGTATTGATGGTCATTAGCATATAGGTGTGAAGGTATTACAGCACCTTACTGGTCAACTATGTATGACGTCACCAGACAACCAATTATTATTATGTAATCTTAGCTATAAAATGATCTTAGACAATGGGAACCAGTATGGCAATACCTTATTGAGAAAAACAAGCTTATAATGGTTAATGCCATTGCACATTAGGCTTGACAGAAGGCAGCATTTGAATCCCCCTTTGCTATAAATATTGAAAATGGGAATAATTACACTGTAACAGAAAACGGACTTATACAGGGAAAATGAAGACGGGGGTGACGTCATTGACCATTAGCGATGCCTGTGCATGGGTCGCTCAGGTAACGAAATATGATGGGGCCAGGAGCCAGCCTTTTAATCCCCAGGTAAGTTGATGACGTCATTGACCATTGGCTATGCCTGTGCATGGGACCGGCCATGAAAGAAAATTTGAGAAAACCCAGGGGCCATAGACCGTGCGTGGGAAAATATTCGAGAAAACCCAGGGGCCATAGACCGTGCGTGGGAAAATATTCGAGAAAACCCAGGGGCCATAGACCGTGCGTGGGAAAATATTCGAGAAAACCCAGGGGCCATAGACCGTGCTTGGGAAAATATTCAAGAAAACCCAGGGGCCATAGACAGTGCGTGGGAAAATATTTGAGAAAACCCAGGGGCCATAGACCGTGCGTGGGTAAATATTTGAGAAAACCCAGGGGCCATAGACCGTGCGTGGGAAAATATTTGAGAAAACCCAGGGGCCATAGACCGTGCTTGGGAAAATATTCGAGAAAACCCAGGGGCCATAGACCGTGCTTGGGAAAATATTCGAGAAAACCCAGGGGCCATAGACCGTGCTTGGGAAAATATTCAAGAAAACCCAGGGGCCATAGACCGTGCTTGGGAAAATATTTGAGAAAACCCAGGGGTCATAGACCGTGCTTGGGAAAATATTTGAGAAAACCCAGGGGCCGTAGACGTGAAGACTGGCTAGCTGATGACGTCATTAACCATTAGCGATGCCTGTGCATGGGTCACTGGGGTAACGAAAAATATACGGGCCTACGAGGGGCCGTCGAAAAAAGCAAAACGGCCCCTCGTAGGCCCGGTTTCCACTACTTCGAAATTATACTATATATTTAAGGTAGGAATATATTTTCACACATAAACCTAACATTCCCTAATTTAACCCTGTACTCTAATTTCGAGGTAAAGGGGGGTCTAAACCCTCTGGTTATGGGTTAGGATAAGGAAAATAAGGTAAATGGTAATTAAATAGTTTTGGTGAGTTATATCCCTTTCTAACTAAGGTTAGGTTAAGGATGGTTAGGTTGAACTGATGTAGAGAAAATTCCCATTATTATCATATTTTCCATTAACCTCCCTCCCCCAGGTAATAGAGGTTAGGTTGAGGATGGTTGAATTATGTGAAAAAAAAATATGCTACGAGTATGATGCAATGTTGAACCAAGATTCGTGTATCAGAGGTTAGGTCCAGGGCGGTTGGGTTGATGCATAAACAACACCTTCTTCCCATAAATACAATAAATTTGAAGTTAGATAAAGGGAGGTTAGGCCCAGGATGGGTTGATGCACAAATAACACGGTCCTCCCATAATTATGATAAATTTGAAGTTTGATAAATGGAGGTTAGGTCGAGGACGATTGGGTTGATGCACAAACAACACGTCCTTCCATATTTACGATAAATTTGAAGTTAGATGAAGGGAGGTTAGGTCCAGGTCGGTTGGGTTGATGTGTAAAAACAAAACACACACCCAACACTATATCTACAATATTGAACACAGTTCCAAGTTTTAAAGGAGAGGGGCTGTTAGGTCCATATCCAAAACATAACTTTTCAATGAATATGGTTACAATGTTCAACAAAGATCCTAGCAGGTTAGGCACAGTGCGGATAGGTTCATATCCAAAACTTCAGTTTTCGAAGAAATATTCAACAAAGCTCCAAGACTCTTGCAGGTTAGGCACGGGCATTTAGGTTCATATCCAAAAACATCACTTCTCTGAGTATCAGAGGCTAGGTCCCGGTTTAGATGGAATGGGTGAAAATGTGGGTAAAATGGGTTTTGGTTGTGCTATGATACACAACATTTAGGCATATTTGGTGGAAATTGTCTCCAATTTGATGGCGATAGCTTAAATTTCCCCAACTTTAATCAAATCTGCTAGGTCAGGGATAGGTAAGGCTATGTAGGGTAGGTTGGAATATGTGAAAACTCGGCTAAAATGGTCTTTTGCTGAGCTATGTAACAAAACATTTTGGGTATATTGGGTAGAAATTGTCTTAAATTAGGTAAAATTTAGGTTGGAAAGGCATAAATTTCGCCAACTATAATCAAATCTGACTTTGGATATGCCAGGAGAGGCTGGGTAGGGTTGTCTAGGGCAGGTTGGAATAGGTGAAAACTCAGCTAAAATGAGCTTTGGCCGTGCTACGTTCCAAAACATTTTTGGGTATATTTGGTGGGAATTGTCTTAAATTAGGTCAAATTTATATGGGATAACTTAAATTTCGCCTACTTTAACCAAATCTAGGTTTGGATATGCTAGGATAGGTTAGGTAAGGTTGCGTAGGGTAGGATGGAATAGGAGAAAATGTAGGTAAAAATGGGCTTTGGCAGTGCTGTGATACAGAACATTTGGATATATTTGGTGGGAATTGCCTTAAATTAGATAGAATTTAGGTGGGATAGCTTAAACTTCGCCGACTTTAACCAAATCTAGGTTTGGATATGCTAGGATAGGTTAGGTAAGATTGCGTAGGGTAGGATGGAATAGGAGAAAATGTAGGTAAAAATGGGCTTTGGCAGTGCTGTGATACAGAACATTTTGGATATATTTGGTGGGAATTGCCTTAAATTAGATAGAATTTTGGTGGGATAGCTTAAATTTCGCAGACTTTAACCAAATCTTCGTTTTGCTATGGTAGGATAGGTTAGGTAAGGTTGCATAGGGTAGGATGGAATAGGAGAAAATGTAGGTAAAAATGGGCTTTGGCAGTGCTGTGATATGAAACATTGGGTATATTTGGTCAAATTTAGGTGGCATAGCATGAATTTCGCCGACTTTAACCACATCCAGGTTTGGATATGCTAGGTCAGGTTGGGTGAGGTTGTGTAGGGTAGTATGGAATAGGAGAAAATGGGCTTTGGCGATGCTATGATACACAACATTTGGGTATATTTGGTGGAAATTGCCTTAAATTTGGTGAAATTTAGGTGGCATAGCATACATTTTGCCAACTTTAACCAAATCCAGGGTTGGATATGCTAGGTCAGGTTTGGTGAGGTCGTGTAGGGAAGGACATATATAATATCTTAGGGTAATGAACTAGTATGTTTATGAAATAGCGTAAATTTTCCTATTTGGGGTCTAGTCATTTAGCCGGTCGTAGCTATCAAAAACCCCTGATGACTACGACGTGCTTAGGAAAAAATGAAAATTGCAAGTCGTAGCAATCAAAAACACCTGATGACTACGACAGGCTTAGGAAAAAATGAAAATTGCACGTCGTAGCTATCAAAAACCCCTGATGACTACGACATGCTTAGGAAAAAATGAAAATTGCAAGTCGTAGCAATCAAAAACACCTGATGACTACGACAGGCTTAGGAAAAAATGAAAATTGCACGTCGTAGCTATCAAAAACCCCTGATGACTACGACGTGCTTAGGAAAAAATGAAAATTGCACGTCGTAGCTATCAAAAACCCCTGATGACTACGACGTGCATAGGAAAAAATGAAAAAATGCACGTCGTAGCTATCAAAAACCCCTGATGACTACGACGTGCATAGGAAAAATGAAAATTGCACGTCGTAGTCATCAAAAACCCCTGATGACTACGACGTGCATAGGAAAAAATGAAAATTGCACGTCGTAGCTATCAAAAACCCCTGATGACTACGACGTGCATAGGAAAAAATGAAAATTGCACGTCGTAGCTATCAAAAACCCCTGATGACTACGACAGGCTTAGGAAAAAATGAAAATTGCACGTCGTAGCAATCAAAAACCCCTGATGACTACGACGTGCATAGGAAAAAATGAAAATTGCACGTCGTAGTCATCAATCCTACTACTTTCATTTTTCATTTTTTCCTAAGCCTGTCATAGTCATCAGGGGTTTTTGATAGCTACGACGTGCAATTTTCGACGTGCGATTTTCATTTTTTCCAAAGCCCGTCGTAGCTTCAGGGGTTTTTGATAGCTACGACCTGCTTTTTTCATTTTTTCCAAAGCCGGTCGTAGCTTCAGGGGTTTTTCCTGTTTTTTTCCCTATGTCGGTCGTAGCATCTGGGGTTTTTCCTGTTTTTTTTTTCCTAAGCCTGTCGTAGGATTGATGACTACGACCGTGCGTTTTGTTTTTTTCCGGGCACGGTCTACGCTCCCCCGGATTCCAGTATGACTATGCCCGTGCGTTTTGGTTTTTTCCGGACACGGTCGTAGCTTCAGGGGTTTTTGATGGCTACGACCGGCTTTGGAAAAAACCAAAACGCACGGTCGTAGCTTCATGGGTTTTTCCTATTTTTTCCACTATGTCGGTCGTAGCATCTGGGGTTTTTCCTGTTTTTTTTCCCTATGCCGGTCGTAGCATCATGGGTTTTTGTGAATTTTTTGTTCCTATGCCGGTCGTAGCATCACAATTTGCCTGGGGGTAGGATTAAAAAGCCGGTCCCTGGCATCCCCAAATTTCGTTGGCTCAGTGACCCTGCACAGACATTGCTAATGGTCAATGACGTCACCAGGTAGCCGCTCAGCGTTCCTGCACCGGCATGTTCGAGGAGATTAAAAAGCCGGTCGTAGCATCATGGGTTTTGCGATACAACAGTATCCTAGAAACCTAATATAAAATACCATCATCCCTAGTCTATTTTTAATTTCATATTTACTTCCAACCATCGCCCATTACATTTATCAAAGGGGATCATGTATGTGAGGGAAGAACATAACTTCAGCACTACAAGAAGTTATGTGTGAAGTTTTTTTATTTTTTTCAAGAGAGGGATGCAGGGGCTCCAGAGAGAGATGCAGAGGCTCAAAAGAGAGATGCAGAGACTCTTGAGAGTGATGCAGAGGCTCAAGAGAGGGATGCAGAGGCTTAAGAGAGTGATGCAAAGGCTCTATAGAGGGATGCAGAGGCTAATGAGAGGGATGCAGGAGTTCAAGGGAGGGATGCAGAGGCTGAAGAGAATGATGAAGAGGCTTAAGAGAGGGATGCAGAGGCTCAAGAGAGTGATGCAGAGGCTTAAGAGAGGGATGCAGAGGCTCAAGAGAATGATGCAGAGGCTCAAGAGAGTGATGTAGAGGATCAAGAGAGTGATGCAGAGGCTCAAGAGACTGATGCAAAGGATCATGAGAGCGATGCAGAGACTCAAGAGAGTGATGCAGAGGATCAAGAGAGGGAAGCAGAGGGTTAAGAGAGTGATGCAGAGGCCGAAGAGAGTGATGCAGAGGCTTAAGAGAGTGATGCAGGTTCGTATAGTGTTCAAGAGAGGGATGGTTCGTATAGAGGTTCAAGAGAGGGATGCAGAGGCAGAAGAGAGTAATGCAGAGGCTTAATCGAGGGATGCAGAGGCTCAAGAGCGTGATGCAGAGGCTCAGGAGAGTGCTGCAAAAGATGCTGCTCAGATGCTCAGATGCTCAAGATGCAGATGCTCAAGAGAGAAAGGCAGAGGTTTAAGAGAGTGATGCAGAGGCTCAAGAGAGTGATGCAAAGGCTCAAGAGAATGATGTAGAGGCTTAAGAGAGGGATGCAGAGGCTCAAGAGAATGATGCAGCGGCTCAAAAGAGTGATGCAGAGGCTCAAAAGAGTGATGCAGAGGATCAAGAGAGGGATACAAAGGCTCAAGAGAGTGATGCAGAGGATCAAGAGAAGGAAGCAGAGGCTTAACAGAGTGATGCAGAGGCTGAAGAGAGTGATGCAGAGTCTTGAGAGAGTGATGCAGAGGCTTAAGAGAGGGATGCAGAGGCTCAGGAGAGTGATGCAGAGGCTTAAGAGAGGGATGCAGAGGCTCAATAGAGTGATGCAGAGGCTGAAGAGAGAGATGCAGAGGCTTAAGAGAGAGATGCAGAGGCTCAAGAGAGTAATGCAGAGGCTTAATCGAGGGATGCAGAGGCTCAAGAGCGTGATGCAGAGGCTCAGGAGAGTGCTGCAAAAGATGCTGCTCAGATGCTCAAGATGCAGATGCTCAAAGGAGAAAGGCAGAGGTTTAAGAGAGTGATGCAGAGGCTCAAGAGAGTGATGCAAAGGCTCAAGAGAATGATGTAGAGGCTTAAGAGAGGGATGCAGAGGCTCAAGAGAATGATGCAGCGGCTCAAAAGAGTGATGCAGAGGCTTAAGAGAGGGATGCAGAGGCTCAATAGAGTGATGCAGAGGCTGAAGAGAGAGATGCAGAGGCTTAAGAGAGAGATGCAGAGGCTCAAGAGAGTAATGCAGAGGCTTAATCGAGGGATGCAGAGGCTCAAGAGCGTGATGCAGAGGCTCAGGAGAGTGCTGCAAAAGATGCTGCTCAGATGCTCAGATGCTCAAGATGCAGATGCTCAAGAGAGAAAGGCAAAGGTTTACGAGAGTGATGCAGAGGCTCAAGAGAGTGATGCAAAGGCTCAAGAGAATGATGTAGAGGCTTAAGAGAGGGATGCAGAGGCTCAAGAGAATGATGCAGCGGCTCAAAAGAGTGATGCAGAGGCTCAAAAGAGTGATGCAGAGGATCAAGAGAGGGATACAAAGGCTCAAGAGAGTGATGCAGAGGATCAAGAGAAGGAAGCAGAGGCTTAACAGAGTGATGCAGAGGCTGAAGAGAGTGATGCAGAGTCTTGAGAGAGTGATGCAGAGGCTTAAGAGAAGGATGCAGAGGCTCAGGAGAGTGATGCAGAGGCTTAAGAGAGGGATGCAGAGGCTCAATAGAGTGATGCAGAGGCTGAAGAGAGAGATGCAAAGGCTTAAGAGAGAGATGCAGAGGCTCAAGAGAGTAATGCAGAGGCTCAAGAGAGGGATGCAGAGGCTCAAGAGAGTGATGAAGATGCTCAAGAGAGAAAGGCAGAGGTTTAAGAGAGTGATGAAGAGGCTCAAGAGAGTGATGCAAAGGCTCAAGAGAATGATGTAGAGGCTTAAGAGAGGGATGCAGAGGCTCAAGAGAATGATGCAGCGGCTCAAAAGAAAGATGCAGAGGCTCAAAAGAGTGATGCAGAGGATCAAGAGAGGGATACAAAGGCTCAAGAGAGTGATGCAGAGGATCAAGAGAAGGAAGCAGAGGCTTAACAGAGTGATGCAGAGGCTGAAGAGAGTGATGCAGAGTCTTGAGAGAGGGATGCAGAGGCTTAAGAGAGGGATGCAAAGGCTCAGGAGAGTGATGCAGAGGCTAAGAGAGTGATACAGAGGCTGAAGAGAGAGATTCAGAGGCTTAAGAGAGAGATGCAGAGGCTCAAGAGAGTGATACAGAGGCTCAAGAGAGTGATGTAGAGGGTCAAGAGAGTGATGCAGAGGCTCAAGAGAGTGATGCAGAGACTCAGAAGAATGATGCAGAGGATCAAGAGAGGGAAGCCGAGGCTTAAGAGAGTGATGCAAAGGCCGAAGAGAGTGATGCAGAGGCTTAAGAGAGTGATGCAGAGGCTGAAGAGAGTGTTGCAGAGGCTTATGAGAGTGATGCAGAGGCTGAAGAGAGGGATGCAGAGGCTCAAGAGAGTGATGCAAACGCTTAATGGAGGGATGAAGAGGCTCAAGAGAGTGATGCAGAGGCTTAAGAGAAGGATGCAGAGGCTCAAGAGAATGAAGCAGAGGCTCAAGAGAGTGCTGGAAATGGCTCAAGAGAGTGATGCATAGGCTACGGAGAGAAAGGCAGAGGCTTAAGAGAGTGATGCAGAGGCTCAAGAGAGTGATGCAAAG
Source organism: Procambarus clarkii (assembly GCF_040958095.1). Classification (NCBI taxonomy): domain Eukaryota; kingdom Metazoa; phylum Arthropoda; class Malacostraca; order Decapoda; family Cambaridae; genus Procambarus; species Procambarus clarkii. The sequence goes on from NC_091201.1 coordinate 1,196,694, forward strand.
GCTCAAGAGAATGATGTAGAGGCTTAAGAGAGGGGTGCAGAGGCTCAAGAGAATGATGCAGCGGCTCAAAAGAGTGATGCAGAGGCTCAAAAGAGTGATGCAGAGGATCAAGAGAGGGATACAAAGGCTCAAGAGAGTGATGCAGAGGATCAAGAGAAGGAAGCAGAGGCTTAACAGAGTGATGCAGAGGCTGAAGAGAGTGATGCAGAGTCTTGAGAGAGGGATGCAGAGGCTTAAGAGAGGGATGCAGAGGCTCAGGAGAGTGATGCAGAGGCTTAAGAGAGGGATGCAGAGGCTCAAGAGAGTGATACAGAGGCTGAAGAGAGAGATGCAGAGGCTTAAGAGAGAGATGCAGAGGCTCAAGAGAGTAATGCAGAGGCTCAAGAGAATGATGCAGAGGCTTAAGAGAGGGATGCAGAGACTCTTGAGAGTGATGCTGAGGCTCAAGAGGGATGCAAAGGCTTAAGAGAGTGATGCAAAGGCTCAATAGAGGGATGCAGAGGCTCATGAGAGGGATGCAGGAGTTCAAGAGAGTAATGCAGAGGCTCAAGAGAGTGATGCAGAGGCTTAAGAGAGGGATGCAGAGGCTCAAGAGAGTGAAGCAGAGGATTAAGAGAGGGATGCAGAGGCTCAAGAGAATGATGCAGAGGCTCAAGAGAGGGATGCTGAGGCTCCAGAGAGGGATGCAGAGGCTCAAGAGAGTGATGCAGAGGCTCCAGAGAGGGATGCAGAGGCTCAAGAGAGTGATGCAGAGGCTTAAGAGAGGGATGCAGAGGCTGAGGAGAATGATGCAGAGGCTCAAGAGAAGGGATTCAGAGGCTCTAGAGAGGGATGCAGAGGCTTAAGAGAGTAATGCAGAGTCTGAAGAGAGTGTTGCAGAGGCTCAAGAGAGGGATGCAGAGGCTTAAGAGAGGGATGCAGAGGCTGAGGAGAATGATGCAGAGGCTCAAGAGAAGGGATTCAGAGGCTCTAGAGAGGGATGCAGAGGCTTAAGAGAGTGATGCAGAGTCTGAAGAGAGTGTTGCAGAGGCTCAAGAGAGGGATGCAGAGGCTCAAGAGAGTGATGCAGAGACTCAAGAGATATATGCAGAGGCTCAAGAGAGTGATGCAGAGGCTTACGAGAGTGATGTAGAGGCTTAAGAGAGTGACGCTGAGGCTCAACAGAGTGATGCAGAGGCTCAAGAGAGTGATGTAGAGGCTCAAGAGAGTGATGCAGAGGCTCAAGAGAATGATGCAGAGGCTCAAGAAAGTGCTGCAAATGGCTCAAGAGAGTGATGCAGAGGCTAAGGAGAGAAAGGCAGAGGCTTAAGAGAGTGATGCAAAGGCTCAAGAGAGTGATGCAAAGGCTCAAGAGAATGATGTAGAGGCTTAAGAGAGGGGTGCAGAGGCTCAAGAGAATGATGCAGCGGCTCAAAAGAGTGATGCAGAGGCTCAAAAGAGTGATGCAGAGGATCAAGAGAGGGATACAACGGCTCAAGAGAGTGATGCAGAGGATTAAGAGAAGGAAGGAGAGGCTTAACAGAGTGATGCAGAGGCTGAAGAAAGTGATGCAGAGTCTTGAGAGAGTGATGCAGAGGCTTAAGAGTGGGATGCAGAGGCTCAAGAGAGTGATACAGAGGCTGAAGAGAGAGATGCAGAGGCTTATGAGAGAGATGCAGAGGCTCAAGAGAGTAATGCAGAGGCTCAAGAGAATGATGCAGAAGCTTAAGAGAGGGATGCAGAGACTCTTGAGAGTGATGCAGAGGCTCAAGAGGGATGCAAAGGCTTAAGAGAGTGATGCAAAGGCTCAATAGAGGGATGCAGAGGCTCATGAGAGGGATGCAGGAGTTCAAGAGAGTAATGCAGAGGCTCAAGAGAGTGATGCAGAGGCTAAAGAGAGGGATGCAGAGGCTCAAGAGAGTGATGCAGAGGCTTAAGAGAGGGATGCAGAGGCTCAAGAGAATGATGCAGAGGCTCAAGAGAGGGATGCTGAAGCTCCAGAGAGGGATGCAGAGGCTCAAGAGAGTGATGCAGAGGCTGAAGAGAGTGATGCAGAGGCTCAAGAGAGTGATGCAGAGGCTTAAGAGAGGGATGCAGAGGCTGAGGAGAATGATGCAGAGGCTCAAGAGAGGGATTCAGAGGCTCTAGAGAGGGATGCAGAGGCTTAAGAGAGTGATGCAGAGTCTGAAGAGTGTGTTGCAGAGGCTCAAGAGAGGGATGCAGAGGCTCAAGAGAGTGATGCAGAGAGTCAAGAGATATATGCAGAGGCTCAAGAGAGTGATGCAGAGGCTTAAGAGAGTGATGCAGAGTCTGAAGAGTGTGTTGCAGAGGCTCAAGAGAGGGATGCAGAGGCTCAAGAGAGTGATGCAGAGACTCAAGAGATATATGCAGAGGCTCAAGAGAGTGGTGCTGAGGCTCAAGAGAGTGATGCAGAGGCTCAAGAGAGTGATGTAGAGGCTCAAGAGAGTGATGCAGAGGCTCAAGAGAGTGATGCAGAGGATCATGAGAGTGATGCAGAGGCTAAAGAGAGTGATGAAGAGGCTTAAGAGAGTGATGCAGAGGCTTAAGTGAGGGATGCAGAGGTTCAAGAGAGTGATGCAGAGGCTCAAGAGAGTGATGCAGATGCTTAGGAGAATGATGCAGAGGCTCAAGAGAGGGATGCAGAGGCTGAAGAGAGTGATGTAGATGCTCAAGAGAGGGATGCAAAGGATGAAGAGAGTGATGCAGAGGCTCGAGAGAGAGATGCAGAGGTTCAAGAGAGGGATTCAGAGGCTCTAGAGAGGGATGCAGAGGCCTAAGAGAGTGATGCAGAGTCTGAAGAGAGTGTTGCAGAAGCTCAAAAGAGGGATGCAGAAGCTCAAGAGAGTGATGCAGAGACTCAGAAGAATGATGCAGAGGATCAAGAAAGGGAAGCCGAGGCTTAAGAGAGTGATGCAGAGGCCGAAGAGAGTGATGCAGAGGCTTAAGAGAGTGATGCAGAGGCTGAAGAGAGTGTTGCAGAGGATTATGAGAGTGATGCAGACGCTTAATGGAGGGATGAAGAGGCTAATGAGAGTGATGCAGAGGCTTAAGAGCAGGATGCAGAGGCTCAAGGGAATGATGCAGAGGCTCAAGAAAGTGCTGCAAATGGCTCAAGAGAGTGATGCAGAGGCTAAGGAGAGAAAGGCAGAGGCTTACGAGAGTGATGCAGAGGCTCAAGAGAGTGATGCAAAGGCTCAAAAGAATGATGTAGAGGCTTAAGAGAGGGATGCAGGGGCTCAAGAGAATGATGTAGAGGCTTAAGAGAGGGATGCTGAGGCACAAGAGAATGATGCAGAGGCTCAAGAGAGTGATGCAGAGGATTAGGAGAGGGATCCAAAGGCTTAAGAGAGTGATGCAGAGGCTCAAGAGAGTGATACAGAGGCTCAAGAGAGTGATGTAGAGGGTCAAGAGAGTGATGCAGAGGCTCAAGAGAGTGATGCAGAGACTCAGAAGAATGATGCAGAGGATCAAGAGAGGGAAGCCGAGGCTTAAGAGAGTGATGCAGAGGCCGAAGAGAGTGATGCAGAGGCTTAAGAGAGTGATGCAGAGGCTGAAGAGAGTGTTACAGAGGCTTATGAGAGTGATGCAGAGGCTCAAGAGAGGGATGCAGAGGCTCAAGAGAGTGATGCAGACGCTTAATGGAGGGATGAAGAGGCTCAAGAGAGTGATGCAGAGGCTTAAGAGAAGGATGCAGAGGCTCATGACAATGATGCAGAGGCTCAAGAAAGTGCTGCAAATGGCTCAAGCGAGTGATGCAGAGGCTAAGGAGAGAAAGGCAGAGGCTTAAGAGAGTGATGCAGAGGCTCAAGAGAGTGATGCAAAGGCTCAAGAGAATGATGTAGAGGCTTAAGAGTGGGCTGCAGAGGCTCAAGAGAATGATGCAGCGGCTCAAAAGAGTGATGCAGAGGCTCAAAAGAGTGATACAGAGGATCAAGAGAGGGATACAAAGGCTCAAGAGAGTGATGCAGAGGATCAAGAGAAGGAAGCAGAGGCTTAACAGAGTGATGCAGAGGCTGAAGAGAGTGATGCAGAGTCTTGAGAGAGGGATGCAGAGGCTTAAGAGAGGGATGCAGAGGCTCAGGAGAGTGATGCAGAGGCTTAAGAGAGGGATGCAGATGCTCAAGAGAGTGATACAGAGGCTGAAGAGAGAGATGCAGAGGCTTAAGAGAGAGATGCAGAGGCTCAAGAGAGTAATGCAGAGGCTCAAGAGAATGATGCAGAGGCTTAAGAGAGGGATGCAGAGACTCTTGAGAGTGATGCTGAGGCTCAAGGTGGATGCAAAGGCTTAAGAGAGTGATGCAAAGGCTCAATAGAGGGATGCTGAGGCTCATGAGAGGGATGCAGGAGTTCAAGAGAGTAATGCAGAGGCTCAAGAGAGTGATGCAGAGGCTTAAGAGAATGATGCAGAGGCTCAAGAGAGTGATGCAGAGGATTAAGAGAGGGATGCAGAGGCTCAACAGAGTGATGCAGAGGCTCAAGAGAGGGATTCAGAGGCTCTAGAGAGGGATACAGAGGCTTAAGAGAGTGATGCAGAGTCTGAAGAGAGTGTTGCAGAGGCTCAAGAGAGGGATGCAGAGGCTCAAGAGAGTGATGCAGAGACTCAAGAGATATATGCAGAGGCTCAAGAGAGTGATGCAGAGGCTTACGAGAGTGATGCAGAGGCTTAAGAGAGTGACGCTGAGGCTCAACAGAGTGATGCAGAGGCTCAAGAGAGTGATGCAGAGGGTCAAGAGAGTGATGCAGAGGATCATGAGAGTGATGCAGAGGCTAAGGAGAGTGATGAAGAGGCTTAAGAGAGTGATGCAGAGGCTTAAGTGAGGGATGCAGAGGCTCAAGAGAGTGATGCAGACGCTTAATGGAGGGATGAAGAGGCTCAAGAGAGTGATGCAGAGGCTTAAGAGAAGGATGCAGAGGCTCATGACAATGATGCAGAGGCTCAAGAAAGTGCTGCAAATGGCTCAAGAGAGTGATGCAGAGGCTAAGGAGAGAAAGGCAGAGGCTTAAGAGAGTGATGCAGAGGCTCAAGAGAGTGATGCAAAGGCTCAAGAGAATGATGTAGAGGCTTAAGAGAGGGCTGCAGAGGCTCAAGAGAATGATGCAGCGGCTCAAAAGAGTGATGCAGAGGCTCAAAAGAGTGATGCAGAGGATCAAGAGAGGGATACAAAGGCTCAAGAGAGTGATGCAGAGGATCAAGAGAAGGAAGCAGAGGCTGAAGAGAGTGATGCAGAGTCTTGAGAGAGGGATGCAGAGGCTTAAGGGAGGGATGCAGAGCCTCAAGAGAGTGATACAGAGGCTGAAGAGAGAGATGCAGAGGCTTAAGAGAGAGATGCAGAGGCTCAAGAGAGTAATGCAGAGGCTCAAGAGAATGATGCAGAGGCTTAAGAGAGGGATGCAGAGACTCTTGAGAGTGATGCTGAGGCTCAAGGTGGATGCAAAGGCTTAAGAGAGTGATGCAAAGGCTCAATAGAGGGATGCTGAGGCTCATGAGAGGGATGCAGGAGTTCAAGAGAGTAATGCAGAGGCTCAAGAGAGTGATGCAGAGGCTTAAGAGAAGGATGCAGAGGCTCAAGAGAGTGATGCAGAGGCTTAAGAGAGGGATGCAGAGGCTCAACAGAGTGATGCAGAGGCTCAAGAGAGGGATTCAGAGGCTCTAGAGAGGGATACAGAGGCTTAAGAGAGTGATGCAGAGTCTGAAGAGAGTGTTGCAGAGGCTCAAGAGAGGGATGCAGAGGCTCAAGAGAGTGATGCAGAGACTCAAGAGATATATGCAGAGGCTCAAGAGAGTGATGCAGAGGCTTACGAGAGTGATGCAGAGGCTTAAGAGAGTGACGCTGAGGCTCAACAGAGTGATGCAGAGGCTCAAGAGAGTGATGCAGAGGGTCAAGAGAGTGATGCAGAGGATCATGAGAGTGATGCAGAGGCTAAGGAGAGTGATGAAGAGGCTTAAGAGAGTGATGCAGAGGCTTAAGTGAGGGATGCAGAGGTTCAAGAGAGTGATGCAGAGGCTTAATTAAAAGAGTGATGCAGATGCTTAGGAGAATGATGCAGAGGCTCAAGAGAGGGATGCAGAGGCTGAAGAGAGTGATGTAGATGCTCAAGAGAGGGATGCAAAGGATGAAGAGAGTGATGCAGAGGCTCGAGAGAGTGATGCAGAGGCTCCAGAGAGGGATGCAGAGGCTTAAGAGAGTGATGCAGAGTCTGAAGAGAGTGTTGCAGAAGCTCAAAAGAGGGATGCAGAGGATCAAGAGAGTGATGCAGAAACTCAAGAGAGTTATGCAGAGGCTCAAGAGAGTGATGCAGAGGCTTACGAGACTGATGCAAAGGCTCAAGAGAGGGATGTAGACGCTCAAGAGAGTGATGAAGAAGCTCAAGAGAGTGATGCTGAGGCTTAAGAGAGTGATGCAGAGGCTTAAGAGAGGGGATGCAGAGGCTGAAGAGAGTGATGCAGAGACTGAAGAGAGTGATGCAGAGGCTTGAGACAGGGATGCAGAGGTTCAAGAGAGGGATGCAGAGGCTCAGGAGAGGGATGCAGGGGCTCCAGAGAGAGATGCAGAGGCTCAAAAGATTGATGCAGAGACTCTTGAGAGTGATGCAAAAGCTCAAGAGAGGGATGCAGAGGCTTAAGAGGATGATGCAGAGGCTCTAGAGAGTGATGCAGAGGCTCAAGAGAGGGATGCAGGGGCTCAAGAGAGTGATGCAGTGGCTCGAGAGAATTATGCAGAGGCCTCAAGAGAGGGATTCAGAGGCTCAAGAGAGTGATGCAGAGGCCTCAAGAGAGGGATTCAGAGGCTTAAGAGAGGGATGAAGAGGCTGAAAAAAGTGATGCAGAGGCACAAGAGAGGGAAGCAGAGGCTCAAGAGTGTGATTCAGAGGCTTTCGAGAGTGATGCAGAGGCTTAGAAGAGTGAGGTAGAGGTTTAGGAGAGGGATGCAGAGGCTCAAGTGAGTGATGCAGAGGGTTAGGAGGATGATGCAGAGGCTCAAGAGAGTGATGCAGAGGCTCAAGAGAGGGATGCAGGGGCTCAAGAGAATGATGTAGAGGCTTAAGAGATGGATGCTGAGGCACAAGAGAATGATGCAGAGGCTCAAGAGAATGATGCAGAGGATTAGGAGAGGGATCCAAAGGCTTAAGAGAGTGATGCAGAGGCTCAAGAGAGTGATACAGAGGCTCAAGAGAGTGATGTAGAGGGTCAAGAGAGTGATGCAGAGGCTCAAGAGAGTGATGCAGAGACTCAGAGGAATGATGCAGAGGATCAAGAGAGGGAAGCCGAGGCTTAAGAGAGTGATGCAGAGGCCGAAGAGAGTGATGCAGAGGCTTAAGAGAGTGATGCAGAGGCTGAAGAGAGTGTTGCAGAGGCTTATGAGAGTGATGCATTAGCTCAAGAGAGGGATGCAGAGGCCCAAGAGAGTAATGCAGACGCTTAATGGAGGGATGAAGAGGCTCAAGAGAGTGATGCAGAGGCTTTAGAGAAGGATGCAGAGGCTCAAGAGAATGATGCAGAGGCTCAAGAAAGTGCTGCAAATGGCTCAAGAGAGTGATGCAGAGGCTAAGGAGAGAAAGGCAGAGGCTTAAGAGAGTCATGCAGAGGCTCAAGAGAGTGATGCAAAGGCTCAAGAGAATGATGTAGAGGCTTAAGAGAGGGGTGCAGAGGCTCAAGAGAATGATGCAGCGGCTCAAAAGAGTGATGCAGAGGCTCAAAAGAGTGATGCAGAGGATCAAGAGAGGGATACAAAGGCTCAAGAGAGTGATGCAGAGGATCAAGAGAAGGAAGCAGAGGCTTAACAGAGTGATGCAGAGGCTGAAGAGAGTGATGCAGAGTCTTGAGAGAGGGATGCAGAGGCTTAAGAGAGGGATGCAGAGGCTCAGGAGAGTGATGCAGAGGCTTAAGAGAGGGATGCAGAGGCACAAGAGAGTAATACAGAGGCTGAAGAGAGAGATGCAGAGGCTTAAGAGAGAGATGCAGAGGCTCAAGAGAGTAATGCAGAGGCTCAAGAGAATGATGCAGAGGCTTAAGAGAGGGATGCAGAGACTCTTGAGAGTGATGCTGAGGCTCAAGGTGGATGCAAAGGCTTAAGAGAGTGATGCAAAGGCTCAATAGAGGGATGCTGAGGCTCCTGAGAGGGATGCAGGAGTTCAAGAGAGTAATGCAGAGGCTCAAGAGAGTGATACAGAGGCTTAAGAGAGGTATGCAGAGGCTCAAGAGAGTGATGCAGAGGCTTAAGAGAGGGATGCAGAGGCTCAAGAGAATGATGCAGATGCTCAAGAGAGGGAAGCTGAGGCTCCAGAGAGGGATGCAGAGGCTGAAGAGAGTGATGCAGAGGCTGAAGAGAGTGATGCAGAGGCTCAAGAGAGTGATGCAGAGGCTTAAGAGAGGGATGCAGAGGCTGAGGAGAATGATGCAGAGGCTGAAGAGAGGGATTCAGAGGCTCTAGAGAGGGATACAGAGGCTTAAGAGAGTGATGCAGAGTCTGAAGAGAGTGTTGCAGAGGCTCAAGAGAGGGATGCAGAGGCTCAAGAGAGTGATGCAGAGACTCAAGAGATATATGCAGAGGCTCAAGAGAGTGATGCAGAGGCATACGAGAGTGATGCAGAGGCTTAAGAGAGTGACGCTGAGGCTCAACAGAGTGATGCAGAGGCTCAAGAGAGTGATGTAGAGGCTCAAGAGAGTGATGCAGAGGGTCAAGAGAGTGATGCAGAGGATCATGAGAGTGATGCAGAGGCTAAAGAGAGTGATGAAGAGGCTTAAGAGAGTGATGCAGAGGCTTAAGTGAGGGATGGAGAGGTTCAAGAGAGTGATGCAGAGGCTTAAGAGAGTGATGCAGATGCTTAGGAGAATGATGCAGAGGCTCAAGAGACGGATGCAGAGGCTGAAGAGAGTGATGTAGATGCTCAAGAGAGGGATGCAAAGGATGAAGAAAGTGATGCAGAGGCTCGAGAGAGTGATGCAGAGGCTCAAGAGAGGGATTCAGAGGCTCTAGAGAGGGATGCAGAGGCCTAAGAGAGTGATGCAGAGTCTGAAGAGAGTGTTGCAGAAGCTCAAAAGAGGGATGCAGAGGCTCAAGAGAGTGATGCAGAGACTCAAGAGAGTTATGCAGAGGCTCAAGAGAGTGATGCAGAGGCTTACGAGACTGATGCAAAGGCTCAAGAGAGGGATGTAGATGCTCAAGAGAGTGATGCAGAAGCCCAAGAGAGTGATGCTGAGGCTTAAGAGAGTGATGCAGAGGCTTAAGAGAGGGGATGCAGAGGCTGAAGAGAGTGATGCAGAGGCTGAAGAGAGTGATGCAGAGGCTTAAGACAGGGATGCAGAGGTTCAAGAGAGGGATGCAGAGGCTCAGGAGAGGGATGCAGGGGCTCCAGAGAGAGATGCAGAGGCTCAAAAGAGGGATGCAGAGACTCTTGAGAGTGATGCAGAGGCTCAAGAGAGGGATGCAGAGGCTTAAGAGAGTGATGCAAAGGCTCTATAGAGGGATACAGAGGCTCAAGAGAGTGATTCAGAGGCTTACGAGAGTGGTGAGTGGCTTAGGAGAGTGAGGTAGAGGTTTAGGAGAGGGATGCACAGGCTCAAGAGAGTGATGCAGAGGCTTAAGAGGATGATGCAGAGGCTCAAGAGAGTGATGCAGAGGCTCAAGAGAGGTATGCAGGGGCTCAAGAGAGTGATGCAGAGGCCTGAGAGAGTTATGCAGTGGCCTCAAGAGAGGGATTCAGAGGCTCAAGAGAGTGATGCAGAGGCCTCAAGAGAGGGATTCAGAGGCTTAAGAGAGTGATTCAGAGGTTTTCGAGAGTGATGCAGAGGCTTAGAAGAGTGAGGTAGACGTTTAGGAGAGGGATGCAGAGGCTCAAGTGAGTGATGCAGAGGCTTAAGAGGATGATGCAGAGGCTCAAGAGAGTGATGCAGAGGCTCAAGAGAGGGATGCAGGGGCTCAAGAGAATGATGTAGAGGCTTAAGAGAGGGATGCTGAGGCACAAGAGAATGATGCAGAGGCTCAAGAGAGTGAGGCAGAGGATTAGGAGAGGGATGCAGAGGCCGAAGAGAGTGATGCAGAGCCTTAAGAGAGTGATGCAGAGGCTGAAGAGAGTGATGCAGAGGCTTAAGAGAGTGATGCTGAGGCTTAGAAGAGGGATGCAGAGGCTTACGAGAGTGATGCAGAGGATCAAGTGAGTGATGCAGAGGCTCGAGAGAGTTATGCAGAGGCCTCAAGAGAGGGATTCCGAGGCTTAAGAGAGTGATGCAGAGGCTCAAGAGAGTGATGCAGAGGCTCAAGAGAGTGATTCAGAGGCTTACGAGAGTGGTGAGTGGCTTAGGAGAGTGAGGTAGAGGTTTAGGAGAGGGATGCACAGGCTCAAGAGAGTGATGCAGAGGCTTAAGAGGATGATGCAGAGGCTCAAGAGAGTGATGCAGAGGCTCAAGAGAGGGATGCAGGGGCTCAAGAGAGTGATGCAGAGGCTCGAGAGAGTTATGCAGAGGCCTCAAGAGAGGGATTCAGAGGCTCAAGAGAGTGATGCAGAGGCCTCAAGAGAGGGATTCAGAGGCTTACGAGAGTGATGAAGAGGCTCAAGAGAGGTATGCAGAGGCTCAAGAGAGGTATGCAGAGGCTCAAGAGAGTGATTCAAAGGCTCAAGAGAGGGATGCAGAGGCTCAAGAGAGTGATTGAGAGGCTTACGAGAGTAATGCAGAGGCTTAGGAAAGTGAGGTAGAGGTTTAGGAGAGGGATGCAGAGGCTCAAGAGAGTGATGAAGAGGTTTAAGAGGATGATGCAGAGGCTCAAGAGAGTGATGCAGAGGCTCAAGAGAGGGATGCAGGGGCTCAAGAGAATGATGTAGAGGCTTAAGAGAGGGATGCTGTGGCACAAGAGAATGATGCAGAAGCTCAAGAGAGTGATGCAGAGGATTAGGAGAGGGATGCAGAGGCTTAAAAGAGTGATGCAGAGCCTCAAGAGCGCGATGCAGAGGCTCAAGAGAGTGATGTAGAGGGTCAAGAGAGTGATGCAGAGGATCATGAGAGTGATGCATTGTGATCATTTTTATCGTATATATAATGAATAATACCCATAGACTGAAAATTCACAAAAACGTGGAAAAACGGCAAAATATTGCCTAATTCGATGATATTTTGTTTAAATCACATAAAGGAAAAGGAGATGATAATCGTCAAAATATTGCTAAATTCGACGATTTTTCGTACAAAACAAAATGCAAGAAAACTTTCTTAAAATGCAATATTATGCGAAATTCTGAGATTTGAAAGCCAAATCACATATCGTGATACAACATGAAATAGTATCGAAATATTGGTAAAAACGTATATGTTTACGTTATAATCACACTACATGAAAAACGTGAAAAAAATCACTTTTTTACCATATATGAGGGTTTTAACTTCAAATCATAGAGCGAGGTTTCGTATTATTTAGATCTAAGAAAAGACATATGACATTGTTGTTTCCAATACAAATGATAAAAAACAATGTGTTTTCATTAGCATTAACTAAAATGTTCTTGATTTTCCGTTTATATTACCGATGGAAGATGTACACGTAAAACCGCTCTAATCCGGCTGAAACGTCGATATATGCAATAAAAACCGAACTTCTCCCCTTTTCAATATCTAACACAGTATTTTAACGAGAAACAAATAGATGATTGAAAATGAAGTATTTAAGGTTACTATCTAATCAATTATGTGTTTGCATCATTTTTATCGTATATATAATGAATTAAACTCATAAACTGAAAATTCACAAAAACGTGGAAAAACTGCAAAATATTGCCTAATTCGATGATATTTTGTTTAAATCACATAGAGGAAAAGTGGATGATAAACATCAAAATATTGCTAAATTCGATGATTTTTCGTACGAAACAAAATGCAAGAAAACTTGCTTAAAATGCAATATTATGCGACATTCTGAGATTTGAAGGCCAAATCACATATCGTGATACGACATGAAATTGTATCGAAATATTGGTAAAAATGAATATATTTACGTAATATCAAACTACATGATTAACGTGAAAAAGTCACTATTATACAATATTTGAGGATTTTGACTTCAAATCATAGAGCGAGGTTTCGTATTATTTAGATCCAAGAAAAGATATATGACAATGTTGTTTTAATACAAATGATAAAAAACAATGTGTTTTCATTAGCATTAACTAAAATGTTCTTGATTTTCCGTTTATATTACCGATGGAAGATGTACACGTAAAACCGCTCTAATAAAGCTGAAACGTCGATATATGCAATAAAAACCGAACTTCTCCCCTTTTCAATATCTTACACAGTATTTTAACGAGAAACAAATAGATGATTGAAAATGAAGTATTTAAGGTTATTATCTAATCAATTATGTGTTTGCATCATTTTTATCGTATATATAATGAATTAATACCCATAGACTGAAAATTCACAAAAACGTTGAAAAACGGCAAAATATTGCCTAATTCGATCATATTTTGTTTAAATCACATAAAGGAAAAGGAGGTGATAAACGTCGAAATATTGCTAAATTTGACGATTTTTCGTACAAAACAAAATGCAAGAAAACTTGCTTAAAATGCAATATTATGCGAAATTCTGAGATATGAAGGCCAAATCATATATCGTAATACTACATGAAATAGTATCGAAATATTGGTAAAAACGTATATTTTTACGTAAAATCCCAATACATGAAAAACGTGAAAAAGTTCACTATTTTACCATATATGAGGGTTTTAACTTCAAATCATAGAGCGAGGTTTCGTATTATTTAGATCTAAGAAAAGACATATGACAATGTTGTTTCCAATACAAATGATAAAAAACAATGTGTTTTCATTAGCATTAACTAAAAAGTTCTTGATTTTCGGTGTTTTTTACCGATGGAAGATGTACACGTAAAACCGCTCTAATCCGGCTGAAACGTCGATATATGCAATAAAAACCGAACTTCTCCCCTTTTCAATATCTTACACAGTATTTTAACGAGAAACAAATAGATGATTGAAAATGAAGTATTTAAGGTTATTATCTAATCAATTATGTGTTTGCATCATTTTTATCGTATATATAATGAATTAAACCCATAAACTGAAAATTCACAAAAACGTGGAAAAACGGCAAAATATTGCCTAATTCGATGATATTTTGTTTAAAGCACATAGAGGAAAAGTGGATGATAAACGTCAAAATATTGCTAAATTCGATGATTTTTCGTACGAAACAAAATGCAAGAAAACTTGCTTAAAATGCAATATTATGCGAAATTCTGAGATTTGAAGACCAAATCACATATCGTGATACTACATGAAATAGTATCGAAATATTGGTAAAAACATATATATATACGTAAAATCACACTGCATGAAAAACGTGAAAAAAGTCACTATTTTACCATATATGAGGGTTTTAACTTCAAATCATAGAGCGAGGTTTCGTATTATTTAGATCTAAGAAAAGACATATGACAATGTTGTTTTCAATACAAATGATAAAAAACAATGTGTTTTCATTAGAATTAACTAAAATGTTCTTGATTTTCCGTTTATATTACCGATGGAAGATGTACACGTAAAACCGCTCTAATCCGGCTGAAACGTCGATATATGCAATAAAAACAGAACTTCTCCCCTTTTTAATATCTTACTCAGTATTTTAACGAGAAACAAATAGTTGATTGAAAATGAAGTATTTAAGGTTACTATCTAATCAATTATGTGTTTGCATCATTTTTATCGTATATATAATGAATTAAACCCATAAACTGAAAATTCACATAAACGTGGAAAAACGGCAAAATATTGCCTAATTCGATGATTTTTGTTTAAATCACATAAAGGAAAAGGAGATGATAAACGTCAAAATATTGCTAAATTCGACGATTTTTCGTACAAAACAAAATGCAAGAAAACTTGCTTAAAATGCAATATTATGCGAAATTCTGAGATTTGAAGGCCAAATCACATATCGTGATACTACATGAAATAGTATCGAAATATTGGTAAAAACGTATATATTTACGTAAAATTACACAACATGAAAAACGTGAAAAAGTCACTATTTTACCATATATGAGGATTTTAACTTCAAATCATAGAGCGAGGTTTCGCATTATTTAGATCCAAGAAAAGACATATGACAATGATGTTTCCAATACAAATGATAAAAAACAATGTGTTTTCATTAGCATTAACTAAAATGTTCTTGATTTTCCGTTTATTTTACCCATGGAAGATGTACACGTAAAACCGCTCTAATCCGGCTGAAACGTCGATATATGCAATAAAACCGAACTTCTCCCCTTTTCAATATCTTACACAGTATTTTAACGAGAAACAAATAGATGATTGAAAATGAAGTATTTAAGGTTATTATCTAATCAATTATGTGTTTGCATTATTTTTATCGTATATATAATGAATTAAACCCATAAACTGAAAATTCACAAAAAACGTGGAAAAACGGCAAAATATTGCCTAACTCGATGATATTTTGTTTAAATCACATAGAGGAAAAGTGGATGATAAACGTCAAAATATTGCTAAATTCGATGATTTTTCGTACGAAACAAAATGCAAGAAAACTTGCTTAAAATGCAATATTATGCGAAATTCTGAGATTTGAAGGCTAAATCACATATCGTGATACTACATGAAATAGTATCGAAATATTGGTAAAAATGAATATATTTACGTAATATCAAACTACATGATTAATACGAAAAAGTCACTATTATACAATATTTGAGGATTTTAACTTCAAATCATAGAGCGAAGTTTCGTATTATTTAGATCCAAGAAAAGATATATGACAATGTTGTTTTCAATACAAATGATAAAAAACAATGTGTTTTCATTAGAATAAACTAAAATGTTCTTGATTTTCCGTTTATATTACCGATGGAAGATGTACACGTAAAACCGCTCTAATCCGGCTGAAACGTCGATATATGCAATAAAAACCGAACTTCTCCCCTTTTCAATATCTTACTCAGTATTTTAACGAGAAACAAATAGATGATTGAAAATGAAGTATTTAAGGTTATTATCTAATCAATTATGTGTTTGCATCATTTTTATCGTATATATAATGAATTTATACCCATAGACTGAAAATTCACAAAAACGTTGAAAAACGGCAAAGTATTGCCTAATTCGATCATATTTTGTTTAAATCACATAAAGGAAAAGGAGATGATAAACGTCAAAATATTGCTAAATTCGACGATTTTTCGTACAAAACAAAATGCAAGAAAACTTGCTTAAATTGCAATATTATGCGAAATTCTGAGATTTGAAGACCAAATCACATATCGTGATACTACATGAAATAGTATCGAAATATTGGTAAAAAACGTATATATATACGTAAAATCACACTGCATGAAAAACGTGAAAAAAGTCACTATTTTACCATATATGAGGGTTTTAACTTCAAATCATAGAGCGAGGTTTCGTATTATTTAGATCTAAGAAAAGACATATGACAATGTTGTTTTCAATACAAATGATGAAAAACAATGTGCTTTCATTAGAATTAACTAAAATGTTCTTGATTTTCCGTTTATATTACCGATGGAAGATGTACACGTAAAACCGCTCTAATCCGGCTGAATCGTCGATATATGCAATAAAAACCGAACTTCTCCCCTTTTCAATATCTTACACAGTATTTTAACGAGAAACAAATAGATGATTGAAAATGAAGTATTTAAGGTTATTAACTAATCAATTATGTGTTTGCATCATTTTTATCGTATATATGATGAATTAATACCCATAGACTGAAAATTCACAAAAACGTGGAAAAACGGCAAAATATTGCCTAATTCGATGATATTTTGTTTAAATCACATAAAGGAAAAGGAGATGATAAACGTCAAAATATTGCTAAATTCGACGATTTTTCGTACAAAACAAAATGCAAGAAAACTTGCTTAAAATGCAATATTATGCGAAATTCTGAGATTTGAAAGCCAAATCACATATCGTGATACTACATGAAATAGTATCGAAATATTGGTAAAAACGTATATATTTACGTTATAATCACACTACATGAAAAACGTGAAAAAATCACTATTTTACCATATATGAGGGTTTTAACTTCAAATCATAGAGCGAGGTTTCGTATTATTTAGATCTATGAAAAGACATATGACATTGTTGTTTCCAATACAAATGATAAAAAACAATGTGTTTTCATTAGCATTAACTAAAATGTTCTTCATTTTCCGTTTAAATTACCGATGGAAGATGTACACGTAAAACCGCTCTAATCCGGCTGAAACGTCGATATATGCAATAAAAACCGAACTTCACCCCTTTTCAATATCTTACACAGTATTTTAACGAGAAACAAATAGATGATTGAAAATGAAGTATTTAAGGTTACTATCTAATCAATTATGTGTTTGCATCATTTTTATCGTATATATAATGAATTAAACCCATAAACTGAAAATTCACAAAAACGTGGAAAAACGGCAAAATATTGCCTAATTCGATGATATTTTGTTTAAATCACATAGAGGAAAAGTGGATGATAAACATCAAAATATTGCTAAATTCTATGATTTTTCGTACGAAACAAAATGTAAGAAAATTTGCTTAAAATGCAATATTATGCGACATTCTGAGATTTGAAGGCCAAATCACATATCGTGATACTACATGAAATAGTATCGAAATATTGGTAAAAATGAATATATTTACGTAATATCAAACTACATGATTAACGTGAAAAAAGTCACTATTTTACCATATATGAGGATTTTAACTTCAAATCATAGAGCGAGGTTTCGTATTATTTAGATCCAAGAAAAGACATATGACAATGTTGTTTCGAATACAAATGATAAAAATCAATGTGTTTTCATTAGCATTAACTAAAATGTTCCTGATTTTCCGTTTATATTACCTATGGAAAATGTACACGAAAAACGCTCTATTCCGGCTGAAACGTCGATATATGCAATAAAAACAGAACTTCTCCCCTTTTTAATATCTTACTCAGTATTTTAACGAGAAACAAATAGTTGATTGAAAATGAAGTATTTAAGGTTACTATCTAATCAGTTATGTGTTTGCATCATTTTTATCGTATATATAATGAATTAAACCCATAAACTGAAAATTCACAAAAACGTGGAAAAACGGCAAAATATTGCCTAATTCGATGATATTTTGTTTAAATCACATAAAGGAAAAGGAGATGATAAACGTCAAAGTATTGCTAAATTCGACGATTTTTCGTACAAAACAAAATGCAAGAAAACTTGCTTAAAATGCAATATTATGCGAAATTCTGAGATTTGAAAGCCAAATCACATATCGTGATACTACATGAAATAGTATCGAAATATTGGTAAAAACGTATATATTTACGTTATAATCACACTACATGAAAAACGTGAAAAAATCACTATTTTACCATATATGAGGGTTTTAACTTCAAATCATAGAGCGAGGTTTCGTATTATTTAGATCTAAGAAAAGACATATGACATTGTTGTTTCCAATACAAATGATAAAAAACAATGTGTTTTCATTAGCATTAACTAAAATGTTCTTGATTTTCCGTTTATATTACCGATGGAAGATGTACACGTAAAACCGCTCTAATCCGGCTGAATCGTCGATATATGCAATAAAAACCGAACTTCTCCCCTTTTCAATATCTTACACAGTATTTTAACGAGAAACAAATAGATGATTGAAAATGAAGTATTTAAGGTTATTATCTAATCAATTATGTGTTTGCATCATTTTTATCGTATATATAATGAATTAATACCCATAGACTGAAAATTCACAAAAACGTGGAAAAACGGCAAAATATTGCCTAATTCGATGATATTTTGTTTAAATCACATAGAGGAAAAGTGGATGATAAACATCAAAATATTGCTAAATTCTATGATTTTTCGTACGAAACAAAATGTAAGAAAATTTGCTTAAAATGCAATATTATGCGACATTCTGAGATTTGAAGGCCAAATCACATATCGTGATACTACATGAAATAGTATCGAAATATTGGTAAAAATGAATATATTTACGTAATATCAAACTACATGATTAACGTGAAAAAAGTCACTATTTTACCATATATGAGGATTTTAACTTCAAATCATAGAGCGGGGTTTCGTATTATTTAGATCCAAGAAAAGACATGACAATGTTGTTTCGAATACAAATGATAAAAATCAATGTGTTTTCATTAGCATTAACTAAAATGTTCCTGATTTTCCGTTTATATTACCTATGGAAAATGTACACGAAAAACGCTCTATTCCGGCTGAAACCTCGATATATGCAATAAAAACAGAACTTCTCCCCTTTTTAATATCTTACTCAGTATTTTAACGAGAAACAAATAGTTGATTGAAAATGAAGTATTTAAGGTTACTATCTAATCAATTATGTGTTTGCATCATTTTTATCGTATATATAATGAATTAAACCCATAAACTGAAAATTCACAAAAACGTGGAAAAACGGCAAAATATTGCCTAATTCGATGATATTTTGTTTAAATCACATAAAGGAAAAGGAGATGATAAACGTCAAAGTATTGCTAAATTCGACGATTTTTCGTACAAAACAAAATGCAAGAAAACTTGCTTAAAATGCAATATTATGCGAAATTCTGAGATTTGAAAGCCAAATCACATATCGTGATACTACATGAAATAGTATCGAAATATTGGTAAAAACGTATATATTTACGTTATAATCACACTACACGAAAAACGTGAAAAAATCACTATTTTACCATATATGAGGGTTTTAACTTCAAATCATAGAGCGAGGTTTCGTATTATTTAGATCTAAGAAAAGACATATGACATTGTTGTTTCCAATACAAATGATAAAAACAATGTGTTTTCATTAGCATTAACTAAATTGTTCTTGATTTTCCGTTTATATTACCGATGGAAGATGTACACGTAAAACCGCTCTAATCCGGCTGAAACGTCGATATATGCAATAAAAACCGAACTTCTCCCCTTTTCAATATCTAACACAGTATTTTAACGAGAAACAAATAGTTGATTGAAAATGAAGTATTTAAGGTTACTATCTAATCAATTATGTGTTTGCATCATTTTTATCGTATATATAATAAATTAAACCCATAAACTGAAAATTCACAAAAAACGTGGAAAAACGGCAAAATATTGCCTAATTCGATGATATTTTGTTTAAATCACATAGAGGAAAAGTGGATGATAAACAACAAAATATTGCTAAATTCTATGATTTTTCGTACGAAACAAAATGTAAGAAAATTTGCTTAAAATGCAATATTATGCGACATTCTGAGATTTGAAGGCCAAATCACATATCGTGATACTACATGAAATAGTATCGAAATATTGGTAAAAATGAATATATTTACGTAATATCAAACTACATGATTAACGTGAAAAAAGTCACTATTTTACCATATATGAGGATTTTAACTTCAAATCATAGAGCGAGGTTTCGTATTATTTAGATCCAAGAAAAGACATATGACAATGTTGTTTCGAATACAAATGATAAAAATCAATGTGTTTTCATTAGCATTAACTAAAATGTTCCTGATTTTCCGTTTATATTACCTATGGAAAATGTACACGAAAAAACGCTCTATTCCGGCTGAAACGTCGATATATGCAATAAAACAGAACTTCTCCCCTTTTTAATATCATACTCAGTATTTTAACGAGAAACAAATAGTTGATTGAAAATGAAGTATTTAAGGTTACTATCTAATCAATTATGTGTTTGCATCATTTTTATCGTATATATAATGAATTAAACCCATAAACTGAAAATTCACAAAAACGTGGAAAAACGGCAAAATATTGCCTAATTCGATGATATTTTGTTTAAATCACATAAAGGAAAAGGAGATGATAAACGTCAAAGTATTGCTAAATTCGACGATTTTTCGTACAAAACAAAATGCAAGAAAACTTGCTTAAAATGCAATATTATGCGAAATTCTGAGATTTGAAAGCCAAATCACATATCGTGATACTACATGAAATAGTATCGAAATATTGGTAAAAACGTATATATTTACGTTATAATCACACTACATGAACAACGTGAAAAATCACTATTTTACCATATATGAGGGTTTTAACTTCAAATCATAGAGCGAGGTTTCGTATTATTTAGATCTAAGAAAAGACATATGACATTGTTGTTTCCAATACAAATGATAAAAAACAATGTGTTTTCATTAGCATTAACTAAAATGTTCCTGATTTTCCGTTTATATTACCTATGGAAGATGTACACGTAAAACCGCTCTAATCCGGCTGAAACGTCGAGATATGCAATAAAAACCGAACTTCTCCCCTTTTCAATATCTAACACAGTATTTTAACGAGAAACAAATAGATGATTGAAAATGAAGTATTTAAGGTTATTATCTAATCAATTATGTGTTTGCATCATTTTTATCGTATATATAATGAATTAAACCCATAAATTGAAAATTCACAAAAACGTGGAAAAACGGCAAAATATTGCCTAATTCGATGATATTTTGTTTAAATCACATAAAGGAAAAGGAGATGATAAACGTCAAAATATTGCTAAATTCGACGATTTTTCGTACGAAACAAAATGCAAGAAAACTTGCTTAAAATGCAATATTATGCGAAATTCTGAGATTTGAAGGCCAAATCACATATCGTGATACTATATGAAATAGTATCGAAATATTGGTAAAAACGAATATATTTACGTAAAATCACACTACATGAAAAAACGTGAAAAAAGTCACTATTTTACCATATATGAGGATTTTAACTTCAAATCATAGAGCGAGGTTTCGTATTATTTAGATCCAAGAAAAGACATATGACAATGATGTTTCCAATACAAATGATAAAAAACAATGTGTTTTCATAAGCATTAACTAAAATGTTCTTGATTTTCCGTTTATATTACCGATGGAAGATGTACACGTAAAACCGCTCTAATCCGGCTGAAACGTCGATATATGCAATGAAACCGAACTTCTCCCCTTTTCAATATCTTACACAGTATTTTAACGAGAAACAAATAGATGATTGAAAATGAAGTATATAAGGTTATTATCTAATCAATTATGTGTTTGCATCATTTTTATGATGTTTGCATCAGGCTCAAGAGAGTGATGCAGAGACTCAAGAGAGTTATGCAGAGGCTCAAGAGAGTGATGCAGAGGCTTACGAGAGTGATGGAGAGGCTTAAGTGATGGATGCAGAGGTTCAAGAGAGTGATGCAGAGGCTCAAGAGAGTGAAGCAGATGCTTAGGAGAATGATGCAGAGGCTCAAGAGAGTGATACAGAGGCTCAAGAGAGTGATATAGAGGCTCAAGAGAGTGTTGCAGAGGCTCAAGAGAGTGATGCAGAGGATCATGAGAGTGATGCAGAGGCTAAAGAGAGTGATGAAGAGGCTTAAGAGAGTGATGCAGAGGCTTAAGTGAGGGATGCAGAGGTTCAAGAGAGTGATGCAGAGGCTCAAGAGAGTGAAGAAGATGCTTAGGAGAATGATGCAGAGGCTCAAGAGAGGGATGCAGAGGCTGAAGAGAGTGATGCAGATGCTTATGAGAGGGATGCAAAGGATGAAGAGAGTGATGCAGAGGCTCGAGAGAGTGATGCAGAGGCTCAAGAGAGGGATTCAGAGGCTCTAGAGAGGGATGCAGATGCTTAAGAGAGTGATGCAGAGTCTGAAGAGAGTGGTTGCAGCTCAAGAGAGGGATGCAGAGGCTCAAGAGAGTGATGCTGAGACTCAAGAGAGTTATGCAGCGGCTCAAGAGAGTGATGCAGAGGCTTAAGAGAGTGATGCAGAGGCTTAAGAGAGGGGATGCAGAGGCTGAAGAGAGTGATGCAAACGCTGAAGAGAGTGATGCAGAGGCTTAAGAGAGGGATGCAGAGGCTCAAGAGAGGGATGCAGAGGCTCAAGAGAGGGATGCAGGGGCTCCAGAGAGAGATGCAGAGGCTCAAAAGAGAGATGCAGAGGACTCTTGAGAGTGATGCAGAGGCTCAAGAGAGGGATGCAGAGGCTTAAGAGAGTAATGCAAAGGCTCTATAGAGGGATGCAGAGGCTAATGAGAGGGATGCAGGAGTTCAAGGGAGGGATGCAGAGGCTGAAGAGAATGATGCAGAGGCTTAAGAGAGGGATGCAGAGGCTCAAGAGAGTGATGCAGAGGCTTAAGAGAGGGATCCAGAGGCTCAAGAGAATGATGCAGAGGCTCAAGAGAGTGATGTAGAGGATCAAGAGAGTGATGCAGAGGCTTAAGAGAGGGATCCAGAGGCTCAAGAGAATGATGCAGAGGCTCAAGAGAGTGATGTAGAGGATCAAGAGAGTGATTGCAGATGCTTAAGAGAGTGATGCAGAGTCTGAAGAGAGTGTTGCAGCTCAAGAGAGGGATGCAGAGGCTCAAGAGAGTGATGCTGAGACTCAAGAGAGTTATGCAGCGGCTCAAGAGAGTGATGCAGAGGCTTAAGAGAGTGATGCAGAGGCTTAAGAGAGGGGATGCAGAGGCTGAAGAGAGTGATGCAAACGCTGAAGAGAGTGATGCAGAGGCTTAAGAGAGGGATGCAGAGGCTCAAGAGAGGATGCAGAGGCTCAAGAGAGGGATGCAGGGGCTCCAGAGAGAGATGCAGAGGCTCAAAAGAGAGATGCAGAGACTGTTGAGAGTGATGCAGAGGCTCAAGAGAGGGATGCAGAGGCTAAGAGAGTAATGCAAAGGCTCTATAGAGGGATGCAGAGGCTAATGAGTGGGATGCAGGAGTTCAAGGGAGGGATGCAGAGGCTGAAGAGAATGATGCAGAGGCTTAAGAGAGGGATGCAGAGGCTCAAGAGAGTGATGCAGAGGCTTAAGAGAGGGATCCAGAGGCTCAAGAGAATGATGCAGAGGCTCAAGAGAGTGATGTAGAGGATCAAGAGAGTGATGCAGAGGCTCAAGAGACTGATGCAAAGGATCATGAGAGCGATGCAGAGACTCAAGAGAGTGATGCAGAGGATCAAGAGAGGGAAGCAGAGGCTTAAGAGAGTGATGCAGAGGCCGAAGAGAGTGATGTAGAGGCTTAAGAGAGTGATGCAGGTTCGTATAGTGTTCAAGAGAGGGATGGTTCGTATAGAAATTCAAGAGAGGGATGCAGAGGCTGAAGAGAGTGATGCAGAGGCTTAATCGAGGGATGCAGAGGCTCAAGAGCGTGATGGAGAGGCTCAGGAGAGTGCTGCAAAAGATGCTGCTCAGATGCTCAGATGCTCAAGATGCAGATGCTCAAGAGGAGAAAGGCAGAGGTTTAAGAGAGTGATGCAGAGGCTCAAGAGAGTGATGCAAAGGCTCAAGAGAATGATGTAGAGGCTTAAGAGAGGGATGCAGAGGCTCAAGAGAATGATGCAGCGGCTCAAAAGAGTGATGCAGAGGCTCAAAAGAGTGATGCAGAGGATCAAGAGAGGGATACAAAGGCTCAAGAGAGTGATGCAGAGGAACAAGAGAAGGAGGCAGAGGCTTAAACAGAGTGATGCAGAGGCTGAAGAGAGTGATGCAGAGTCTTGAGAGAGTGATGCAGAGGCTTAATAGAGGGATGCAGAGTCTCAGGAGAGTGATGCAGAGGCTTAAGAGAGGGATGCAGAGGCTCAATAGAGTGATGCAGAGGGCTGAAGAGAGAGATGCAGAGGCTTAAGAGAGAGATGCAGAGGCTCAAGAGAGTAATGCAGAGGCTCAAGAGAGGGATGCAGAGGCTCAAGAGAGTGATGCAGATGCTCAAGAGAGAAAGGCAGAGGTTTAAGAGAGTGATGAAGAGGCTCAAGAGAGTGATGCAAAGGCTAAAGAGAATGATGTAGAGGATTAAGAGAGGGATGCAGAGGCTCAAGAGAATGATGGAGCGGCTCAAAAGAAAGATGCAGAGGCTCAAAAGAGTGATGCAGAGGATCAAGAGAGGGATACAAAGGCTTAAGAGAGTGATGCAGAGGATCAAGAGAAGGAAGCAGAGGCTTAACAGAGTGATGCAGAGGCTAAAGAGAGTGATGCAGAGTCTTGAGAGAGGGATGCAGAGGCTTAAGAGAGGGATGCAGAGGCTCAGGAGAGTGATGCAGAGGCTTAAGAGAGATATGCAGAGGCTCAAGAGAGTGATACAGAGGCTCAAGAGAGTGATGTAGAGGGTCAAGAGAGTGATGCAGAGGCTCGAGAGAGTGATGCAGAGACTCAGAAGAATGATGCAGAGGATCAAGAGAGGGAAGCCGTGGCTTAAGAGAGTGATGCAGAGGCCGAAGAGAGTGATGCAGAGGCTTAAGAGAGTGATGCAGAGGCTGAAGAGAGTGTTGCAGAGGCTTATGAGAGTGATGCAGAGGCTCAAGAGAGGGATGCAGAGGCTCAAGAGAGTGATGCAGACGCTTAATGGAGGATGAAGAGGCTCAAGAGAGTGATGCAGAGGCTTAAGAGAAAGATGCAGAGGCTCAAGAGAATGATGCAGAGGGTCAAGAAAGTGCTGCAAATGGCTCAAGAGAGTGATGCAGAGGCTAAGGAGAGAAAGGCAGAGGCTTAAGAGAGTGATGCAGAGGCTCAAGAGAGTGATGCAAAGGCTCAAGAGAATAATGTAGAGGCTTAAGAGAGGGGTGCAGAGGCTCAAGAGAATGATGCAGCGGCTCAAAAGAGTGATGCAGAGGCTCAAAACAGTGATGCAGAGGATCAAGAAAGGGATACAAAGGCTCAAGAGAGTGATGCAGAGGATCAAGAGAAGGAAGCAGAGGCTTAACAGAGTGATGCAGAGGCTGAAGAGAGTGATGCAGAGTCTTGAGAGAGGGATGCAGATGCTTAAGAGAGGGATGCAGAGGCTCAGGAGAGTGATGCAGAGGCTTAAGAGAGGGGATGCAGAGGCTCAAGAGAGTGATACAGAGGCTGAAGAGAGAGATTGCAGAGGCTTAAGAGAGAGATGCAGAGGCTCAAGAGAGTATGCAGAGGCTCTACAGAGGGATGCAGAGGCTTAAGAGAGTGATGCAGAGTCTGAAGAGAGTGTTGCAGAGGCTCAAGAGAGGGATGCAGAGGCTCAAGAGAGTGATGCAGAGATTCAAGAGATATATGCAGAGGCTCAAGAGAGCGATGCAGAGGCTTACGAGAGTGATGTAGAGGCTTAAGAGAGTGACGCTGAGGCTCAACAGAGTGATGCAGAGGCTCAAGAGAGTGATGTAGAGGCTCAAGAGAGTGATGCAGAGGCTCAAAAGAGTGATGCAGAGGATCATGAGAGTGATGCAGAGGCTAAAGAGAGTGATGAAGAGGCTTAAGAGAATGATGCAGAGGCTCAAGAGAGGGATGCAGAGGCTGAAGAGAGTGATGTAGATGCTCAAGAGAGGGATGCAAAGGATGAAGAGAGTGATGCAGAGGCTCGAGAGAGTGATGCAGAGGCTCAAGAGAGGGATTCAGAGGCTCTAGAGAGGGATGCAGAGGCTCAGGAGAGTGATGCAGAGGCTTAAGAGAGGGATGCAGAGGCTCAAGAGAGTGATACAGAGGCTGAAGAGATAGATGCAGAGGCTTAAGAGAGAGATGCAGAGGCTCAAGAGAGTAATGCAGAGGCTCAAGAGAATGATGCAGAAGCTTAAGAGAGGGATGCAGAGACTCTTGAGAGTGATGCAGAGGCTCAAGAGGGATGCAAAGGCTTAAGAGAGTGATGCAAAAGCTCAATAGAGGGATGCAGAGGCTCATGAGAGGGATGCAGGAGTTCAAGAGAGTAATGCAGAGGCTCAAGAGAGTGATGCAGAGGCTTAAGAGAGGGATGCAGAGGCTCAAGAGAATGATGCAGAGGCTCAAGAGAGGGATGCTGAAGCTCCAGAGAGGGATGCAGAGGCTCAAGAGAGTAAATGCAGAGGCTGAAGAGAGTGATGCAGAGGCTCAAGAGAGTGATGCAGAGGCTTAAGAGAGGGATGCAGAGGCTGAGGAGAATGCTGCAGAGGCTCAAGAGAGGGATTTCAGAGGCTCTAGAGAGGGATGCAGAGGCTTAAGAGAGTGATGCAGAGTCTGAAGAGTGTGTTGCAGAGGCTCAAGAGAGGGATGCAGAGGCTCAAGAGAGTGATGCAGAGACTCAAGAGATATATGCAGAGGCTCAAGAGAGAGATGCAGAGGCTTAAGAGAGTGATGCAGAGTCTGAAGAGTGTGTTGCAGAGGCTCAAGAGAGGGATGCAGAGGCTCAAGAGAGGGATGCAGAGACTCAGGAGATATATGCAGAGGCTCAAGAGAGTGGTGCTGAGGCTCACCAGAGTGATGCAGAGGCTCAAAAGAGTGATGTAGAGGCTCAAGAGAGTGATGCAGAGGCTCAAGAGAGTGATGCAGAGGATCATGAGAGTGATGCAGAGGCTAAAGAGAGTGATGAAGATGCTTAAGAGAGTGATGCAGAGGCTTAAGTGAGGGATGCAGAGGTTCAAGAGAGTGATGCAGAGGCTCAAGAGAGTGATGCAGATGCTTAGGAGAATGATGCAGAGGCTCAAGAGAGGGATGCAGAGGCTGAAGAGAGTGATGTAGATGCTCAAGAGAGGGATGCAAAGGATGAAGAGAGGGATGCAGAGGCTCAAGAGAGTGATGCAGAGACTCAAGAGATATATGCAGAGGCTCAAGAGAGTGATGCAGAGGCTTAAGAGAGTGATGCAGAGTCTGAAGAGTGTGTTGCAGAGGCTCTAGAGAGGGATGCAGAGGCTTAAGAGAGTGATGCAGAGTCTGAAGAGAGTGTTGCAGAAGCTCAAAAGAGGGATGCAGAGGCTCAAGAGAGTGATGCAGAGACTCAGAAGAATGATGCAGAGGATCAAGAAAGGGAAGCCGAGGCTTAAGAGAGTGATGCAGAGGCCGAAGAGAGTTATGCAGAGGCTTAAGAGAGTGATGCAGAGGCTGAAGAGAGAGTTGCAGAGGATTATGAGAGTGATGCAGACGCTTAATGGAGGGAAGAAGAGGCTAATGAGAGTGATGCAGAGGCTTAAGAGAAGGATGCAGAGGCTCAAGAGAATGATGCAGAGGCTCAAGAAAGTGCTACAAATGGCTCAAGAGAGTGATGCAGAGGCTAAGGAGAGAAAGGCAGAGGCTTACGAGAGTGATGCAGAGGCTCAAGAGAGTGATGCAAAGGCTCAAAAGAATGATGTAGAGGCTTAAGAGAGGGGTGCAGAGGCTCAAGAGAATGATGCAGCGGCTCAAAAGAGTGATGCAGAGGCTCAAAAGAGTGATGCAGAGGATCAAGAGAGGGATACAAAGGCTCAAGAGAGTGATGCAGAGGATCAAGAGAAGGAAGGAGAGGCTTAAGAGAGGGATGCTGAGGCACAAGAGAATGATGCAGAGGCTCAAGAGAGTGATGCAGAGGATTAGGAGAGGGATGCAAAGGCTTAAGAGAGTGATGCAGAGGCTCAAGAGAGTGATACAGAGGCTCAAGAGAGTGATGTAGAGGGTCAAGAGAGTGACGCAGAGGCTCAAGAGAGTGATGCAGAGACTCAGAAGAATGATGCAGAGGATCAGGAGAGGGAAGCCGAGGCTTAAGAGAGTGATGCAGAGGCCGAAGAGAGTGATGCAGAGGCTTAAGAGAGTGATGCAGAGGCTGAAGAGAGTGTTGCAGAGGCTTATGAGAGTGATGCAGAGACTCAAGAGAGGGATGCAGAGGCTCAAGAGAGTGATGCAGACGCTTAATGGGGTGATGAAGAGGCTCAAGAGAGTGATGCAGAGGCTTAAGAGAAGGATGCAGAGGCTCAAGAGAATGATGCAGAGGCTCAAGAAAGTGCTGCAAATGGCTCAAGAGAGTGATGCAGAGGCTAAGGAGAGAAAGGCAGAGGCTTAAGAGAGTGATGCAGAGGCTCAAGAGAGTGATGCAAAGGCTCAAGAGAATAATGTAGAGGCTTAAGAGAGGGGTGCAGAGGCTCAAGAGAATGATGCAGCGGCTCAAAAGAGTGATGCAGAGGCTCAAAACAGTGATGCAGAGGATCAAGAAAGGGATACAAAGGCTCAAGAGAGTGATGCAGAGGATCAAGAGAAGGAAGCAGAGGCTTAACAGAGTGATGCAGAGGCTGAAGAGAGTGATGCAGAGTCTTGAGAGAGGGATGCAGATGCTTAAGAGAGGGATGCAGAGGCTCAGGAGAGTGATGCAGAGGCTTAAGAGAGGGATGCAGAGGCTCAAGAGAGTGATACAGAGGCTGAAGAGAGAGATGCAGAGGCTTAAGAGAGAGATGCAGAGGCTCAAGAGAGTAATGCAGAGGCTCTAGAGAGGGATGCAGAGGCTTAAGAGAGTGATGCAGAGTCTGAAGAGAGTGTTGCAGAGGCTCAAGAGAGGGATGCAGAGGCTCAAGAGAGTGATGCAGAGATTCAAGAGATATATGCAGAGGCTCAAGAGAGCGATGCAGAGGCTTACGAGAGTGATGTAGAGGCTTAAGAGAGTGACGCTGAGGCTCAACAGAGTGATGCAGAGGCTCAAGAGAGTGATGTAGAGGCTCAAGAGAGTGATGCAGAGGCTCAAAAGAGTGATGCAGAGGATCATGAGAGTGATGCAGAGGCTAAAGAGAGTGATGAAGAGGCTTAAGAGAATGATGCAGAGGCTCAAGAGAGGGATGCAGAGGCTGAAGAGAGTGATGTAGATGCTCAAGAGAGGGATGCAAAGGATGAAGAGAGTGATGCAGAGGCTCGAGAGAGTGATGCAGAGGCTCAAGAGAGGGATTCAGAGGCTCTAGAGAGGGATGCAGAGGCTCAGGAGAGTGATGCAGAGGCTTAAGAGAGGGATGCAGAGGCTCAAGAGAGTGATACAGAGGCTGAAGAGATAGATGCAGAGGCTTAAGAGAGAGATGCAGAGGCTCAAGAGAGTAATGCAGAGGCTCAAGAGAATGATGCAGAAGCTTAAGAGAGGGATGCAGAGACTCTTGAGAGTGATGCAGAGGCTCAAGAGGGATGCAAAGGCTTAAGAGAGTGATGCAAAAGCTCAATAGAGGGATGCAGAGGCTCATGAGAGGGATGCAGGAGTTCAAGAGAGTAATGCAGAGGCTCAAGAGAGTGATGCAGAGGCTTAAGAGAGGGATGCAGAGGCTCAAGAGAATGATGCAGAGGCTCAAGAGAGGGATGCTGAAGCTCCAGAGAGGGATGCAGAGGCTCAAGAGAGTAAATGCAGAGGCTTAAGAGAGTGATGCAGAGGCTCAAGAGAGTGATGCAGAGGCTTAAGAGAGGGATGCAGAGGCTGAGGAGAATGCTGCAGAGGCTCAAGAGAGGGATTCAGAGGCTCTAGAGAGGGATGCAGAGGCTTAAGAGAGTGATGCAGAGTCTGAAGAGTGTGTTGCAGAGGCTCAAGAGAGGGATGCAGAGGCTCAAGAGAGTGATGCAGAGACTCAAGAGATATATGCAGAGGCTCAAGAGAGAGATGCAGAGGCTTAAGAGAGTGATGCAGAGTCTGAAGAGTGTGTTGCAGAGGCTCAAGAGAGGGATGCAGAGGCTCAAGAGAGGGATGCAGAGACTCAGGAGATATATGCAGAGGCTCAAGAGAGTGGTGCTGAGGCTCACCAGAGTGATGCAGAGGCTCAAAAGAGTGATGTAGAGGCTCAAGAGAGTGATGCAGAGGCTCAAGAGAGTGATGCAGAGGATCATGAGAGTGATGCAGAGGCTAAAGAGAGTGATGAAGAGGCTTAAGAGAGTGATGCAGAGGCTTAAGTGAGGGATGCAGAGGTTCAAGAGAGTGATGCAGAGGCTCAAGAGAGTGATGCAGATGCTTAGGAGAATGATGCAGAGGCTCAAGAGAGGATGCAGAGGCTGAAGAGAGTGATGTAGATGCTCAAGAGAGGGATGCAAAGGATGAAGAGAGGGATGCAGAGGCTCAAGAGAGTGATGCAGAGACTCAAGAGATATATGCAGAGGCTCAAGAGAGTGATGCAGAGGCTTAAGAGAGTGATGCAGAGTCTGAAGAGTGTGTTGCAGAGGCTCTAGAGAGGGATGCAGAGGCTTAAGAGAGTGATGCAGAGTCTGAAGAGAGTGTTGCAGAAGCTCAAAAGAGGGATGCAGAGGCTCAAGAGAGTGATGCAGAGACTCAGAAGAATGATGCAGAGGATCAAGAAAGGGAAGCCGAGGCTTAAGAGAGTGATGCAGAGGCCGAAGAGAGTTATGCAGAGGCTTAAGAGAGTGATGCAGAGGCTGAAGAGAGAGTTGCAGAGGATTATGAGAGTGATGCAGACGCTTAATGGAGGGAAGAAGAGGCTAATGAGAGTGATGCAGAGGCTTAAGAGAAGGATGCAGAGGCTCAAGAGAATGATGCAGAGGCTCAAGAAAGTGCTACAAATGGCTCAAGAGAGTGATGCAGAGGCTAAGGAGAGAAAGGCAGAGGCTTACGAGAGTGATGCAGAGGCTCAAGAGAGTGATGCAAAGGCTCAAAAGAATGATGTAGAGGCTTAAGAGAGGGGTGCAGAGGCTCAAGAGAATGATGCAGCGGCTCAAAAGAGTGATGCAGAGGCTCAAAAGAGTGATGCAGAGGATCAAGAGAGGGATACAAAGGCTCAAGAGAGTGATGCAGAGGATCAAGAGAAGGAAGGAGAGGCTTAAGAGAGGGATGCTGAGGCACAAGAGAATGATGCAGAGGCTCAAGAGAGTGATGCAGAGGATTAGGAGAGGGATGCAAAGGCTTAAGAGAGTGATGCAGAGGCTCAAGAGAGTGATACAGAGGCTCAAGAGAGTGATGTAGAGGGTCAAGAGAGTGACGCAGAGGCTCAAGAGAGTGATGCAGAGACTCAGAAGAATGATGCAGAGGATCAGGAGAGGGAAGCCGAGGCTTAAGAGAGTGATGCAGAGGCCGAAGAGAGTGATGCAGAGGCTTAAGAGAGTGATGCAGAGGCTGAAGAGAGTGTTGCAGAGGCTTATGAGAGTGATGCAGAGACTCAAGAGAGGGATGCAGAGGCTCAAGAGAGTGATGCAGACGCTTAATGGGGTGATGAAGAGGCTCAAGAGAGTGATGCAGAGGCTTAAGAGAAGGATGCAGAGGCTCAAGAGAATGATGCAGAGGCTCAAGAAAGTGCTGCAAATGGCTCAAGAGAGTGATGCAGAGGCTAAGGAGAGAAAGGCAGAGGCTTAAGAGAGTGATGCAGAGGCTCAAGAGAGTGATGCAAAGGCTCAAGAGAATGATGTAGAGGCTTAAGAGAGGGGTGCAGAGGCTCAAGAGAATGATGCAGCGGCTCAAAAGAGTGATGCCGAGGCTCAAAAGAGTGATGCAGAGTCTTGAGAGAGGGATGCAGAGGCTTAATAGAGGGATGCAGAGGCTCAATAGAGGGATGCTGAGGCTCATGAGAGGGATGCAGGAGTTCAAGAGAGTGATGCAGAGGCTGAAGAGAGTGATGCAGAGGCTCAAGAGAGTGATGCAGAGGCTTAAGAGAGGGATGCAGAGGCTGAGGAGAATGATGCAGAGGCTCAAGAGAGGGATTCAGAGGTTCTAGAGAGGGATGCAGAGGCTTAAGAGAGTGATGCAGAGTCTGAAGAGAGTTTTGCAGAGGCTCAAGAGAGGGATGCAGAGGCTCAAGAGAGTGATGCAGAGACTCAAGAGATATATGGAGAGGCTCAAGAGAGTGATGCAGAGGCTTACGAGAGTGATGCAGAGGCTTAAGAGAGTGACGCTGAGGCTCAACAGAGTGCTGCAGAGGCTCAAGAGAGTGATGTAGAGGCTCAAGAGAGTGATGCAGAGGCTCAAGAGAGTGATGCAGAGGATCATGAGAGTGATGCAGAGGCTAAAGAGAGTGATGAAGAGGCTTAAGAGAGTGATGCAGAGGCTTAAGTGAGGGATTCTCTTCATCCTCTGCATCACCCTCTTGAGCCTCTGCATCATTTTCATGAGCCTCTACATCCCTCTCTTAAGCCTCTACGTCATTCTCTTGAGCCTCTGCATCACTCTCTTAAGCCTCTGCATCACTCTCTTAAGTCTCTGCATCTCTCTCTTCAGCCTCTGCATCACTCTCTTGAGCCTCTGCATCCGTCTCTTGAGCTTTTGCATCACTCATAAGCCTCTGCATCCCTCTCTTGATCCTCTGCATCACTCTCGTAAGCCTCTGCATTCCTCTCTTCATCCTCTGCATCACTCTCGTAAGCCTCTGCATCACTCTCTTGAGCCTCTGCATAACCCTCTTGAGTGTCTGCATCACTCTCTTGAGCCTCTGAATCCCTTTCTTGAGCCTCTGCATCTCTCTCTTCAGCCTCTGCATCACTCTCTAGAGCCTCTGCATCTCTCTCGTCAGCCTCTGCATCACTCTCATAAGCCTCTGCTTCCCTCTCTTGATCCTTTGCATCACTCTCTTGAGCCTCTCCATTACTCGCTTGATCCTCTGCATCACTCTCTTGAGCCTCTGCATCACTCTCTTGAGGCTCTGCATCACTCTGTAGAGGCTCTGCATCGCTCTCTTCAGCCTCTGCATCACTCTCTTAAGCCTCTGCTTCCCTCTCTTGAGCTTCTGCATCACTCTCTTGAGCCTCTGCATCACTCTCTTAAGCCTCTACATCCCTCTCTTCATCCTCTGCATCACCCTCTTGAGCCTCTGCATCATTCTCATGAGCCTCTACATCCCTCTCTTAAGCCTCTACGTCATTCTCTTCAGCCTCTGCATCACTCTCTTGAGCCTCTGCATCCCTCTCTTGAGCTTTTGCATCACTCATAAGCCTCTGCATCCCTCTCTTGAACTTTTGCATCACTCATAAGCCTCTGCATACCTCTCTTGATCCTCTGCATCACTCTCGTAAGCCTCTGCATTCCTCTCTTCATCCTCTGCATCACTCTCGTAAGCCTCTGCATCACTCTCTTGAGCCTCTGCATAACCCTCTTGAGTGTCTGCATCACTCTCTTGAGCCTCTGAATCCCTTTCTTGAGCCTCTGCATCTCTCTCTTCAGCCTCTGCATCACTCTCTAGAGCCTCTGCATCTCTCTCTTCAGCCTCTGCATCACTCTCTTAAGCCTCTGCTTCCCTCTCTTGATCCTTTGCATCACTCTCTTGAGCCTCTCCATTACTCGCTTGATCCTCTGCATCACTCTCTTGAGCCTCTGCATCAGTCTCTTGAGGCTCTGCATCACTCTCTAGAGGCTCTGCATCGCTCTCTTCAGCCTCTGCATCACTCTCTTAAGCCTCTGCTTCCCTCTCTTGAGCCTCAAGAGAGAGAGGGAAGCCGAGGCTTAAGAGAGTGATGCAGAGGCCGAAGAGAGTGATGCAGAGGCTTAAGAGAGTGATGCAGAGGCTGAAGAGAGTGTTGCAGAGGCTTATGAGAGTGATGCAGAGGCTCAGGAGAGGGATGCAGACGCTTAATGGAGGGATGAAGAGGCTCAAGAGAGTAATGCAGAGGCTTAAGAGAAGGATGCAGAGGCTCAAGAGAATGATGCAGAGGCTCAAGAAAGTGCTGCATATGGCCCAAGAGAGTGATGCAGAGGCTAAGGAGAGAAAGGCAGAGGCTTAAGAGAGTGATGCAGAGGCTCAAGAGAGTGATGCAAAGGCTCAAGAGAATGATGTAGAGGCTTAAGAGAGGGGTGCAGAGGCTGAAGAGAATGATGCAGCGGCTCAAAAGAGTGATGCAGAGGCTCAAAAGAGTGATGCAGAGGATCAAGAGAGGGATACAAAGGCTCAAAAGAGTGATGCAGAGAATCAAGATAAGGAAGCAGAGGCTTAACAGAGTGATGCAGAGGCTGAAGAGAGTGATGCAGAGGCTGAAGAGAGTGATGCAGAGTCTTGAGAGAGGGATGCAGAGGCTTAAGAGAGAGATGCAGAGGCTCAAGAGAGTAATGCAGAGGCTCAAGAGAATGATGCAGAGGCTTAAGAGAGGGATGCAGAGACTCTTGAGAGTGATGCTGAGGCTCAAGAGGGATGCAAAGGCTTAAGAGAGTGATGCAAAGGCTTAATAGAGGGATGCTGAGGCTCATGAGAGGGAAGCAGGAGTTCAAGAGAGTAATGCAGAGGCTCAAGAGAGTGATGCAGAGGCTTAAGAGAGGGATGCAGAGGCTCAAGAGAGTGATGCAGAGGCTTAAGAGAGGGATGCAGAGGCTCAAGAGAATGATGCAGAGGCTCAAGAGAGGGAAGCTGAGGCTCCAGAGAGGGATGCAGAGGCTCAAGAGAGTGATGCAGAGGCTGAAGAGAGTGATGCAGAGGCTCAAGAGAGTGATGCAGAGGCTTAAGAGAGGGATGCAGAGGCTGAGGAGAATGATGCAGAGGCTCAAGAGAGCGATTCAGAGGCTCTAGAAAGGGATGCAGAGGCTTAAGAGAGTTATGCAGAGTCTGTAGAGAGTGTTGCAGAGGCTCAAGAGAGTGATGCAGAGGCTTAGGAGAGTGATGCAGAGGCTTAAGAGAGTGACGCTGAGGCTCAACAGAGTGATGCAGAGGCTCAAGAGAGTGATGTAGAGGCTCAAGAGAGTGATGCAGAGGCTCAAGAGAGTGATGCAGAGGATCATGAGAGTGATGCAGAGGCCAAAGAGAGTGATGAAGAGGCTTAAGAGAGTGATGCAGAGGCTTAAGTGAGGGATGCAGAGGTTCAAGAGTGTGATGCAGAGGCTCAAGAGAGTGATGCAGATGCTTAGGAGAATGATGCAGAGGCTCAAGAGAGGGATGCAGAGGCTGAAGAGAGTGATGTAGATGCTCAAGAGAGGGATGCAAAGGAAGAAGAAAGTGATGCAGAGGCTCAAGAGAGGGATTCAGAGGCTCTAGAGAGGGATGCAGAGGCTTAAGAGAGTGATGCAGAGTCTGAAGAGAGTGTTGCAGAAGCTCAAAAGAGGGATGCAGAGGCTCAAGAGAGTGATGCAGAGACTCAAGAGAGTTATGCAGAGGCTCAAGAGAGTGATGCAGAGGCTTACGAGACTGATGCAAAGGCTCAAGAGAGGGATGTAGATGCTCAAGAGAGTGATGCAGAAGCTCAAGAGAGTGATGCTGAGGCTTAAGAGAGTGATGCACAGGCTTAAGAGAGGGGACGCAGAGGCTGAAGAGAGTGATGCAGAGGCTGAAGAGAGTGATGCAGAGGCTTAAGACAGGGATGCAGAGGTTCAAGAGAGGGATGCAGAGGCTCAGGAGAGAGAGAGGCAGGGGCTCCAGAGAGAGATGCAGAGGCTCAAAAGAGGGATGCAGAGACTCTTGAGAGTGATGCAGAGGCTCAAGAGAGGGATGCAGAGGCTTAAGAGAGTGATGCAAAGGCTCTATAGAGGGATACAGAGGCTCAAGAGAGTGATTCAGAGGCTTACGAGAGTGGTGAGTGGACGGGCTTGTCTCTCCTTGCTATCTAAAGTGTCTGCATGTTTGTTTTGTGTTAATTGTTTTGGACACGTGTGTATTCACCTAGTTGTATTCACCTAGTTGTGCTTGCGGGGGTTGAGCTCTGCTCTTTCTGCCCGCCTCTCAACTGTCAATCAACGATCAATATATTTATTTATTATTTGTCCCCTCCCCCCCAAGGAAGCAGTCCGTAACAGCTGTCTAACTCCCAGGTAGCTGTTTACTGCTAGGTAACAAGGGCATCAGGGTGAAAGAAACTATGCCCATTTGCCTCCGCCATCGCCGGGATCGAACCCCGGTCCTCAGGATTAAGAGTCCTGAGTGCTGTCCACTCAGCCACCAGGCGCCCACATTGTGTCTGTGTGTGGAGAGAGAGAGAGAGAGAGAGAGACAGAGCGTATCTCACTCGCAGGTGCAACATAAATGTGACATAACAGCAGTAATGATATGAACTAAATTTATGTAATGATTATATACACTGTATAGCATCAGCACAACTCGTGCTAATTATTGTCCCACCTCCTAAGGGTCGCCACATAGAGCCAGACCGCCAGTATGAAAATTAAACAGAATTTAAAATTCAGAAGCAGCCCTATGAGCTCGACCACACACAATAAACCCATGAGGCACCCAGGCTGCAGAAAAGAAAAGAACTAGTCACCTGGGTGTTGCCTGTTCTCCGCCAGACGCCTGGAAGTGCGGGGTGCACTCGGTGAAACCTTACATAGGTTATCAGGCAAGAAAGTGAGCTTCCCAATAGACCCAAGAGAGTAAACAACCACGCCGAGAGACCATTAAAGTAACATCGGGTGAGGTAAAAGGATAATTATTGGAGTTAGATGTGTTGAAGGCAAGCAGACAAGCTCTTACCATGAATACTAAGAAGCAGCTGAAACCTTGAGGAGACAGCGCGGCACCAGTGTGCAAGAGGGAAGGCAGACTGGTGAACTACTGACCGGTGTCACACACGTATGAGTGCAAGGTATTGTAAAGCTGACGGAAGTCCTGTCTAACTTGCCTACTTGAGATTCATGACAAATTGACGGCCTGAGAGCAGGAGATAGAATGACGGACAGACCGCATCTTGAGTAGCAGGATGGAGTTACCGAGATATTATTAGTCAGTATTCGTAAGTACCTCTCAGATAGGAGACAGAGGGTCTCAGTGAGTCGTGGAGGCATCACAATGGATAACACTGTCACAGCAGAGTGGTATAATGAATGATACTAAAGCCCGTACTCAAATATACGTCAAGAGCCAAAACAGAGTAAAGAGAGTCGTATAGATAGCAGATGCGAAACTAATCGAGAATATAAACAAAGCGACAGCACGATGCTGATACAGGATCCAAACAATCTCTCGAGATGATCTGAAAAATGGTTAATATAGTTCAGTGTTGACAGATGTGCCCCATGAGCAGCTAGGGACAGGGGTGAGGAACAAAACGTTGTCAGGTGCGGTTCTAAGGGATCAGGGGACAACGTACACGGATTCATATGTGGATCAAGATCTAGACAGAACAATATCGAGGGGTAAACATTAACCGCAAGCCCAATGTCGTCAGCAGCTTTGTCCAAGCTGGCAAGCGTCCGTGACATTGGGTTCTGCAGTACGTGCCGGGCCACACACCCCTGCCATTATGTGGTCACAATAGTTGTGGTAGAGCGTGTGGGTGTGGAGAGGCGTGTGGAGCCTTGTCCTGTGACCACCTCCCCCTTCGCTGGCATCATAGGAATTTGAGACAATATTGCTGAGGCCCCAGACAGTATCCGGGATGCTGGGGCTGAACCCTTGGACACCATCTGAAACGCAGTGAAGGAATTAAAATCGTTTATAAGAGTGAAGTCCAGAAAATAGACGAATAAATAAGAAGATAGCAAGAGAGAGAGGGGAAGAGGGGCTGTTGGAAGCTGGAAGATAAGGAAGGAAAAGATAAAAAATGCAAGAACTGGGAAAGGACTTAAGGGAGCGCAAGGAGACATCCTCTTCCAGAGGCGCACGAGAATGCAGTAAATTGTGAGGGTGTTCCTGCTGGCATAGGAGCCAGCGCCCGGGACGCTCCCAGAATATTTCCAGCGGGAGCATATAGCGTACATGTAAGGGATTTGTCGTGAAAGGATCTGTTGAATGGGTGACGAGAGAGGCAGTCATCCGTCAATATTGGCTGCTCAGCGACAGTGAACCACTGCGGTCTATATTCCACCTGGCTGCCGCTCTTCCTTGGTCTCTTTCTTAGTTCTCACTCTCTTCTCCAATATTTCTTTTTATCTCTCTTCTCCCATCTCTGTGTCTCTCTGTCTCTCTGTCTCTGTCTCTCTGTCTCTGTCTCTCTGTCTCTGTCTCTCTCTCTCTGTCTCTCTGTCTCTGTCTCTGTCTCTGTCTCTGTCTCTCTCTCTCTCTCTCTCTCTCTCTCTCTCTCTCTCTCTCTCTCTCTCTCTCTCTCTCTCTGTCTCTGTCTCTGTCTCTGTCTCTGTCTCTGTCTCTCGCTCTCTCTGTCTCTCTCTCTCGTTTTTTCCCCCCTCCCTCCATTAGCAGTAGTCTTAATTTGAAGATGTATTCTCTCACTCAGGTGAGAGAAAGATGGACATGTGAATTGCTAGTATAGGAGTTGGATATGACGTTGTTGCCCTGAGGTCCTGTCGAGAACATACAACTTTACCTGTTAATAATGACGGCTTCCACGTTGAAATTGCTTCAATCTTATAATGTTATTGACTTTAATAGGCGGACTACATGCAACAATTGTTTATAACGAAACACGTTAAATTCAAAGTATTTTTTTAAAAGGAATTTGAACAGCATTTATATGTCTTTCTATTCGTATTACCTAATCTGTCAAAACGCAGGAGCCTTTCTGCAGATGGGGGAGCACCAGAGGCCCGTCACTGCCCGCTGCCGTAGACCAGAAGAGTGCCTCTCACCGTGGCACTACAATGACCCGGAGCTGGCCATTGTGCCACTGTTACGGCAATTTCAGCTTCCACCTAAATTACGGCTTTTGTCCTGCCCTTGTTCCCTCCTTCCCCTCTCTCTTGCCTCCTCCCTCTCCTAAACCCTGCCCATCACTCTCGTTCTAACCTTGCCCTTCACACTTCTTCCTTAGGCTACAGTGTCTTTCACTTGCCTTTTGCCGATTCCGAGGACGGCTGGTTGTGTTGGTCTGATAAATTAGTGTGTACTCACGTACAATTAGTGTGTGCTCAAGTCGTTGACAATCGACTTGAGAATGGTCCAGGACGGACCGAAGCGTCG
Source organism: Procambarus clarkii (assembly GCF_040958095.1). Lineage (NCBI taxonomy): Eukaryota > Metazoa > Arthropoda > Malacostraca > Decapoda > Cambaridae > Procambarus > Procambarus clarkii. The sequence goes on from NC_091201.1 coordinate 1,235,136, forward strand.
TCTTCCTTTCACCTTCTAGTGTGTGGTCTGGTCAACCTAACATGTATGTATGTATGAGCTGCCTGTCCCCCGATACAATGAATTATTATTATTTAAAACTTTATGGAGTCTGCCTCCAACACAGCCTAGCGCATTCTATTTGTCAACTACTCTTGACAGAAAAAATCTTTCTAATGTCATTTAGGGTGGGTGGGTGTATATTTATATTTATTTGTACCTGTAGGATTGAACTGTTAGTTCTTGGACCCCGCCTTTCTAACCGTTGGTTGTTTAATGTAATGTATAATAGGTGCTTCTCAACCTATTTCTCTCTCGCTCTTACTCTCTTGTTCTCTTCTCTTGCTCTCTTCTTCTCGTCCTCTCTCTGGCTCTCACGCTCTCTCTGGCTCTCACGCTCTCTCTGGCTCTCTCTCTGAGAGAGAGAGAGAGAGAGAGAGAGAGAGAGAGAGAGAGAGAGAGAGAGAGAGAGAGAGAGAGAGAGAGAGAGAGAGAGAGCGCGCGGGCGCTGTGGTGTTTTACTGCTGTACGGAGGTGTCACGGCAACATTTCACAAAACCGAAACCCGGTTCAGTTTTTTCTTTAGTGCAATATTATCACGTTTATGTTTATCATATTTGCATTAAAACTTGTATATAAAGCTAGATTTAACCACTTGGTCTAAACGAAGTCCCCACAAAACCATAAGACTGGACTCCTTCAGACACCACGCATCATGCGTCGGTCCGCCTGACGGAATGGGACGTTCAGAGACTCCAGAAATCAGTGGATGAGCTTGGTCAGTAGACTTGCCAGGTTAATACTCAGGGTAATGTACGTAGTCACTGACGTGTGGACAGGGCCGTCCTCTCGAGTTGCCACAACGGACAGAAAGTGATGTACTAAACTGTCCGAAGCTAACCTTACCGACAATCCACACAGAAAACGTGAACGTTTGCGATTCGCTATGATTTATAGTACATATTTTGTCCGTTGTAGATTTCGACGTCAAAATGCGATGTATTATTCGAGAGGACAAGTTGTGTGCGAGGCCGGGCTGCCTCTTGCTCCTACACAGTGCACGCTAACAAAAATGTGGCGTAGTGGCGCGTGTATCGCTATCGCAAACTTTAGCCCGCTGGAATACGCGGTGCAGACTTGGCAAGTTGACGAGTTTTACTTCGCAGACTCGCGCCCCATCGTGCCCGTCAACCTGCCGCCCCCGACGGGCACAGTTCACATGGCAGGTACTCGATGCCTCCAGGCACCGCCCGTGATGGTGGGGTGGGGGGGGAGGGGGTAGTGTGAGTGACTGCTGTGTATTTCAGCTTTTTCATATATGTTGTAGTGTAGTGTGTATGTAGTAATTGTAGTGAAGTATTGTGTGTGATTAGTGTATTGTTAATGTGTGGTTGTGTCCCCGCAGGGTGATGGCTGTGGCCGTGGAGGATGCCGGTGTCAAGCTCGTCTCCTTCAGTCGCAGTAGACCCGCCCACCGCCCTCACGACCCGCCACCCAAGCCGCCCACCTCTGGCCGCCGGAGCCGACGCTCACTCTCGCGCCTCCTGGGAAGGTGCGCCGAGAGCCAGGAGGAAGACGACCAGCAGCAGCAGCAGCAGCTAAAGGAACATCACCATCAGCAGGGCGTGGAGCTGCAACACCCGCGGCTGTCAGTCGTCCCTGCAGACTTACCTCAACACGACACTGACAAGATAAAACTGGTGGGCTTCAAGCGGTCGCACTCCTTCAGCGTCCAGCCCAAGAAAAACAGCAATAACTTCACCTGCCGGAGCAGCAGTAGCAACAGGGCTGGTCGAGAGTGCGACCATCATCAGTGGCCTTATGAGTGCCAGACGCTGAAGACGTCGCGTGAGGTGAAGATGGAGCGGGAGCGGGTGCGGCTGGCCCGCGGCGAGACGCTGTGGGCCGACAAGGACGATGTCTTCTCTTTCATGCGTCAGAACCAAGACCGATTTAACACACTCCTGGAGGAGCGCGGCTTCGCTCACATCCCTCCTCCGGCAGGCTTCGGCGCCCCAACCCGGCCGTCGTCCCTACTGGCCGCCCTGGCCTGCGGGCCCACCAGCCTGGACGACGGAGCCCTCTCCGGCGCCGAGCACAGGAGAACAACGTACACCATGCGGCGCTCTGCCACCGCCGGCTTCCAGACCTCTAGCGATAATAATAAAGAAAATGAGAGTGAAGAGTCGAGCTGCGCTGCCGACGCCGACGACTCTCCTCTGGAGTCGACCGTGAAGGACGACGATGACGACGACGACGAGGAGCCGTGGTGTGACTTGCCCTCCTCGCCGTTAAGTCCTCCCTCACCCTTCCATCACCCTTTTTTCCGCCACCAGCTTGGGTTGCCCACGCCCGTGGCTGACCCGTGGGCGCGATTCTCCGGGTTTGGGATGCCTCGCCTCCCGCAGGTGCTGCTGGCGCACGCTCAGGCACAGCAGGAGGCGGCTGCCAACGAAATGAAGAATGGAACCTGGGAGTGCGAGCGACGGAGGAGGAGAAGCCAGCGGGAGAGGAGGTCGTGGAGCGCGTGGAGATGAGACGACACAGTGCCAATCCTGTCGGAGCGGGGCGGGGGCAGTACTGCGTCTCCTCCAGGCACAGCGTCGTCAGGTACTGCTCAGACGCCAACGCTTACAAGTAAGTTCCCGCATCTTGACTTTGGGCAATGGTCGGTCAAGCAATTACGTCCTAATTACAAAGTTAAGAAGTTTACTTTTCAAGGACAGGTATTTGCATCCCAGTTCACTGAAATGAAACTATACACCAAAAGATAATTGTTAATGTTTTCATATCTAAGGAATCCCTTGGAACTAAGACTCTGGAGCATTGCTTGATCGGTACCAGAATAAAATTTGACCTATGTACCTAATTTTTAAGGTCTTTACTCTCATGCCTGCATCAAGCTGCCTTATCAAGCTTTAGTAATAAAGTAGTTGCACTCTATTTTTCTGATTTTCTATACAAGCCTTAAATAACCCTGCCAACACCGCTTATATATGTACACTGCTACACTAACTTGGGTATTACTCCTCGTATACTTGTAGGGCGGGCATTTACTAAGCGTCGCTTTAGTGTGTGGTGCGTAAATCATGGTGCTTATAGCGTGTATAGTGAGAGTGAGGGGCGGGATGAATGGCAGCAGTGTGTGGGGTGCGGGTTACGTCATCACACGCAACTTGTACACCATAAACAAACTGTTATGTCTCTCATTATGCAGACCCTTGTGTGGCGCCTTCCAGTCCTTCACAATGATCACACAACTACATATATAGTAATAAGCAGACGAAGCAACTGAAATGTTCCCATGTATGCGAGCGTGTACACACACACACACACACACACACACACACACACACACACACACACACACACACACACACACACACACACACACACACACACACACACACACACACATACACACACACACACACACATACACACACACACACACATACACACATACATATGACTACCTCACGCACGTGAGCGCAATAGGAATGAAAAATTGAAGCCCTGGGGCCAGATTCACGAAAGCACTTACGCAAGTACTTACGAACGTGTACATCTTTCCTCAATCTTTGACGGCTTTGGTTACATTTATTAAACAGTTTACAAGCATGAAAACTTCCCAATCAACTGTTGTTATTGTTATAAACAGCCTCTTGGTGCTTCGGAGCTCATTAACTGTTTAATAATTGGAAACAAAGCCGCCAAAGATTGAGAAAAGATGTACAGGTTCGTAAGTGCTTGCGTAAGTTGTTTCATGAATCTGGCTCCTGGTGAGTTATAGGGTGTCAAGAATAGCTGCTTTAGCGCAAGGCAAATTAGCAAGAGGAGTGGGTTAGATACACCAGGAGAATTTAATTCAATAAGTTGTTTTTAAAATAGATTGTATATGAGATTCTGAAGTATTCGATCAAGTGCTCTTCTCTTAAATTACATAATGCAAACACCTAATTGAGTGCGCACTCGATTTGAACGTAGGAACGTCCTGGTTCTCAGTGGAGTGTTTGTGTTGGTAGTTGTTCCGGGCTTGTGTAGTTGTGCATCTTGGCTCTGGTGCAGTCCTGTAAACTGAGTGTCTATAAAATAATCCAGGTTCTGGCCGCGCACATTCTGGGTCTCTTGGGAAGAACCACTCTTCAGGCACATCAGTGTGGCCCAGGCGTGTACATTTAATCGTATGGGTTCGAGACCCATTCAGGTGAATGGATTATTGTACACATGTATTCGTTGCAAGAGGTAATATAACCGGTAAAGACATTTGTGTTATCTGATAATGAGATCTTTATTTGCAAGTATGTTTTGGAACGATATGTTAGTAAATATTGAAGGTTCCAGTGCTTGCCGATAAGTTATGATTCTTTTCATTTGTTTTGCAGCATTAGCAAACATATGAATTGTCCTATTTATCTGTGAAATCGTTGACGTATATTAGGAAAAAGATGGGTCTACTACCACTATGCCTCAGCTAAATGTACATGGAGGCGAGATTCAGCTCCCGGATAGGCCTCTCAGTCGCTAAATGACGCGTTTCGTTGAGCCTCTCCATCTTTGACGGCAGAGGACGAGTGGATACATGTTAGTAGTATGTTAATGTTTTAGATTCAGCTACTCGAAACAAAAAGTTGCAGGTAGCACGGGCTATGGTGAGCCCGTAGTGGACTTACCTGGCACAGAAGTTTGAGAGCTGAGTGGACAGCGCTTCGGATTCGTAATCCTGAAGTTCTGGTTCGATCCCCGGTGGAGGCGGAGACAAATGGGCAAGAAGTTTCTTTCACCCTGATGCCCCTGTTACCTAGCAGTAAGTAGGTACCTGGGCGTTAGACGGCTGCTACGGGCTGCTTCCTGGGGATGTGTAACAAAAGGAGGCCTGGTCGAGGACCGGGCCGCGGGGACGCTAAGCCCCGAAATCATCTCAAGATAGTGAATAGTTTAATTTGCTGATGGAACTAAACTTGGCTCTTTGTGCATTGATCCAACACGGGATTTTAAGCGTGAAAATCTGACGCGGAACTTGAAAGTAAGCATTTTTTGTTGTCTGGTTCACACTCTCATTACAAGGTTTTGTTGGCGAAGTGTCAGAGGCGATAAAGTGGACGAGGGAGAGAGTGGAGTGGGAGGCTTGGCGAATGGAGGAGTAGTCTGAAATATGGAGGAGGGAGAAGGGAAAAGTAAGTAGGCCGGATTTTAAATATAAGATAGGAAAAGATCTCAAAAAGGAGTACTAAGGAATTAAATTGTAGACTGAAGAGTAGGAAGACAGCAAGTGAATCAGGAGTTTGAGAGTAATTGACTGTAGTAGTTAGCATCCATCAGTCTCAGGAGACTATGGTTTAAATTTTTTTTTTTAAATTTTGCCCCGAGGGGCGAGTTTATTGGGCAGCGCCACTCATCTTGTGAGTGGACACACCGCCATAGCAGCATGTGCAACACTCCTCAATAGGAAGAAAACCCGCTGGGTTGTTCATCCTGTCACTTGTACCCAGACACAGCAGGAGACGCTGTTACCCATGCAGCAGGTCCCCCTCTCCACGGCACCGAAAGTCTCCAATGGAAAGGCAAACGCCAATACAATTGGTTCCAGCACCGACTGTACCGTAGCATATTTGATATTATATGTTGGTCTTGCGTCGAGAGCTGCAGCTGCTGCTTCTCTGGATGTGGAACTGTGGGGGAGGGTTTAGATGAACTGTTTAGAGGGTTTAGGTGACAGAAGATGATTTGTTGTGGAAGTGTAGGGACGGTCAGTTTGGGCAGTGGAGAGTTTTGGAGTGTGTCTGGGGCAGTACACACGTGACGAAGGCTGCCTGTGATGCGGCAAACACCTTTTCAGTAACTTGTTTATCAAAGCAATAACTTCCTTTCTTCGTGTTGCCGTCATAATTGTTTAAATTGTTGCTGTAATCTGCACGTTCTCCTGACCCATTCCCCCTGTCAGCTCTTTATCAGCTCCTCTTAATACTTTGTTATCGTATTCCCCGGTGATTTGTCTTTCCTCGATCGTGGCGTGGTCTCTCAATCTCCTTCAGCTCTGGAACACGTTCTGTAGCATACGTTTGGATGTTCCTAAGCCAGTCCCTGGGTGCCAGGGGCCACAAGGTGGAGAGGAATGTTAGTAATCACGCCAGTCCCTGGGTGCAAGAGGCGGTAAGATAAGACAGGTGAAGACTGGCAGACGTTGTGATGAGGAGGGAAGGGGGGGGGGAGGCCATTAATGAGAGGGGGCGCAGTGTCTATGTTTAAACATCAGGATAAAGGTGACGGTGACGGTGGAGGTTACGGTCACTGTAGAGGTTACTGTGACGGTGGAGGTTACGATCACTGTAGAGGTTACTGTGACGGTGGAGGTTACGGTCACTGCAGATTATGGTGATCAGAGGTTAGTGATGGTGGAGTGTGTGACGGAGACACCTGTTAGGGAGTGGCCAGCCATACACACAAATCGAAAATTGACATACAAGGGTATCGCGCCGCATTTGTTTTTGTGAAATTGTGTTGGTGGGAGCAGGAAGCGGTGGTGGCACTTGTGAAGCGGAAGGCTAAGTTTAGATGTGACGGAGGAAGGGAGTGAGGCTCAGGACGCCGCCACGCCGCTCATGACGTGATGATGTACCACCAAACTGTTAGAAAATCAGTTGAGATAATGAGGGATTCGAACCCTCGACCTGGGTACACCCAAACCGCGCAATTGCTCCAGTTGATTTCCTCACCGATGTGTCACGTTAGTGTGATTTCTTTGTTAATCTCAATTGTTATTGTTGCTCGCAGCGTCGCACTAGTTAATGCTTAGATGAAGGCCATCGGTGTCGCGAGTGTGAGAAATTATTCCTCGGTGGGTAATAATTACGCATTTTCCCCCATGTACCCTGGACGAATGGATGTATTGTCTTGTATAGAATAAAAATGATACGGTGGGTGTAAATACGACGGAGGCGTTCCTTGGGTGGGAAACTTGTGAACGAGAATCTCTAGGCTATTCATACTGCACTTCTCATATCTGAATAAGACCTGTGCCATCTGTATTCTTCTTTGTAATAAACTACCGCTCACAGGATGAGTATTGGCTGCAGAGTAAAATACCGCTCACAGGATGAGTATTGGCTGCAGAGTAACTACCGCTCACAGGATGAGTATTGGCTGCAGAGTAAAATACCGCTCACAGGATGAGTATTGGCTGCAGAGTAAACTACCGCTCACAGGATGAGTATTGGCTGCAGAGTAAACTACCGCTCACAGGATGAGTATTGGCTGCAGAGTAAACTACCGCTCACAGGATGAGTATTGGCTGCAAAATAAACTACCGCTCACAGGATGAGTATTGGCTGCAAAATAAACTACCGCTCACAGGATGAGTATTGGCTGCAGAATAAAGAAGCGGCCTCCGGTGGCAGCAACAAATCAGGCCAACACTGCACCACTGTGCTAGGCTTGCCTAACAGTGGCTGTGGGGAACTGAGGTTTAGCTTCTTGTTGTTGTTTTAAGATTCGCTACCTGGAACAAAAAGTTCCAGGTAGCACGGGCTATGGTGAGCCCGTAATTCTACTATTTATGCCCCACCTTGCTGTACCCTGTTGCGTTATAGTTGAACTATTCCGACGTTCGAATTATATATTGAATCTGACGTAATGTAGTCGATGGAAGTGGCTTTCAGGCCATCACACTTGTTGACCATCTTACAGGACACAAATATTTGCTGGCATTTCTTAGACTCATTGCTTCTGGTTTTCATGCTTTTCAGCTTCTACTTATGTTTGTTCTCTTGTCCTGCTTTCTCTCAGTTTAATGACAATATTTTTGTCCATCTAATCTATTCCCCTCACTATCTTGTGTATTGTGATTTAAACGAATACAGGATACAAGACAGTCAGATCTACTTATAAAAGGAAACTACATGTAAATGATCTGGGAGTAACGATGTCTAATGACCTGACGTTTAGTAAACATAACGAAGCAAATAAAGCGTCAGTGGGAAAAATGAGTAGATGGTTTATAAGAACTGTCAAATCCAGGAATCCCATCACATTATACTACTCAAGGCGGGACAACCTAATTGATTTGAGTACTACGCAATAGTCTTTCCCCATTCAGTGCAGGAGAGTGCTGAAACACAGGGAATACACAGAACATATACGGCGCACGCACACACGAGATAAAGGAACTATATTATTGGAAACCATCCCAAAGCTCTCAAAATGTAAAGGCGGCGAGCTAGTTCCCTTGACTCATCCTCATACCTTCACACTCTTCTGTACTTTTAAATTTTAAACATGCTTTTTGTTTTACAAAATGCGAACACTACATAGGTTACATATTTGGAGGTAAGCTGCCCCAGCCTCATACCCCTGCAAGGCACAACCTTGTCAGGAATACTACACTAGGCACTGAAAGAACTTTTGTTGCTGGCGTGGGAAATACAATGTGCGCGCCTCGGGAGTCTGGCGGTTACCATGGTCCCTCGTGTGGGTATTTATATATTACGTGTGGCAGCTGGCGCGAACATCATTCTGTATTTCATGTGACACTCTTAGTAACATCTCGCCACGGTGTGTTCTGGTGTAAGTCATTAGATGTGAGTCTGGCCTGTGGCCGCAGTGGCCAGGGGGAGTGATGTGTAAGTGTTGCTGGATGGGGTGATGGAGGAGTGTGTTGCAGGCACTTGAACAATACGCTAAATGTTTGCGAGAGTGAAGGTTCCCGACAAGGTGCTGATGTCCCGTATTAACCGGATACCCGTTTACTTAAGGTGCAAGTTTTGTGCACTTGCAAAGCGTCACTTGCACCGTGTCTTGGATTGTTAAGTTGCTCGAACGTTATTTTAATGCCTAGATTAATTGTTTTAAGTTTATTTAAAAGTAGAATCATTTGTGAGTGAAACTTTTAAGGAGAAATATAGATGCTTATCTGTGAACTGTTACTGCCTGCACTCTCCTGTGGGCGGTGCCTGTTGCGTCTCGAGCAACGAGCTTCCTCCTCACCAGCCCAAGTCTTTCATTATATATTTACCGATGAACAAGTATCTAACTTAAGAATGAAAGGTTAACAATAACATCGAAAATGCAGTCCCCGTGGCGTAGTGGTAAGACATTCGCCTGGCGTTCCGCGAGCGCTTTGTCATGGGTTCGTATCGTGGCCGGGGAGGATTTACTGGGCGCAAATCCTTAACTGTAGCCTCTGTTTAACCCAACAGTAAAATGAGTACCTGGTTCTTAAACGGTTCTTCGCGGGGGTCGTATTCCAGGGACCATAGGATTAAGGACCTGCCCGAAACGCTACGCGTGCTAGTGGCTGTACAAGAATGTAACAACTCTTGTATATATAAATAAATAAATAAAATAAAAAATCCTAGACGCAATTCAATACCTGGGCAGGTGTAGGCGGCAGGTGTAGGCGGCAGGTGTAGGGAGGTGAAGAGCATCACCGGCTGTGTTTTCCTCCACCATCACCAGTCATCCCCATATTATATATATATATATATATATATATATATATATATATATATATATATATATATATATATATATATGTCGTACCTAGTAGCCAGAACGCACTTCTCAGCCTACTATGCAAGGCCCGATTTGCCTAATAAGCCAAGTTTTCATGAATTAATAGTTTTTCGACTACCTAACCTATCTAACCTAACGTAACCTAACTTTTTCGGCTACCTAACCTAACGTAACCCATAAAGATAAGTTAGGTTAGGTTAGGTAGGGTTGGTTAGGTTCAGTCATATATCTACGTTAATTTTAACTCCAATAAAAAAAATTTACCTCATACATAATGAAATGAGTAGCTTTATCATTTCATAAGAAAAAAATTATAGAAAATATATTATTTCAGGAAAACTTGGCTTATTAGGCAAATCGGGCCTTGCATAGTAGGCTGAAGAGTGCGTTCTGGCTACTAGGTACGACATATATATATATATATGTATATATATATATGTATATATATATATATATATAATATAATATATATATTATATTATATATATATAATTATTATATATATATTATATAATATATATATATAATAAATATATATATATATATATATATTATATTATATATATATATATATATATTATATATATATATATATATAATATAATATAATATGAGCAGCATGAAGCGTGCATCAGACGGTGTGACATGTTACGGGCTATTCATGCCCGAGCCAACTCTTGGGTGTCTTATTCTTCATCAATCAATCAATCAGTGTGACATGGTAATTGCCAAGATGAGGTTGGGTTACTGTGGCCGATGGCTGCAAGGGACGACTCTCCCCATGGTCACTCAAAGTGTAGATGCCAACAGGAACTGCCACTCACACTCTTAACATTACTGTATGTCACTCATGAGATCCCTTACTCCTGCTGGTATGAGGTACCTTAACCTCTGTATTTCTCTATCAGTGTGATGTTCTTAAGGACCTCCTGATAGCCCGGGTGTTAGTGCTGGAGGTCACACAGCCAGCTCTGTAACCCTACATATAGTTTAGGGTAACCCCATGTCCCTTTAACATACACAAAGTTGTTTGAGCTGCCTTGACGGAGGCAGGGAAGTGAAGGTAAGGTTGGTAGTAAGCTTGCCCTAACCCCCACTCAACCTCAGGGTTTACATGAGTAGTTTAACTTGACTGGGGTTTCTGGCTTTTCACCTCTCTTCCACACTAGTGGGAATGAACTTGCTCGCAGTTGCTCGCTAGTTGCTTGTAGATTGCTTGTGTGTTGCATGAAGCGTTGTAAAGATAGAGGCATAGTGATGACAAACTGGGGCTTAAATGTTTCTTTATGGGTTTTAGATCCTAAGTTCGTAAACTAATGAAAATGTGTCTGTCATATAAATATGAGATCTCTTAAACATTTGTATATAATAATGTTTGTTTATATAATTATGAACGCACACTTAATTTCTTTACTAATTATTGCTTTACTAAAAATATATTTTCTTTATTTTACATCTGAGGTCATAATTACCTCTGTGGAATTAAAATAGAATGTGAATAATATCCACAACAATAGCTTAAGTATAATTGGGCTATTGTAGGATATCTCTACAATACTGCAGAGATTGACAAGACCACCTCCTCCTTCTCTCCCCTGGTGGACCAACCCCTCCTTCCCTCCCCTGGTGGACCAGCTCCTCCTTCCCTCCCCTGGTGGACCAGCCCCTCCTTCCCTCCCCTGGTGGAGCAGCCCCTCCTTCCCTCCCCTGGTGGAGCAGCCCCTCCTTCCCTCCCCTGGTGGACCAGCCCCTCCTTCCCTCCCCTGGTGGACCAGCCCCTCCTTCCCTCCCCTGGTGGACCAGCCCCTCCTTCCCTCCCCTGGTGGACCAGCCCCTCCTTCCCTCCCCTGGTGGAGCAGCCCTCCTTCCCTCCCCTGGTGGACCAGCCGTCCCCTGGTGGAGCAGCCCTCCCCACAAGACCCACAACTACACCCTTGCCTCACCATAGTGTTATGTCTTGTACCACGGCCCCCTTTGACATGGTGTTTATTCCGGCAGCGGATGTTTGAGAGTGCTGTGCTACGGCAGGTCCTTGAGTGCTCCCAACCCCAGGTGGGTCTCCTCCCGGCTCGTAAGTCTCGTTCCTGTGTGCTGGGTGCGTGAGGCTGGCCACTGAGTGGTGCTGGTGTAATGCTGGGGTTGGAGCTGCTGGGGTGTCTTCAGTTCTGGTGATTGGGGGTCCTCCGTTCGACTACCGCTACCAACTTCTCTCTCTTGACTCGGTCTTTCGTATTAACATTCTGTTTTAACACCGTTAAAAGGTACCTCTGTCTCATCCTGCTGGTCTAACACCACTAGACGTGACCTGTCTCATCCTGCTGGTCTAACACCACTAGATGCTACCTCTGTCTTATCCTGCTGGTCTAACACCACTAGGAGCGACCTCTGTCTTATCCTGCTAGTCTAACACCACTAGGAGCGACCTGTCTCATCCTGCTGATCTAACGCCACTAGGAGCGACCTGTCTCATCCTGCTGATCTAACACCACTAGAAGCTACCTGTCTCATCCTGCTGATCTAACACCACTAGAAGCTACCTGTCTCATCCTGCTGATCTAACACTACTAGGAGCGACCTGTCTCCTCCTGCTAGTTTAAACTCCTACTCATCATAACCATATTTAGCACATCAGTAGCTTATGCTTTTCGTTGATGGTTGTGTTACAGTTTGTGGTTAAGTGTATTGAGTGAGAGGTTGTGGGGGCCGGCAGGGGCGGCCGAGAGATCAGTCCTGTGGTCACTAACTTCTCTACAATTTCTACATTTAAATCAATAACTTTTAATATCTCGCTTGTTTTAACAGTATGATGTAGGATCTTGGCACTCTTAATACAGTGGTTGCTGCCAGAATCACGTGTCAACATAATTGTTCTCGGTAAAGATAAAGTAATAGATGGGAATAGAGCTTCAGTCTCAGGGAATAAAAGAAACTAAATGGAGATAATTATAATATACAGTAAAATCGACTTGTAAACAAAATATTTTATAAATATCGTGAATAAGGTGTTGAGAAAATCTTGTACATATATGTTATTAGTAGTAGTATTAATAATCTCCAAGTTGGCTTTTGTATGGAGTAACTCTCATAAACACTATATGAGAGTATTTGACTTGTAAGTAGAGACCAATCTTGCCGCCCGGCTAAGATGATTGGGTGGGGTACACACTGCATCACTCACACACAAACCGTGTAATCTAAGTCCAGGAAGCATGGCGGGCCACGAGACGGGTCATAGTGCACCTTACAGTCATTGGTGTGAATGGTGACGACCTGAGGGTCATCCATCTTCCTCGAGAGTGAGTTAAGGCTTCACAGTGTTGACCTGCTGCTGACGTCATGCCAGCATTTACTGGAGTAGTGGGTAAGGAGGCTGTTGTTCCCCTCGCGGGGGTCGTTGGGTTGTCAGGGTAACCTTCCCCGCCCCTGAGGGAGGACTGAGGGGGGGGGGGGGCAAGGCTGTACATTTAATCAGGGAGAGTTTTATTGGCCAAACTTTACCTGAGGATATGACATTTCTGGAGCCGCCAGGTGACGTCAGCCTCCACAACGTGCCGCTGATGGAACCTTTTGATCAAAGAAAGTAAACAATCTATATATACCTGTGAGTCGTCTGACAAAGTGACGGGTTTATGACTAATATGATAGTTTTAAGGGTAAGTGGGAGAGAGTGGCAGCATGGGTCACTAACAACCAAGTAGTGGTTAATAAATCCACCACTGTGTATTGATACTTTCTTACACATACAAACACACAGAAGCGCGCTGGGTCATGGAGTCTGTGACCCCTGGCCCCCACCCCTTGTGTGACCCCTGGCCCCCCACCCCTTGTGTGACCCCTGGCCCCCCACCCCCTTGTGTGAGCCCTGACCCCCCCCACCCCCTAGTGTGACCCCTGGCCCCCCACCCCTGGCATATTCCAATATTGGTCTGGCATATGAGATATGTAAGGAATCAATCAGAACCTTTTATACGTTTCCGAAGGCAGTTGTTATGATACCTGATACTTGGTTGATGGGGTTTTGGGGGTTCTTCTACTCCCCAAGCCCGGGCCGAGGCCAGGCTTGACTTGTGAGAGTTTGGTCCACCAGGCTGTTGCTTGGAGCGGCCCGCAGGCCCACATACCCACCACAGCCCGGTTAGTCTGGCACGTTTTTAAGAAAACAGTCTAGTTTTCCCTTGAAGATGTCCACGGTTGTTCCGGCAATATTTCTTATAGTCGCTGGGAGGACGTTGATGTTTCAACGTCAATGATGTTTTCAACATCAGAAGACGCGGACCTCTGATGTTTATACAGTGTTCTCTGATTGTGCCTGTGGCACCTCTGCTCTTCACTGGTTCTATTCTGCATTTTCTTCCATATCGTTCACTCCAGCATGTTGTTATTTTACTGTGTAGATTTTTGGATTTGTTTGCGCCCTTGGCAAACATAAATCTATACTTTAATATAGATTTAACGTTCGTTCTACAACATTGGTGTCAGATATATGCACTGTGCAGTATCATGAAAGCTTCCTTATTGAGATTCCTGAAGATTGTTTTGTATTCACCAGCCTTGTCAGTCAGATGGTACGGACATTTTCTTGTCTTGTTCTTCAGGTGACAGGCTCGGTGTAATATCCACCTACACGTTTCTTTCCTTTGTTCTTTTCTGCTTTTGAAAACTGTTTCCATCTCAGGTCGTGCGACAACATTGGCATCCTAACTCCAGTTCTCATCCTTATCACCTTGCATTTACTAGCGATGAACTCAAGTAGCCAATTGTCATATTGGCATAGTGTCATATTGTAATTCTCTCTTATTTTTTTTTTTAGCTAATATCAACTTGAAAGTAATTCTCTCCAGTATGGGTCCGTACAGTACTCCTTGAGAGAGTCTTTTTGTTGCGTCTTCTAACCATTGTCCACTTCCTGGTACACCAGGGAGTTAGGAGAGCGGTAAGTTTTTTTTTTTATTATTATTTTTCTACCACAGACGTGGCCAGACATTTACAATGCTAACCAGCATATATACATTTTCTTCTGTCCTCCATGGACAGGGTTAGAGAAGTGTTAAAATATAGTTCAAGGGTTTATTGAACACTCAACCACAGAAGGTGATTCGGTGCTTTTAAAATGCTAAGCTAACCTACATACGTAAATACATAGATACACAGATTTACGTATGCCCTACATAAAGTGTTTGATGTGTCTTTTACATAGTGTCATTAATGTACATTTACAAAGGTGAAATGTAATTCTGATCAGCTTCCATATATACTTTATATCCATACATATACATACACACACACATATACATACATATATACACACATGCATTCATATACATTTGTCTCATTTACTCTGACAGGGTGAGATAGCTGATAAAGAAACTAGTGTGCAATTAAGCATTTAATCACTGAAGGTGATGAGGGTGCTTTTACAAGCTCAGGTTATATAGTTACATCATATATATACATTGTATAATTGATATATTTCATGGTCAGTCTTGGGTACAAGTCCAATATATCATCAAGTGTTCCAGTACTCATATAGTAATTACAGAGTTCAGCATACCTTAGCCCAGGAGGGCGAAAGTCAGTCAATATGGGACACTCTACAATATAATGTTTAAGAGAGTGCATGTTTTATCTTTCACAAAGTTGACACATTGTGTACTCGACATTTGGGTTTTGAGAAAGCTGCCAGATACGTCTATATCCCAGGCGTATTCTGGCCACTATAACATCACATTGCCGGGTTCTTGTTCTATTAGTCCCATATGTGAATATCTCCTCACGATATCTATCATAATATTTAATGCTACAACTTTCAGGTCTTTGTGAATTTGTTAGGTCGGTGAGATCTTCATTAGATATTTGTTTAAGTATTCTCTTTGTCACTGCTAATGAAACACCCATATCAATTTCTACCACTGGTTTTCTGCAGGCTGTCTTTGCAAGCATATCAACAGTGTCATGCCTTGAGATGCCAACATGTGATGGTATCCATAGGAATTTAATTTCAAATCTGTTTTCTTTAGCACCTAAAACATTCATTCGAATATCACTATTTTCTGGGTGTCACTACTATGTGCATTCAATGCCAGGAGTGCACTCTGCGAGTCACAGTATATGAGTCCACTGCCTTTGTCTTTTAAAAATTCAGTGGCAAGGTATATGCCTGCAAGTTCGGTTTGAGTTGTACTTGCCCAGTCATTGACGCGCTTCATTGCTGTATGTACGAGAGAAGATTGTTCAAATATGTTGCATGCACATCCGGTACATCGTCCACCTTCTTCTACAGAGCCGTCGGTATAGCACTGATACACATCGTTACCCATACTCTGAGTACTTTCAGTGATGCTTTTCAGTGTTAACTGTTTTAATAATGTAGTGTGCACACTATCTTTCTTGGGCGGATTTACAAAATCAACTGATAGATCCCAATTATCCCATGGAGTAATTGGTTGATTAATCATTAGTTGAGTTGGGTACATATTTAATATTTTGATGGAGTTGGCTACCTTGTAGAACCAATATACATAATCAGATTTCGTTCTTCTATAGACCTCAGGTGAGTGCAGCATATTAGAAAGTTTAGCTCGAAACTTCATGTGTTGTCTAGATCTACTCAATGCCTTCACGCCGAAAACTGTGCTAATAGACAAAATTCTCTCACTTATGGTAGGTAATTTTAACTCTGCTCTCATATTAACTATTCTCGTGGACTTTGGAGCCCCAAGGATGAGACGCATAGCTTCGTAAGTGTAAGAGGTAGAGGCGTCAGAGGGGAGGAGAAGGATGGCAGCTAGGAGAGTTGATGTGTTGAGTTGTATTACGGAGTGACGGAGACCTCTTGAAACCACACGACCATCAGTAACCGGACACTCCCGGCTGACACCCGTGACGTTGACAGCTGGCCGCTGCTGCTGCTGCTGCTCCTCGGTGGTGAGCCCACTCAACTCTCCCCCAACACAAGCATGGGGATCACTCTTTCTCACCTGGCGATTTTTGTACCTTATATATGATGCGAAGTTAGTGGTCTTACTTTTAAATTAAAATAAGGTGGTTTTCGGTATTTTTTAACGTGATTGTCAGGCTTTTTCGTACATACATTCAAGGGAAGCAGAGAGGTAGTACCAGAATGTCAGCATAAACATCTAGGAATCGATAAAAGATGGGTGTGAATGACCAAGTTGGTAGGCTGAATAGGATGGAAAATTACAGGTATGTGAAATTGCTCAGTGAATGAATACCTTTCACTGAGTTCCAGGTGTTGAAACTAAAGCCGAGTACCTGATTGACGCCGGAGAGAGTACACCACTTGCCGAAAAAATGAGACATAAAAAGTGCCACTTTTATGTCAGCATTGTTAATACAGAAGCAACTTAAGGAGCTAGATGTAACAGAGACAGTACCTCTCCAAGAGTACTGAGAGAGGCTCCACAAGCACTATACAGAGAGCTGCCTGATAGCTGGAAAACAGCATGTGTTGTACCTATATACAAAACGGGAAACACCAGTGTTGAATTATCTGGAGCGATAAGCATGCAGGTAAGCCGTCTGGGAACAATGTGTAATCAGGTTTTCTCCTAAGAAACTATAATTATTAAAAATAAAAAGTATTATTTGTGAATTTACGTTTTCGAGGTCAACACGCATCTTTTTTTTTAGTAAGACAAATTCATATAAATACCAGACTTGGTACATTCTACACTCGTGTAGTTTAGGATCTTTTGTAAATGTTTGCAAAAATGCCATTGTTGAAATATTAAATAGCGGAGTTTTGAACTTGTGTGGTTTACTCCCAGCGCCTCTCACACAAATATTAAATGTTCCCCGAAAAAGATTCTGTAAAAACGGAGCAGTTTCTCGAACTTGTTTACAAAGTTAGGATGTCTTTAATAACAAGTTGGGGATAGAGTTAGTCGGTTAATCAACTCGCTCCTTTCTGTGGGGATGGGATGGGGGCGGTGGAATCCTTTTTAGACTAATTAGATAGTAACAATTATAATGTATAATTGAACTACGATTCAATTACGATACTACTACGACACATCGTCGTCTCCCCCATCTTCTGGCGCTTGGTTTTGTCGTCTTTTCTTCAGCTATGTTATTGTGACTTGTCGTCTGCGTCTGAACTTCGATTATTAAATTATTAGGATAACCTATAACACTATAGTGAACCTAATTACCTATTAAAACAACCCACAGCTGAACACGGTGGTAGCATGTGACACACCACAGCTGAACACGGTGGTAGCATGTGACAACCCACAGCTGAACACGGTGGTAGCATGTGACAACCCACAGCTGAACACGGTGGTAGCTGTGACAACCCACAGCTGAACACGGTGGTAGCATGTGACAACCACAGCTGAACACGGTGGTAGCTGTGACAACCCACAGCTGAACACGGTGGTAGCATGTGACACACCACAGCTGAACACGGTGGTAGCCTATGACACACCACAGCTGAACACGGTGGTAGCCTGTGACACACCACACGTAAGCTTTATAATATTGTCTGAACCGTTTATGAACATCAGCTGCAGATGTTCTGCTCTTGTTGCGTAGACAAAAATGCGAGCAATAATTATAATTGATAGTCATAATTGGTACATTTTCGCCAAGGAAAAGAAGCAAAAATTAAAAAAAAAATGGTGTTACTAGTGTGCGTGCGTGGACGCGCGCATGCATGCTTCTGCTAGAGCTACAGTCCCGTCTGCTTCACCTTTATCTTATATTCTCCAAATATTTTCTCATCTGTTTCTTGAATTTGTGCGTAAGCTAAAATGCGTATCATCTTGCCCTGCCTGCGATCGGAATAATGCAATTATAGTTTTCCATATGTTAAATCCTTTCAGGCGTATGAAGGTAGATATACTATCGCCTTAGTTATTTCTTCTAAATTTGTCTGCTGATTTTAGTTTAATATTTTATATCCCGCTGGTCTACACATGGGCCCTGGAAACTCGTATGGTAGGTAGCCTCATGGTAGCCGCCCCCCCCCCTCCCTCCCTCGCCTTCACAACCAAGCAATGTACATTTCACACTAAGTTGATCAAGTTAAAGTTTCGCAGTTATTGACCCTGTTGCATATGTAATTTTGTTGATTCATTTTGTTTAGTTGTTATAGATTCGGCTACTGGGAACAAAAAGTTCCAAGTAGCACGGGCTATGGTGAGCCCGTATTGGATTTATCTGGCACAGGAGCGCGGCTGTAACTCTGCATTTTATTTTACATTGTAACTGGTGTTTTAATTTTGCAAAACTGAAGTGATGTCCCGTTTTCTATTTGTTGGTCTTCGATTAGGTTAGGTTCGGGTAATTTAGTACATCAATTTAGTGACTTTGTAAACTCTCGAGAGGAAGGTCAGTACTTCGACCTCTGCCCTTCACAATCATTTTCCTAGCTACACTCTCGCTTTTGTCCTACCTTCCCCCTCCCTCCCTCCCGCCTCCAAGCATTTATATTGGCTGGGGATGATAGTTGTAGCTGTGCTTGTCCACCACAGTGTGCTTGTCCACCACACTGTGCGTGACTGGTGGATGTGTAGCAGCACTGTGGTGTGAAGAGCCGAGTGACTAGTAACGTCCTGCCCTTTTATTGACCCTCCAATTGTCGCTTCCACTTCAGCCTTGACACCTGGCGCTCGTCGCACCTTGTGTGCTGCCTGCTGCACCACGCACCTTGTGTGCTGCCTGCTGCACCACACACCTTGTGTGCTGCCTGCTGCACCACACACCTTGTGTGCTGCCTGCTGCTCCACACACCTTGTGTGCTGCCTGCTGCACCACACACCTTGTGTGCTGCCTGCTGCTCCACACACCTTGTGTGCTGCCTGCTGCTCCACACACCTTGTGTGCTGCCTGCTGCTCCACGCACCTTGTGTGCTGCCTGCTGCACCACACACCTTGTGTGCTGCCTGCTGCACCACACACCTTGTGTGCTGCCTGCTGCTCCACACACCTTGTGTGCTGCCTGCTGCACCACGCACCTTGTGTGCTGCCTGCTGCTCCACACACCTTGTGTGCTGCCTGCTGCACCACACACCTGACACCATGAACTCCACATCACACACCACCTCTCATTAAAGCGTGTTCAATAAGCTTCTGTAAACAAAATCAGCCTCCTTGCAGTGTTGGTGGGAGTAGTCACACTGGGCACACGTGGGTCGCAGGTCACAGCTGGCCGTGTTGTTGGGGCAGGTCAGTCACAGCCTAGTGATCCACTATTCCCACCTCGTTTAACTAACCCCGCTGCGAGGTTTAGGAAGGCAGCCCGTTAAGCAAACTTCCACCTCTTTCATGTGAACAAGTTGATCAAATTAAACACTTCCAGCTTCCCGAATGTTGTGTTCAACACCTTTACTATTTGACTTGGAACACCAATAGGCTTCTTGTAGATCATTCTCCGGTGTCTTCTAGGTGGCACTTCCGTTAAGTTGCTTCATGTCTCGTGCAGAGACGTAATGCTCCAAGTTCCAGAATGCCCCAGTCCCGGTATTACGAAGTCCCTGGTTGCGTAGTTATCCATTAAATGATATAGTGTATAAGGAATCCCGTTGATAAGAACATCCTGTGGGTCGGAGGCAGACGACAGGAAGAGCACAAGTCAGATAGCCAGTGATACTGTCTGACTGCTCTCAGTGTTGTGTGGGCTGCTGCCTGCTGGGACTCCCACCCCTACAGGATAACTCTTCTGTCTAGAACCTCAGTCCTCGGTCTCGAATATTAGAATTATTTGGTGGGTCGCCTACAAGAAGCACGTACCGCTGCTAGTCGACTGTGCTCGAGGCGGAGTTTCGTGGGCTTGAGTGTCACCGTAACGAATATTTGCGCAACGAAACGAGTTGTTTTGTTTTCGAGACGAGAGATCGTGATAAATGAATTATGTTGGTTGTTATTCTCAAATTTATAATGAAGTGGTGACAGTGGAACATGTCATAACAACCCATTTGAAAAGATATGAAAATATAAACTAATCTCACTGATACAGCTTGTTTTGAAATGCAATACTAAAAATTGTTTAAAAACCAGCAGTATATCAGCCTTAGCGGAAGCAACATGATGTACACCAGTGTGTGATAAATACCCCGGGAGCCAGTCGGGAGAGCAGAACATAGGGGTAAAGTTCAGCCACGGGTGATAAGTATTAAAGAGTGAGGGAGGTGACGGATCCCCCGCGGCAGCACTAGGCTACAGCCAGCGACCTTGATAACGTCCAGTGCGCCGTGTTAGATATAAACGTGAATATCGTAGGTCTTGCCACAGTACATACAGAGAGAACTAAATGAAAGGAGAAAATACGTGTAAACATATTAGTAAATACTGATAAACTGTAGCTACGAAATGTTGTTGTAAATCCTGATGAACTTAGCGATAGCGTGTGCAAGGAAGTGATGCAGCGGATGGCTAGTGTTGTCGTAGCTGCTGCAGCAGTTGAATGGCGTAAGATGACCTATGGAGGGCATCGCCAGCATTACGTCTCTTCCCAGCCAGCGAGACCTTGCTGGCAAGGAGCTCCTGGGCCAGCCACGGGGCGCCGCCAACCCTCTCCCTGCTCCCGCTCACATAAAAGGTTGCTTACGCCCGCTGCTAAAAGACGGATCCTTTAAAGAAGGTAACTTTGGTGACGGCAGTGATCAGGTGAGCGGGCATGACCAGCCTGGGAGCCATCACCGGGCTCCTGGAGATGCCTCGGTAACCAGCAAGACAGGAGTAGCAGCGCAGAACACCGCTCATAAGAAAATTAGTGAGTATGCATCCCGCGCGGTCAGTGGCAGTCCCGAGGCATGGAAGAAATATATTAGCGGCCTCGTCAACGAAGAAATTCCCTCTAGCAATGGAGATAAAGATGAACTTCAGTGTCCTAATACGTGTCAGTCTGTCACAGGTAACGTCAAATATGAACAAGACGATTTGAACATTACTGATGAGGATGATAGTGAAAGACCAATTAATAGTGAGAAAGATGATAGGGACATTGGAGTAGGTAATGTAGAAGTAGAAAGTGGTGTTAGAAACATCGAAGAGAGAGTGGGAATCAACGAAGATTCCGACAACACTCTTGTCGATGTTTCCAGCAGGAGTGATGGAAACCTCGGAGGAAGTGTTGGAATGTGCGTCCAAAACATCGCAGTGGGTGTGGAAAGCATACCAGGAAGCGCCGGACACATCAGGGGGAGTATTGAAAACATCTTAGGCAGTCTTGGAAACATTGGAGGGAGTCTCGGAAACATCTTAGGAAGTTTCGGAAACATCGCAGAAACTTTCGGAAACATCGGAGGGAGTGTCGAAAACATCGTAGGAAGTCTTCGAAACATCGGAGAAAGTGATAGAAACATCGGAGGGAGTGTCGGAAACATCGGAGAAAGTGATAAAAACATCGGAGGGAGTGTCGGAAACATCGGAGGAAGTGTCGGAAACATCGGAGGAAGTGTCGGAAACATCGGAGGAAGTGTCGGAAACATCGGAGGAAGTGTCGGAAACATCGGAGGAAGTGTCGGAAACATCGGAGGAAGTGTCGGAAACATCGGAGGAAGTGTCGGAAACATCGGAGGAAGTGTCGGAAACATCGGAGGAAGTGTCGGAAACATCGGAGGAAGTGTCGGAAACATCGGAGGAAGTGTCGGAAACATCGGAGGAAGTGTCGGAAACATCGGAGGAAGTGTCGGAAACATCGGAGGAAGTGTCGGAAACATCAGAGGGAGTGTCGGAAACATCGGAGGAAGTGTCGGAAACATCGGAGGAAGTGTCGGAAACATCGTAGGAAGTGTCGGAAACATCGGAGGAAGTGTCGGAAACATCGGAGGAAGTGTCGGAAACATCGGAGGAAGTGTCGGAAACATCGGAGGAAGTGTCGGAAACATCGGAGGAAGTGTCGGAAACATCAGAGGGAGTGTCGATAAAGTCAGTCGCAGTGTAAAACACATAGGAGGCAGTGACGGAAATATTGGAGGCAGTGGTTGGAGGTTTGGGGGCAGTCTCAGGAAATTTGGAAGCAGTTTGAGGAGATTTGGCAGCGACAGCAAGATCAAATGCTCAGGCAAGACCAGAAACACAGAGCTTAAGCTAACAGCAAGTAACGGGAAAACCAGAAATAGTAGCGGGAAAATCAACAGTGTAACTGAAGACGAGGAAAATGGTGGTTGTTGCGGATTCCCAGCCAGGGGTAGAGATGTTGCTGGGGGTTCCCGAGCCAGGGGTGGAGATGTTGCTGGGGGTTCCCGAGCCAGAGTGGAGATGTTGCTGGGGGTTCCCGAGCCAAGGGTGGTGATGCACCCAGCCGTGGAGGAAAGAGGAACAAGTCTGAAGGTAGTGAGCCTGAAGAAACGAAAGCAGATAGATACACAAGAAAATGTCAAGTGGGGG